>NC_083103.1:63303222-63609392 GCF_949774975.1 Lagenorhynchus albirostris | reverse complement strand
GCAGCGTGGCAAAAAGAGTGAATATTTCTAAATTTAAAGTATTTCTACCTAATATCAGCTGGATGTAAAAAATTAATAGAAAAGTCAATGCCAGCTAAGCTTACACAATTTACAGACATCAAAGGTAGTAAACTCAATGTAAATATAGTTCCATTGCATAAGGAAAAAAGTGAAGGTGACTATAAAAGTGTTTACCAAAAAAAAGAAAGACTGACAAGAGGTAAGGTAGGGATAAACCATAGCTCTCAAGATGAATAAAATCACTTTATTTTACCTTAAAAAATATTCAACTTGAAATATGGAGACAGAAATCTTTAACGTCATTAAAGACATTTCCAATGTAGAGAAAAACACCTATAAACTAAAATAATCTCGAATATAGGTTAATAAGTAACTTATTAATAAATAAGATGGTACTAAAATGTCACAGACCTTGAGCATTATTAATGATTTTTTTAAACAAAATAATGGGCAGTATAGAAAGATCTGGCTTATAAAAATCTCTTTTAAAAAGCAAATAAGTTTCTTTAATACATTTTTAAAGCTACAATACAATTTATATCATTAAGTGCCTAATCAGTCACCATTTTTTATAAATTAATTTCCAGGGCTTCTCTTATCAAGCTCAACCTTCAGTGTTCCTCCAAACTTCTTCTTCTGTTTGAGTTCAAGGATAACGAATAAAAGTGACTATGCATGAATATACTGGACTATGGTCAGTGGTCTATTCTAGACTTCCATTTTTCTAGCTATTTGTATGACTAACTCATCTGCCAAAGCCTCTGTTGTAAAAGTAATGTGCCATTACAAGTACTGCATCCTTGGTTGACTAATCTGCACAATTACTTCCATATACTGTATAGATATGTCCCTCAGTTTGCAATCAGCATCAGTATTGTTTCTTTTGCTCTTCTTATTCACAGTTGTCTGTAACACATTTTAAAACAGCTTAAGTGTTACATTGTAGTCCATGATTCAAACATAAACAGCTCAGTGAATAGCTTAGAGAAAGCCCTACATTCCCACCAATAAAATTTTACCTTGTCAGTACAAACTACAACTCACTGACACTTGGAGGAAACTTTAAAAAGCAATCTCAGCCCTGTGGACTAACATACTGACTGGCAGAAGAATGTTGATTTTATTTTCTATACTTGGGCTCGTAAGCCACATTCTAAGTAGGTTTTTTTTCCCTTAATTAAATAAGAATTTTTAAAAGGACTTCAGAAGGTCCACATTATCTAAGAATAATTAAAACCAAAAAAAAAAAAAACCCACAAAGAGAATTCTGGTTGACTTAAAACAAGGACTAAACTTTCAGAGTAAATAGTGAGGAAATGGTTTAACTTGAAAATAAAGCTAAATTTCAAAATGTTTCTTCAGCTGTTAACTGCCAGGTCCACACTTCCCAGTGATTTAATTTGTTCATAAATACTAATTTTTAGGGGCTTCATGAAATGCTGTATCTTCTACAAGACCTGCAATTTCATTCCCCAATGATCTGTATTGAACTTGCACTGAATTGTCAAATGTCAACAACAGACTGACAAGGACGATGACAATGCTAACCTAAAAACTGGTTTGAGTAAGGACTAGTGAATATTTTGTGTTATACTAATTCTGGCTATTCTATATATCCCAACAGCAGTGATCTTTTTTTTTTTTCCTAACATCTTTATTGGAGTATAATTGCTTTACAATGGTGTGTTAGTTTCTGCTTTATAACAAAGTGAATCAGTTATACATATACATATGTGCCCATATCTCTTCCCTCTTGCATCTCCCTCCCTCCCACCCTCCCTATCCCACCCCTCTAGGTGGTCACAAAGCACTGAGCTGATCTCCCTGAACAGCAGTGATCTTGATAATTAGAACTCCAACCCATAATACATCTGGGTAAAATAATAATAATAAATAAAATTCAAAAAAAAATAGTAATAGTAGTAAAGAAAAGGAAGGGAAAAACAAAGTCAGACGATATAAAATAAAAGTGAATACTTCAAGTCCAAGTTCAACTGGCCACCCCCAACTTTAACTATTTATGATTTTAGTTATTCAGCTGAGTTATCACCAGAAATCTATATAATATGCTTGTATATTTTTTGTCCAGCTTTATTGCTGTCTAATTGAAATATACTTGAAACTTGTGTAAGTTTAAGGCATACAATGTGATGATTTCATATACATATATATAATGCAAAATGATTACCACAATAAGGTTAGTTAACACCTCCATCACCTAACGTAATTACCTTTATTTATCTTTATTTATTTATTTTTTATTTTTTTATATACAATGGAATATTACCTTTATTTTTATGGTGAGAACATTTAATATCTACTATCTTAGCAACTTTAAAGTATATAATACAATATTGTTAACTATAGTCACAATGCTATAAATTAAATCCTCAGAACTTATTCATCTTATATTCAACTTATTCATCTGGAAGTTTGTATCCACTGACAAGCATCTCCCCATTTCCCCCACCCTCCCAGCCCATGGCAACCACCATTCTACTCTGTTTCTATAAATGTTTGCTTTTTCACATATAAGTGAGTTCAAACAGTATTTACCTTTCTCTCACTTATTTCACTTAGCATAATGCCTTCAATATCCAACCTAGTTGTTCCAAATAGCATATTTCCTTCTCTTTTATGGCTGAATCATACATACATACATACATACATACACACACACACACCACATTTTCTTTATCCATTCATTCATCAAGAGACACATAGGTTCTTTAAATATCTTGCTATGCTATTGCCAATAATGCTACAATGAACATGGAAATGCAGGTTATCTCTTTAAGATAGTGATTTCATTTCCTTCAGCTCTATACCCAGAATTACAATTGCTAGATCACATGGCAGTTCTACTTTTAATTTTTGAGGAACATCCATACTGTTTTTCATAGTTGCTACCAATTTTCATTCTCACCAGCAGTGACAAGGGTTCCCTTTTCTCCACATCACTGTCAACATTTGTTATCTCTGGTCTTTTTGATAATGGCAATTCTAAAAGGTGTGAGGTGATATCTAACTGTGGTTTTGACTTGCAGTTCCCTGATGATTAGACAGACTGAGCATCATTTCATGTACCTGTTGGTCATCTGTATATCTTCCTTGGAAAAGTGTCCAAGGTTTGTTTTGTGACCTAACATATGGTCTATCCCAGGGAATTTTCCATGTGCTCTTGAGAAGAATATCTTTTCTGCTGCTGTTGGATGGAATGTTCTGAAAATATCTGTCAAACACATTTTGTCTATAGTGTTGTGTCCATTTCATCTATAGTCCAACGTTTCCTTACTGATTTGCTGCCTGGTCTATCCATTGTTGAAGTGGCATACTTAAGTCCCCTGTCATTGTTGTACTGTTGTCTATTTCTCCCTTCAGTCTGCTGGTTTCTTCTTAACATATTATGTGCTCCAATGATGGGTGCATATGTATTTACTCTCTTGATGAACTGACTCCTTTATCATTACAGAAGAACCTTCTTTGTCTCCTCTTAGAGCTTTTGACTAGCATCATTTTGTCTGATTTAAGTATAGCTACTCATACTCTTTTTTGGCTACCATTTACACAGGACATCTTTTCCATCCCTTCACTTTGAGCCTATATGTGTCCTTAAAGCTAGAGTCTCTTGTAAGCAGCATATAGTTGAGTCTTGATTTTTTACCCATGTCTTTTGATTAGTGAATTTATTACAGTTACACTTAAACTAATTATTGATAAGTAAGGACTTACTAATGCCATCTTATTATTTTCTGGCTGTTTTATAGTTCCCTGTTCCTCTGTTCTTCTCTTGCTGTATTCCTTTCTGAATTAATGGTTTTTTGTACTGTTTTGCCTTGATTCCCTTCTCTTTATCTTCTGTGTGTCAACTGTAGGTTTTTGCTTTGTGGTTACCATGAGGCTTACATAAAATATTTTATAGATATAACAGTCTATTGTACACTGTACACTTGTTAACAACTTAACTTCAATCACATACAAAAAAAACTACCATTTTAGTCCCCACGTATTTTATGGTTTTTGATAACAAAATTTACATCTTTTTATATTGTGCATACATTAACAAATTTTTGTAGCTATAGCTATTTTTAATACTTTTGTCCTTTAACCTTTATAACAAAGTTAGATTGTTAACACAACACCATATTACAGTACTAGTATTTGACTGTATACTTACCTTTACCGTTTGGTTATATATTTTCATATGTTCTCATGTTACTAATTAGTGTCCTTTCTTCTCAGCTTGAAGAAGTCCTGCCCTCAATTCTTGTAAGACAGGTCTAGTGGTGATTAACTCTCAAGTTTTGTATTTTGGGGGGGGGTTTGGTTTCTTTTTTTTTTTTTAATTTTATTTTTGGCTGTGTTGGGTCTTAGTTGCGGCATGCAGGATCTTTGTTGCTGCATGCAGGATTTTTCATTGCAGTGTGTGGGCTTCTCTCTAGTTGTGGTGCATGGGCTTTCTAGTTGTGGCACATGGGCTCCAGAGTGTGTGGGCTCTGTAGTTCTGGCGTGCGGGCTCCAGAGCGCGTGGGCTCTGTATTTTGTGGCATGTGGGTTGTCTAGTTGAGGCACACGGGCTCAGTAGTTGTGGCACGCAGGCTTAGTTGTCCTGTGGCACGTGGGATCTTAGTTCCCCAACCAGGGATAGAACCCATGACCCTGGCACTGGAAGGCAGATTCTTAACCACTGGACAACAAGGGAAGTCCCAAGTTTTGTGTGTTTTGGAAATTCTTCATCTCACTTTCATTTCTGAAGGACAAGTGCCAGGGAAAGTATTCTTGGTTGGCAGGGTTTTTTTGTTTTTTTCTTTTTTTCTTTCAGCACTTGGAATATATCATCCCACTCTCTCCTGGCTTGCAAGGTTTTTGCTAAGAAATTTGTTGACAGCCTTATGGGGTTTCCTTTGCACGTAGGAATTTTTTTTTCTCTTGTTGCTTTTAACATTTTCTTTGTATCTTTGATTTTCAACAACTGTATCATAATACGTCTCAGAGAAGATCTCCTTAAGTTAAATTTGTTTGGGGACCTATTAGCTTCATGAAGTTGGATTTCTAAATCTCTCCCCATATTTGGGAAGTTCTCATACATTATTTCTCCAAATAAGCTTTCTGCTGCTTTCTCTTTCTTTTCTCCTTCTGGCACTCCAATAATGCACAGATTGTCTCTTTTAATGGTATCCCATTTTTCACATAGACTTTCTTTACTCTTTTTCATTTGTTTTTCTTTGTTCTCCTCTGACTTGATTTCAAAGGTCCTTTCTTCTTCCATTTCACAGATTCTTCCTTCTGCTTAATCCAATCCAGTGCTGATGAGCTCTACTGCAATTTTCATTGCATTCCCTGACTCTTCAACTCCAGAATTTCTGTTTGGATCTTTTTTATAATTTCTCTCTCTCTGTTAAGCTTCTCATTTTGGCCATGTATGGTTTTCCTGATTTCACGGAACTGTCTTTCTGTGCTTTCTTATAGCTCACTGAACTTCCTTACAACACTTATTTTGAATTTTTTGTCTGGCAAATTGCAGGTCTTCACTTTGGGGGGTTCATTAGTGGAAAATGGTTCCTTTGGTGGTGTCACGTTTCCTTGATTTTTCATGTTCCTTGAAGTTTGCTTTACTGTCCTCACATTTGAAAAAGCAGTCACCTCCTCCATTCGTTACTGACTTGCTTCAGGAGAGAAATACCTTCTGTCAGCCCTATTAGGGATTCGGAGGCTTTCACAAACCTCTTCTATGGATATGACTGCTCTACTCTTCTCGTTCCTTCTTATGAAAGAATTCTTAAGCTTGAATGCCTTCTCTCATTCCTGCAGAGCCAACCTCCTTACGTTTTCCCTAAGGTTGTGCTGAATGTTTACGTTTGTGGTTTCTCCCGGACCCACAGAGTCAGGCTGGCCTTCTCTGCACGCTTAGCAGCCATCTGCAAAGGTTCATTCTCACCACCATCAGGAACAGGCATAAGGAGCCAACTACAGTGTGGGGGCATGTGTGGGTGAGGGGCACAGAACGCTAAGGATGCCCATGGGTCAACTGGGAAATCCGCAGGCAAGGCATTCCAGCAGCTTCTAAGCAGGCTTCCTGGTAGAGTCCGACACATGGTCAGTAAGATCTATGTTCCTTTAATGCCCTTGGAGAGACCTACCTGCCACTCTCCCATCTTATTTTCTCTTTCTAGAACAGCCCACCACATCTCTCAATTTATCTTTGAGTGTTTTCCATCTACAGCTTTTGCTCTATTTTCTACACAAGAACCTATTTCATCTTTCAGCCTTTCATTTTTATGAGTTTTTAAATCAATCACATGTTTTACTTCTGAGAATAACTTATTTCTCTAACTGCTTCTTTCACAAAGAAATCTATTCTTATTTTGTGACTACTATATTTTCTCAAAGTTCTCTGAAGACATTTTTTTTTCAGGTTTGCTCCCACTGCTAAATTCTGTTTTCTCCCAAATTGAATGCTTGTTCGGTATGATCTATTTTGTGCTGTTCATTTTCTCGAAATGCCTGGTGAAACTTGTTGTATACTCATGTTTATGAATGAAAAACTAGGAGGATGCACACACACCAGAAATGTCCACTGCAGCAGCAGTTCTGGGGTTGTTTGCCCAACACTGTCCTTCTCTGAATGGGAAGCCAACTGTCACATTATATACATAAACTAGGAATACTGACTGGCAGACTTCATTTGAACAGAGTGAATATTGAGCAAATAAACTAGCCAAGAATGAGAGCTTCCCAAATGCTCAAAATCCTTTAATAAATTTTACTCCTGGATAAAGTTACCGTGAATCAAGCCCTCTATTTTGGGGAAATGACTCCACTGTTCCAGATACACTCCTGCTGATTCCTGCACATTTTCAAGCTCCCAGTTTGCAGTCTCTCCAGACTTCTACAGTGAAGAATGTTTCCAACCTCTCCTGTAGCATTCACCTGTGAGTGCTAGACTGTAGTTTATTCCTCCTTGGACTTTTAGTTATTAGGATTTTAGTTATTAGGATTAGAATTCCAGTTTCCAGAAATTCATTAAAATCTCTAAGTCTACTGCAATATTTTTTAAGACTTCTTCCTTTTTGCAAATGTTTACTACCATTCATTAAAATTTGAGAGAAAGGAGGGAAGGGCATAAGTAGTAAATGACTGTGCCCAGTCCACCACCTAGGACACAATTGAGTGTTTTCTTTCTCTTTCTAATAGATAACTTGTTATCAGGTGACACTGTCTCTGTATTGCAACCTATATTTCAGATGCAGACTAACCGAATAATCAATGTCTCTGATCAGTCTGTAATCTGACTTCAGTGTCGCACAGTGACATTGAAAACAAATTCAGTGACAAGGCAAACAAGTTCACGTTTTCTTTGTTTTCTTGCGCTTTCAGGACAAATTAAGATTTTTTTTTTGTAATATCCATAGCATAAAAGAAACATTTCCCCAGGGAGCAGAAATATTTTAGCACTTCCAAATCCCTCAGATAAGACAAATATTCTCAACTCTTATACCTTCCATGTTTCACCTCAGTAAAAGAGAGATAATTAAAAGTGCCTATAAAATGTTTAGTTACATTTCTAAAATGTTTTGAGCACCCTGGAGGAAAGACAGTAAGTATAATTTATCATACAGTATTATCAATGACTATATTTTCATTTCTAATTCAAAACTACTAAAACAACATAAAAACAGAACATCAACTCTTCTTTATCTAATCATTACTTTATAGACCCTGGGGGAAACAAGAGTTAAATGAATTCTTTTTAGATAGCTAAATTTAGTTGAATTCTCTACCAGGATGCTACAAGACCAGATCAAACTATAAATATTTTGTTCTAAACTTAAGGAAACTTGCTGCCTTCATAGTATACAAGTTTTCCAACTTGTATACTTTCAGATATACAAACACAGATAACATTTTTCCATGGAAACACAGATAACATTTTTCCTGGAAACACAGATAACATTTTTCCATACTGTGAAGACTTCACAAACATGATCAAAGTCACAGTCACAACAACAACGACAAAAACAATAATAAAAGCAAACATTATTGAGATCTTCCTACTCACTAGTAAGTCTTTTATATGTATTATCTTATTTAATTTTTACATTATTACTTTGTGAGGTAGTAGCTATTATGATCCCAATTTCACAGCTGAGAAAATGGAGGTAGAAGTAAAATGGTTTGACCAAGATCATCATACAACCAGTAAGTAAGGAGCAGTGGCTGGAAAGTCTTTCTTAATGACAAAAGCAAAGTATTGAAGTAATCCTGAAAAGATCTCAGGGTTCCCAGATTAATAATCAGGGGCCACAGATTCAAATGGCATGAACACTAACTGGTGAAACCACTGATCCCAGGGTTTAAGTCTCCAGATTCCATACCAGTTTGCTTTCTACTCTTCCATGTTTTCTGTCTCTTAACCTGTACCAGGTTGCTGCCATAGTTCCAGGGACAGAAAGTCAACTTAACACTAACAGCTACAATAAACCAGATCCTGTCACAAGTGCCAATTTTATGGAATAGAGCTAAATCTTTTAAATATCTTTATTAAACTTCTATTCGTATTAACCACCTAACAACAACAACAAAATAACTGTAGAGGTAAAATAATAAATGCCAGACCTGAAAGATTCAGGTCTGTGTGGTCAAAGTACATTTTAGAATAAATGCCTTTTTCTTTCCTTTTCACTTTTTTCCTTTTTCATTTCTATTTTTCCATAAATACTTCACAAATACAATATCAAGTTTTAGTAAAAGTAGCCCTTACCTGCCTCCTGTAACTTTTTCAGCAAAATGAAAATAACAAAGTTCACTGTCTTTCACCAAATGGCATTTACAAGTTGGGCCAAGACTTTTCATCCTCTGCTTTGCTAATTGTTATTAGAGGTGTGAAGGGCATGCCTTAGAGACATATTCCAAATGAGGCACTTTTCTCCTACACATTAAACCCATCTATAGATCTTAAATTTCTTCATTGTACTGCTCAATTTATTGAACCAATTACAGTGTATCTTATGCCAGAGTGCAAAAAATTCCAGAATACATATATTGTAGGATACATCTAAATGTAATTTCTCAAACAATGTATCATTTCTGACAAGCAATACAATTAACTGTTAGTTTAATAAGCTCATGTTATGTTTACGAAAGTTGCTAAGAAGTACCACTAAATGGTACAAGATTTACTGGTAGAAAAAACAATCATAGACCCCTTTTATCACATGCCATTCAGTCATATATTTTCACAAATGATGCAAAATCTACATCTTTTCTTCCAAAAAATTTAACATATAATCCATTATTTTAAAATTAAGGTATTTAAACCCTTAATTAGTAAATGCGTTTTTACCCCTTACATTTACATTTTCTTTAAGAATGACTTAAGCATTTTAATAATTTTATATAGATGATTAAAAGATGATATTTAGCCTTCTAATTAAATTTGTATCTCACAATAGGTACATGCATGATAAATGCCACACTATAAAAGTCATAGTTCTGGGCTTCCCTGGTCGCACAGTGGTTGAGAGTCCACCTGCCAATGCAGGGGACACGGGTTCGTGCCCCGGTTCGGGAAGATCCCACATGCCGCGGAGCAGCTGGGCCCGTGAGCCATGGCCGCTGAGCCTGCGAGTGCGGAGCCTGTGCTCCGCAACGGGAGAGGCCACAACAGTGAGAGGCCCACGTACCGCAAAAAAAAAAAAAAAAAGTCATAGTTCTTTGCTTCTGTTTTTAAAAACTACCAAATATTACATTAGATCATACTTTTGGATATGAAAATGCAAAAAACATATGAAAATCATAAAAACCCAGTGGAATACTGTTAGATGACCAAGGAGCTACAAAATTTAGTAAAGCAGTAAAAGAATTTTTTTTCAGGACTTAAATTGTTGGCTAAATGAATATAAACTAAATCAGGGGTCCCCAATCCCCGGGCCACGGACGCAGGATGTGAGCGGCGGGTGAGAGAGCAAAGCTTCATCTACCGCTCCCCATCACTTGCATTACCGCCTGAACCAGCACCCCCTTCTGTGGAAAAATTGTCTTCCATGAAACCAGTCCGTGGGGCCAAAATGGTTGGAGACCACTGAACTAAGTAATTTATTTTTCCTTTGATTTTAAAATGCAACACACTTGAATAATTTAATTCCTAGAAATACAATTAATGCTCACCTCTTGACAAAGTGACATAAAATGATTTAACACAGAAGTGTATTGAGTTAATGTCCCATGCTACTGTCTAAAGCTGTCACAGCAGTGCTAAATTTTTTTAAATACTGCCATTACACTCCAGACCTCCAGATTTAACCTTAATTAAAAGACCATAAATGAAAACAATCATGCTCTGTACTGCAACTGTTGCCACATTTAAGGATTGTTTTTAATACCCATTTTAAAAGTCTAGGTTCTTAAATGTCACCAACCAACAACATTTAGGTAGGATACAGTAGCCTAGAAAAAGCACTAAACCCAGCTAAAACCTGAGTTTTCAATATTACCTTATCATATATCATCAATATGAGATCAGAAGTCACGTATCCTTCCAAACTCTGTTTTCATAATATACAAATGGTATAATAAAAGCTATCATGCCTATTTAACAGGGTGGTTTCAGTATGTTAAATGCAAAAAGTATGGGAAAAGCATTTATTAAAGCAATAAACATGACACTATGCAGGTATTATTCATTAAATACAAAGCATTCTGGTTATTCCTGCAGGAAATTATAAAGACAGACATAGAAGACAAAATCCCAGACTCTGAAGAGCTTCTTTAAGAAAAAAAAAAAAAATACTGTAAACCCATATATGAAATATCTGAAAGGTTTAAAAAAATTACACTGCATTCATTATTCCCTTTTAAATTCATGACCAAAAAATATATATACCCTCAACAAATATTTCTTGGCTTATCTAAGGAGAACAGAGAGAAGGTAAAAAATAAATTCAGCATTTCTTCTTTCTTCTTCCTTGCTGGGAGTGCCACTTCCCAGCGCTGATCTGCATACACTCAATAGCCATGTTAAGGACAGCTATGGTTCCAGACTTCATTAACAATGATTTGCATAGTATAGATTTAGTAAAAGAATACAGAACTAGCAAAGTGAATACCTAGATTCGAGTAAATAAGGCATCTATGGCAGGTCCAGGTCCCAGAACCTATCTTCACATCAGCTTTCAGGCAAGCATTTTGGGAAACTAATCACACATTATGAAAATGACTATGCAGGGAAAATGACTTCCCTGGTGGCGCAATGGTTAAGAATCCGCTGCCAGTGCAGGGCACATGGGTTCGAGCCCTGGTCCAGGAAGATCTCACATGCCACGGAGCAACTAAGCCCATGTGCCACAACTACTGAACCCATGTGCCACAACTCCTGAAGCCTGCGCGCCTAGAGCCTGTGCTCTGTAACAAGAGAAGCCAACACAATGAGAAGCCCACGTACCCCAATGAAGAGTAGCCCCCACCTGCCACAACTAGAGAAAGCCCACACACAGCAATGAAAACCCAACACAGCCAAAAATAAAATATAATAAAAAATAAATAAATAAATAAAATAAAAATCAAACAAAAAAAGACTATGCAATGCTAATAACCCAGATATTATTTCCTTTTTGGAACAATGTCTGTAATTTTAAAATGTATCTGTATTAGTTACCCATTTTATCATAACATACACACACACACACACACACACACACATCTTAAAAAGCAGTCAAAAATAGAGCTCTATGTGCAATCAAATATTTCTTTAAGTTACTTATTTATTAGAATGATTATCACAGTAAAGAAATATTAGGTTTAAGGACTTCTTATTCCTCTTGGACCACATTAATTAATCTTCACAATAATCACCAAAAAAATAATATACTAATTATTTCATTTGACAGATGAGGAAACTGAGACAGAAGGTAGTAAGTAGTAAACCAGGATTCAAACTGATGAGTGCCAGTAGTACTCACCCAGTCATGAGAATCAAGAATATCTCCATACATTGCCAATATCAATCACTCCTGGGGTACAAAATCACTCCTCCTGACTGAAAACCACTGATCTAGTTTTACGAGAATTTTAATGAGAAATGAATATTGAATTTTATCAAAAGTTTATTCTGACTCTATTGAGATGATTTTGTTTTTAATCTGTTAATAAGTCAATTACATTAACTGACTTCTGAATGTTAAGCTAAATTTGAATTCCTCGGCTAAACCTCACTAGGTCATGATATTATTCTTTTAATATAATATTGGACTGATCTGCTAAAATTTTGTTAAGAATATTATATCTAAATTCATGAAGGATTCTGAGTTTGTAGTTTCCTTTTCTTGTAATGTCTTTGTCTTGTTTTGGTATCAAAATTCTGCTGGCCTCAGAGAATGAATATGGAAGTGATCGCTTCTCTTTAACTTTCTGATACAGTTTCAGTGGAATAAGTAGAACTAGAATTACTTCTTCTTTAAATATTTATTAAAACTCACCAGTGAAGCTACCAAGGCATGGAATTTTCTTTAGGAAAAGGTTTTTAATTATGAATACAATTTCTTTAGTAAATACAGGGCTGATCAGATTACATATTTCTTCTTGAGTGAGTTTTGGTGGTTTGTATCTTTTAAAAAATATAACCATTTCACCTAAGTTGGCAAATATATGGACATAAACTTGTTCGAAATACCACATTACCGTACTTTTACTACCTGTATAATCTATAATGATATCACCTCTCTCATTCCTGATATTGGTAATTTGTATCTTTTTTCTTCCTCATCTGTCTGGCTTAGAGGTTTATTAATTTTATTCATTTTCTCAAAGAACTAGCTTAGGGTATGTTGATTTTTTCTTTGGTTTTAATATTTTTTTCACCTATTTCCACTCCAATATTTATTATTTCTTTACTTCCTCTTACTTTGGGTTTAACTGCTTTTCTTTTTCTAGTTTCTTAATTGGAAACTGAAGTCATTGACTTAAGACCTTTCTTTATTTTTCTAAACAGGTATTTCATGCTATAAATGTCCTTCTAAGTAGGCAGTAAATATATCTCACAAATTTTGATATGTTATGTTTGCTTTTTCATTCCGTTCAAAACACTTTCTAGCTTCACTTTTGATATCTTCTGAAGTACATGAGTTTTCAAATATTGGGGGATTTTCCAGATACCTTATGGTTCTAATTTAATTCCACTGAAGCCAAACAATAAATTGTATGATATGACCTGAATCCTTTGAGACTTGTTTTGTAGCCCAGAATATGGTAAATTTTGATGACACTAGAAAATAATTTTCACTCCATACTGTTGTGTAGAATACTCTGTAAAGGTCAATGATGTCAAGTTAGTTAATAGTGTTATTCAAGGTTTCTGTATCCTTAATGATCTTTTTACATTCTATATCAAGTATTGAGAGAAGGATGCTGTAATCTCCAAGTGTAATTGTGAATTTGTGTATTTCTCATTGCAGTTCTGTCAGTTTTTGCTTTATTTATTTTGAAGCTCTGTTATTAGATGCATAAACATTTACAAATATTATGTCCTCTTAATTCATTTACCCCTTTACTGTTATGAAATTACCCTCTTTTTCTCTGGTAATATGCTCTGCTCTGAAATCTACTATGTCCAATGTTAATATAACCACTCCAGCTTACTTCTAATTAAGAGTGAGCATAATATACCTTTTGTCAAACCTTTTACTTTTAACCTGTTTTACTTTAAATTTATTTGTCCCTTTACTTTTAAAGGGGCTTCTTGTAGATTACATATAGTTGAGTTGATCTGAGGTTTACAATACACATCTTAAAATTATCAGTCTACCTTCAAGTGATTTACACAATGTCCCATATAGTATAAAAATCTGACATTACACTTCCATTTCTTCCCTCTTGATCTCTGTATTATTGTTGTTAAACACTTTACTTTTACATATGTTATAACCCTCACAAACTACATTGCTATTATTTTTACGGTCAATTACACTTTTTTCATTTGTTTGCTTTTTGTTTTGTTTTGTTTTGTTTTTGCGGTACGCGGGCCTCTCACTGTTGTGGCCTCTTCCATCGCGGAGCACAGGCTCCGGACGCGCAGGCCCAGTGGCCATGGCTCACGGGCCCAGCTGCTCCGCGGCATGTGGGATCCTCCCGGACCGGGGCACGAACCCGTGTCGCCTGCATCAGCAGGCGGACTCTCAACCACTGCGCCACCAGGGAAGCCCAGTCAATTACACTTTTACAGGGGGATATATAAAAAAAGTATCTTTTATATCTATGCAGATAGTTACTATTTCCAGTGCTCTTCATTTCTTTGCGTAGACCTAGATTTCCAACTACTATTATTTCCCTGAAAACTTCTTGACAAACTTTAACATTTCCTCTAGTACAGGTCTGCTGGTGATGAATTCTTTTAGTTTTTGTATATCTGAAAAAGTCTTTACTTTGCTTTTGTTTTCTAAAGATATTTTGCCGGGTATACAATTCTACATTGACAGTTTTTTTTTTTCAGTACTTTAAAGATGCTGCTTAACTGTCTTCTGATATGTATTGTTCCCAATGATAAATTTGCTGTCGTTATTAATCTCTAATCATATGTATGAAATTTTTCTCTCGCTGCTTTTAAGATTCTCTCTTTCTCATTGGTTTAATTGACTATTATATGATTAATTTCCATCATGTTCCTTGTGCTTGAGGTTTGTTTATGTTCTTGGATGACAGTGTTTAGAGCTTTCATCAAGTTTGGGACATTTTGAGTCATTATTTCTCCAGATGCTTTTCCTGACCCTCCCTCTCACTCTCTCTCACTTTTAGACTCCAATTGTATGCATATTGGGCCAATTCAAGTTGTCCTATTAGATCACCAATATTCTCTTCATATTTTTTATTTTCCCTTGATGTTTCATTGATAGTTTCTATTACTATGCCTTTGGGTTCACTAATCTTTTCTTCTGCAAGGCCTGACATGCCATCAATCCTATCCTGTGTATTTTTCACTCATATTTTATAGCTTTCATCTCTAAAAGTTAACTTTGGGTGTTTTAAAATATCTTCCATATCTCTATTAAACATGTTCAATATTTCCCCTAGCTTCCTGAATATATGAAATACCATAAATATTATTGTTTTGATGTCCCTGTCTACTAATTCTATCACAGGTATCACTTCTGCGTTGATTTCAAATGATTGGTTTTTCTCATCATTATGGGTCATATTTCCTGACCCTTTTCATGCCTAGTAATATTTTATTGTATGACAGACATTATAAATTTTACCTTGTTGGGTGCTGCACATTTTTGTACTCCCATAAATTTTATTTAGATTAGGTTTGTTTTGGGACTCAGATCCTTTCAGGCCTTGCTTTTTTTTTTTCTTTTTTTTTCTTTTTTTTCCAATTTGGGGCCAGAGCAGTGTTTAGTGTAGGACTAACTTGTGCCCCATATTGAGGTAAAATCCTTCTAAGCAGTCTTCCCAATGCCCTGTGAATTATGAAATTTTCTACTCTAAGTGGTAGGAACAGCAACTATTCCTAGCCCTGCATGAGCTCAGAGGATTTTTCCCTCTAATGGGTTTTTCTGGTTCTTTCCCCAGCCTCAGGTAGCTTCTTCTCATGCATTCACTTATCAAAACTGAGTTGAGTACTCATTGGGACCCTCTGTATCCCTCTGGAGTTCTCTACCTTTCTCCTCCACTACATGCAAACTCTGGTCTCCTTGGACTCCTAGCTATGCCTTGTCAACTCTGGGATATAGCCAGGCTCTGCCTCAGTTCAACAACCCTGCTCCATGGCCCAGAAATGCTCTCCAGGTAGTAAGCCAAGCAAACACAGGGCTCATCTCACTAGCTTCTAATCTTTCACGGATCACAGTCCTTCACTGATTAACGTACAATGTCTTGAAAACTGTTGTTTCATTTATTTTGTCTGGATTTTTGTTATTTCGGGCAGAAGAGTAAATCTGTTCCCTGTTATTCTAATTTGGCCTGAATCAGAAGTTGTCAATTACATTAAACATTTAAACACACTTGTTTTTACACTTCCAGATAATTCCAACACACGAAGTCTCTGTAGGTCTGCTTCTGTTGTTTATTGTTTCTGTCAGATCTTGATCTTGGTGCCTTGTTCCCTTGTGTACTTGATTATTTCTGACTAATATACAAAAATTATATGTGAAGGACTTCCACTTCTGTGAAGATCAGGTATACATATTTTCCCTATTCCTCCCATTAATTACAAAAACCCTGGACACTATATATATATATAACAAATATTTAAAGACTGAAAGGTGGAAAGAAGGCAGCAGACCATCTAGAGATCTTGTGATCCAAAGAATGACATGGTGGTAAGTACCTAGATTTTCTCTCTGCCTTGAATATCCCAGTCTTAGAGTTAACAAAACCTGCAAGCCAGAAATGCTACTAGGCACAAATAAAAACCTTCTCTGTCTTCCTAAAGGACCAGGCAAAGGGCAGCCTATGAAAACAGACAATAATCATTCGACTCCAGCCAAACACCTCAGAAAAAACTGTGGCCCAACCCCCGTCACAATGGCCAAGTGGACAGCCTAGACTTCCACCCTCACAAGGCTGTAACAAGGCACCCGAACACCCCCAATGGGGAGGAGTCAGGGAAGACCAAGGAGAGAGCTGGGACCTTCATCCCCATCAGCTGAAACTAGGCCTGGGCTCCCCTACCCCCCACCAGGGGTGTTAGTACAGACCACGTGCACCCAGCAGTAGAAGAGCCCCATCACCCTTCAGGTGTCAACAAAAGCCAAATGTTTATTGTATGATTTGTTTTTTATTTTGCATTCTCTTCTCTTACACACTGCCTTCCTTTGTCTCTTTTATTTATATTCCTTTGTAAAATTCTGCTTCCTCACATCTGCTTTTTTTTTAATGATTTACATTTGCCTCTTTCAATTTTTTGACATATTTTTATATTATCTTCACAAGGTAAATAGAAAATAAAGCTGTATAAAGAGTAGTTATGATAAAAACTCATGCCTAAAGAAAATTTGCACCCTTTTTTCCTTTGGTCTAATTGACCCTGTAGTGGTCCTTCAAGCCACTTAGAGCAGAGTACCTACTAGCTTCAAAGTCAGCCTCCAACCCTAAAATCCTTAGGATGAGTAATCAAATCACTGAAAAAGAAACACAGGACAAAGAAGCACAAGACAAAATTATTTCCTAAAGTACCAGTAAATCTACCTCCAAATGAACTACTAGAATAATGATATTTTCTCAAGTTCTGAGCCATTCTGTCCTTTTGCCAGAAAGTATCGGATCTAGAACTCCATCTTCTTAGCCTTTATTCATGCACATCCAGAGAAATTCACAAAATAGTCATGTATAAAGATGACTATCACCATATTGATTGTGATATTGAGGAGCTGGAAGCAATCTGGAAATCCATCACTGGAAGAATGAACACGTAAAATGTAGTAGATGAACTAGATGGTAGTAATGGTTGCACAACTCTGTGAATGTACTAAAAACCACTGGAATGTAAATTCCAAAGGGGTAAATTTTATTGTATGTGATTTATATCTCAATAAAGCTATTATAAGGTATATACAGGGGACGGATATTCTGGCATACTATGCAGCAGTCAGAGCAATGCAGTGGAAGGATATAAAGCAACACACATAGGTCTCGAAAACATGCTGTCAAGTTCAAAGTAAATACAATATGGACAGATCTTCAAAATGCAGTATTAAATTTTCCAGTAAAAGAAAATAAGAGGGAGTCTCTAATAATTCCCCTTTTCGTGCTCTGTGTCTACCTTTGTGATCAAGTGGGCCATGACAACTTTCAAGAATCTATTCACCTTGGATAACAAAGTATCTCAGCTTCTACCAAATGAAGATAAGAGCTCAACATTGCCAAATGTTATATTGGGTACGAGAAGCACATTCCTCAATGTGACTCAAAGAAACAGAGTAAGAACAGCGAGAGGAATAGCATCCCTAATTCTGGTACTTGTTTAAAAAAAAAAGCATCCAACAAACGAATCTACTAGCTCAGGAACTCAGCTGAGGAAAGATCCACTTTTGTTTTGTTTACCTTCCTTTGGGAAAACAAGGTCATTTGGTTGGCTTAAAGAACTTGGGTCTCAAGGCTAATGGAAGGGGGTGGGGAAAGAAGAAGCACAGGTATTATGTTCACCAACTTAGAAGAGAAGGGTCATTCTCTCTCATCTTTCCCATTTTCTAGAGTACTTGCTTTCAATCTCCATTCATTCAAAAATTATTCATTGAACATATGATTCTAAACATTGTTTGTAGGTACTAGGGATGTCAGTGAATAAGCAAGAATTCTTGCCCTTAAGCAGCTTATATACAGTGAGGGAAGAATGACAACAAATAAGAAAATTTAATTTTAAAATTCAAAATTTAATTTACTTATATGTGCCATGAAAAAGATTACGAGTTAGAGAGGTGAGGTGAAGCTGCTTTAACTACGATAGGAAAGGAAGGCCTCTCTCAGGATGTAACAATGGGTTAAGAACCATACAAGGAGAAGATACTAGCCAAGAAAAACCTAGGGAAAAAGATTTCCAAGCAAAAAAACAAACAAACAAAAAGCAAGTGGTAAGGCTGTAAAGGACTAATAAGCTTCAAGTAGTCTACAGACAAAAAGAAATCCAGTGTAAAGAATGAGAAGAAAGTAGATGAAGTCAGAGAGGTAGCAGCCTTGTGAGGCATTTAATTGTATCCAGGGTGCCGTGAGAAGTGGGATGGGACGGTTTTTCTGAACTTTAAGCAGAAGATCAATAAGCTCTAATTTGTATTCCCAATGACTCTGACTGCTATGTGGAAAACAGACTATATAAGACGACAGGAGTGGGAGGATGTAAACCATTCAGGCTATTCAGACAGCTCAGGCAAGAGGTGTTAGGGCTCAGATTCTGGTTATAACTGTGTAGGTAATGAGTCACTGTAAGATCCAGAGTATACTTTTGAAGTAGAATAAGATTTTACAATGGATTGGACCGAGTATAACGTGAAGAAAAGAGTTAAAACTCCTAAGTTTCTGGCCTGAGCAACTGGATGGATGGTTGATGTCATTTGCTGCAAAAGGAAGGCTTAGGGGAGCAATTTAAGAGACAGTATTTATAATCGTTTTTTGAATTTAATACTTTCAGTTTATTATTTTTCGAGTTCATCTGTCAAATTTCTCCAACTAGCTTACAATCCGTTTTGTATTTCTTTTGTATCTTCATGTGCCTAGCATAGCTGATGTATAATCAATACCTGCTGGATCTAATTAAATTGAAGTGGTCTTACAAGAAAACTTATGAATCAACATTTTCAAACCTTATGTTTGAAAAATCAAATACAGATGTTTTAATCAAAGACACTGCATGTCCAAAATTAAAAAACAAATGCTAGAGACAAGCCTGTAGGTATATGTTTACAATTTGAAAATGCATGCATTGTTGAATGCTTGGTGGCATAAAGCAAACTGCAGAGAGAAGTTTTCAAAGGGAGTTAACATAGAAAGATTTTTTAATGTCATAAGTTATAATTAAATGAAACAGAAATGAACTAGAACTTGACAGCACATCCTAAATAACTATTAGCAGCAAATGATAAATTTTGAAAAACTGGAATCCTCAGTCATTGTTACAACCAACGAAATAAAGAGAAATCATGTAAATGCAAACTTTTAAGTATTCTCCTTTAAACCATACTGTGGCAAAGTTGAATGCTAGCAGCTTATGTTCTTGTGGGTAATTGGCTCTGGCATATTAGCCCCAGGAAAACACTTCCATCATCTTCTAGCCATATCTTGGGCAAATGCTAGAGAAAATATTTAATTCTTTATTTCATACCTTTTCTGTGTACCTTTTATACATTTTGCCCTTTAATAACTAATTATCTAACAATGCTAAAAATCTTAAAAAATTATACAATTTTTAAAATTGTACACTTTTCTTTCTAAAATTTGCTAATATAGAACAAGAAATCAATGACATTTTCACATGGGTATTAATTAAATTATATTAAATTGTAATTAAATTGTAATTAAATTATATTATATTAATTAAATTATATTATATATTAAATTAATTAAATTATATTAAATTTAAAGACTTTGTAGTCTTTAAAACTGCTAGTTTAATTATAATTTATGACATTTATAGCTAAGGCTATAAATTACTGAAGTCTAATAACTGAGACTTACCAGGGCTTCCTGATATATATCATGAGTAATAAGAGTAGCCCAAGGGAAGATCTTATAATAACAAAAGCATTAATAGAGATGTCCCTTATTTAGAGTATGTAGCTCTCTACCTGCCCCCTACAACACTAACATAAACAGAGCATATATTCACAACTACATAGTATAAACACTGTCCTGTTTTCTGTTTTGAGATAACTATCAATGCTAAAAAACAGAGATAAGGCTTACATCTCTCTCTCCCTCAGTAAAATATAGGGTCCTCGGAAGCAGGGACTATACCTTGTTTATTTTGGTAACCCCAATTTCACCAACAGTGCCTAACAGAGTAGATACTCAGCAAATGTTGCTTATTCTTTTTTTTTGTTCCTAAACCTTGGCCTCAACTTGGCAATCCTTGGAAAGGCAACAATTTTGTCCTGTGATCACTAGTGACACATCTCTAAGATGGAGCTACCTCCAATTCCTCTTCTTTCTTCAAGGCTCAGGTCCCACGTAATTCATAAAATCTTCTCTGATTTCCCCAGCCCAAAGATAACTCCCTTTTCTACAGTTCTAAAGACTGTACTGTCTAATCATATATTTGACATGAATATACTATCTTGGACTATTTATTACCTATTCATTTTAAATCCAAATCTAGATATACCTTATTCCCTCAACTAAATTAATTTCAAGGACAGAATAATGGCTATATTTGTGTCCAAATACATAACAAAGTGCTCTGCACTCAATAAGTGTTCACTGATAAAAATAAAGACAAAGATGATAAAGGTAATACAAAACCAGTTTTGCATATTTTTCTATCAGGTATTCACTCAAAGGCATAGCAATGCCTTTGAAATTTCCTGACCAAAACAAGGAGTGGGTAACTGTCACAGCCAAAACTAACAAAATGATATTATTACTAACTAAAGAGTATTTTACTGTCACCCAACATTTTGAGTAGGACTGTATATATGTGTATATGTATAAAATCAACCCAATATAATGAAAATATAACCAAGAAGTATGTGAAAAGGTAGGATTACACCCTCAAAAAATGATTATTTAATATCATAAGCAATCAAAACTATATGGCATAGTAACAAAAGTCACAAAACAGTATGCCCCCAATTTTTTTTTTAACGGGTATATAATGTGTAATGTGAATGTGCATCTATGTTTGTGTATTTATATAGGTACACTGGAGGAAAGGGAAGGGAATAAAGAAATAAACACTAAAATGTTAGTAATTACTACACAGTAAAGCTACAGATGATTTTTACTTTCTTCTTCATGTTTTTCTCTACTTTCCAAATCAGAAACACATACCTAAATACAATGTATAATTTTCTTAAAATAAAACCTCCCAACATTTAGAAATTTTGTCGTTGATGTTAAAATAATCCAACAATCTCAACTTAGTCTAGTGAGCAACATAATAGAGTTACAGAACAAAGTTATTTCTTAAGGTTAAACTCAGTCTCTGAAAGTATTTCTTACCTATTCTGCACTAACCACCCTCTTAGTTAAGTAATAGTTATACAGCAATAGTATAAATAAAAGGCTCTATTCAGAGGAAGGGACGATGAAGATACTAAGACTATCATTAGTATCCAGAATGTATCATGTACAAATTCATTTCCTTTGGACATAGTCAAAAATCCATGTAAAAAATCCATGTGTAAAAGCCTTTGATCTCATTAAATTTTTAAATTACAGACCCTGGCTGACAAAAGATAAAAGACCAATTCATATTTTGCACTTTCTGAAAAACTTGCCTAATACTGACATTTATTAATCTGGACATAAAAAGTACAAATCTACTTAACAGACAATTGTTAATGTTAAGTTAACACAAAAAGTTTCCCATTTAGAAAGATCGAGAGATTCAAAGGTTTATTCTAAATTGGGAACACTATTAAAACAACATAGTACAGCCACTCTGGAAAACAGTTTATCAGTTTCTTTAAAAACTAAACATTCAACTACCATACAACCTGGCACCTACACTTCTGGGCATTTATCCCAGAGAAATAAAAACTCATGTTCACACAAAAACCTGCACATGAACATCTATAGCGGCTTTATTTGTAACAGCCAAAAACTGGAAACAAGCCAGATGTTCTTCAATGGGTGAACAGTTAAATAAACTAGTACAGCCATACCATGATATACTACTCAGCAATAAAAAGGAATGAACTACTGATATACCGAACAACTTGAATCTCCAGAGAATTACGTTGAGTGAAAACAGCTAATGACAAATAGTATGTACTATATAATTCTATTTATACATCATTCTTGAAATGATTATAGAATTTAAAAAATTACAGAAATAAAGAATAAATTAATGGTTGCCAGAGGTTGAGGAATGGGAGGTAAGGGTCAGAGGGAAGTAAATGTAGCTACAAAAGGGCAGCATGAAGGATCCCTGTGAAGGAAATGTTCTCTATCTTGACTACAGTAAATATCAATGTAAATATCCTAATTTTGATACTACTACAGTTTTGTAAAATAATACTATTAAGGGAAACTGGGTAGAGAGTAACATGAGATCTATTATTTCTTACAACTGCATATGAACCTATGATTATTTCAAAATAAAAAGTTTAATCTTAAAAAAAATACAGTATTTTTAGGGCGTTTTCCAACATTGATTATATTAATCAAAATCAAATATCTTCTCTCCAGGAATTTCCAATCTAAACAAGGCAACACAAAAAAAGTTTGTCGAAATTTACTTAGAATTTAAGATAAATGTGTAAATACATATAGTATTTCAGTATTAAAGTATCACCATGTGGTAGTATAGAAAAGCATGTGTATGACTAAAAGAAAAAAAAATGCATTAAAACTCAAATCTATTCTAGCATGCAGATGTAGTATTTTTAAGTTTTTTACAAAATCAGAAAGGAAAGCAGCACCTAGCATAGTTTGGTGCTACTATTATGGTTTCCACAGCACCCTATAATTCATCTTCCAGTCCTTTTCAAACATTATTTCTATTGTGACTTTTCCACTAGACAGCAAACTCCGTAAGCACAAGGACTGTCTTTATCTTGCCTTCCAGCATATAGCACAGTAACTGACACATGATAAGAACAGAGCAAAAATTAAACATTTTGAAACTGAAATAAGTTGCTGAATACAACCCTGAACTACATTCCCTTGTTACAAAATTCAAAAACCTACCCTTAGGTAAACACATAATTAATTCATCTTTCCATAGTTGAATTTTTCAATGTCACCTACCAATTCCATTAAACAACTTTAAAAGGTTTTAATACAAATATGCTTTTAAAATATGAACTTGACAATGAAAAGCATATAACCTTGATTATATATTTACAGTAAATATCAGACTAGACAACATTAATTTCAATTCTGAAAACATAGAAATTTAGAAGCCTAGCTAATTATAGTATTAAATATATTCAGTATTTAGATAGAATGAATGCTATTCTGATTCCAAGAAAACTGTGCATCATAAAAGCTCATCCTTAAATCTTTTTTGCCACAAGAAGTTAGCAATAGAAGCAGAGTATGAAATGAAGTTAAAGATATATAGCGAGACATATACAGATATAGATATATACCCTATCAAAGATGAAGATCTAATCTTTAAGGAAAAAAGAGTCATGAAGGACACAGGGCCGTGAATCATCTTCCTCCTGAAGTAAGTGCAATTCAGTCATATATGACAGGAATAAACCAGAGAGCATCAAAGCTATTTTAAACATTTAAGTCTATCCTTTAAAACAGAGACAGAAAATATTCTCAAATTTAAGTAGGTTTTCTTTCTTTTTTTTTTTAAGGGAACTTGATTCAAAAAAACAAACAAAAAAAGGTTAAAAAGTACATGGAAAAACCTTGAAAGCAAAAAAAAAGAATTACTCACCAAGTTGGCCATATAAATTGTGAGCAGCCCTCTCCTGCAAATAATTTTAAGAAGAGACAGCGTGAGACTAACCATCAATTTGACTTAATAATCACTTTATCATTTTTTTAGAAATCTACCAAAACAATTACCAGAAGTTGTGGAAAAGGGATAGATTATGCTGATCTAAGTTTTCAGTACCCTAATAGTTGGCTGTATATAGATTCTACAAGTCATTCTAATCTGCAGTCATTAAACATTCTGTTTAATGCTCGTTAATTAAAATTCTTTAAAATTACTATTGCGTAGTAATTGTTAACTAGACTTACTGTGATAATCATTTTGCAATATACATCAATATCTAATTATTATATTGTTCACCTGAAACTAATATAATGTTACATGTCAATTACATCTCAATTTTTAAAACTACTAATACCTTATTATTTTTTACTAGGAAGAGAGGTACAATTTGCTATTATTCTATGTTTATGCTAGAGAATTCTAAATTTAAGGAAGAATCCTAACAAATTCATCTTGCCAAAAATGTCAAGGCCATTATCAATTTTAACTAAATGCATATTTATTTTTTAACAAACAGATCTTCTATTTGTTTCACACACAATGCAACTGTTCATTAGATGCCATTACAAATCATACAAATCACCTTGTTTTAATTTCATTGTTAAGTGAAAAGTCAGGCAGTAAGTTAATTCTCTAATGCCAAAGGACAAACAAAAGCTCTATAAACACTCACTTTACAGAAAAACTGCATATTTACTAAATACATATTTACTCTTACTTAATGAGAATTCATCTAGAAACTCAAAGATAAGGACAATTTCATGCCCTTAATCACTTTATTTAACTTATCTGCACATGAGACCATAAATGAACCATATCCTATCCTCTAAGAAAGAGGTCTTTAACGTTTTAAGAGTTCAAGGGCAGCGTTCAAATAATAAACTCTGAAAATTATAAAAACTTACTTGAGTTTCAATTATGAACATTTTTTTAGAACTCAAAGAAACTACTACTTTATATTTAAAAGAAGCAAAAATATCAAATCACTTTCACTTAAATATCATGCCAGGTCTTGATATTAACATCATCAATCAAATCTTGATGTCAGATCCAGTCATACAAAGTCTTGACTGCTCATCATTTAACTTGGCTTAATAGGATTTTTAAGTTACTAAAGCCACATGGAGGCAGTACGATATAAGTGAACAATGCTGAAGTGAAGTTCTGAAATCAGGGTTCCAGTTAACTTTAATTCTCTGGTACCCTGTAATTTTGTCATAAAAATAAGGGAACAAAACTAGTTATCTAACTTACATTTTCAAACATAAAAACTACTTAAAGAAAAAAACTTACATTTATCAGCAATATATAAAACATATCATTGGGCCACCCTGGTTGAAAGGAGGAGGCGGTCTAGGCATACCCACTGGGCCACAACCCCCAGCAATGTCCCTCTTCAGCAGGTCCTAATGCACCTCAGCAGAACAAGACAAGTCTACTGACCTTCTAAAAAAGTGTTTCAGAATCAGTGATAAGATGATCTGTAAGGTCCCTTTCAGCTCTTCTTTTCTATGATTGTACATACGAATTGAAATTGTTCTCACTAAACCTTACCAAGCTTATTAGTTCCTACCAAATTCTAAATCAAAGATGTTCTAATAGTACTTATTTTAAATAAATTATATCAAGAAAAGTTAGGGTAACATCATCATCCAAGAGTCACACATACACAGAAAAGTTCAATCCTTCTCAAGTGATACCTATTCTTACCAACAGCTGGTTACGTACGAAGAAAAAAATAATATTCTTCATTACAAAAACCAAAATAAAAATATTTCTGTAATTTCAGTGTTAGTCCCTGAAAATACTTTTCATTATGAAGTGAACTAATAATGTATAATGCTATCTTTAAAAACATTTGTTCCACTAATCTCATTCTGCCTCTAATATTAACAGTAATCCAGCTCCAGAATCATCACTAGCTTCCATCTATAACTGTTTACCTTTACTGAGCAAAGATTATCTTGTTAACCTTTACATTTTCACAGACCTGCAATAATAGTACCTGGCATCTATAGACACTAAGCAAATGGTAGAATCACTAAGCAAGGTGTTTCTAGGAACCCAGTTTTATAAAAAGGAACACATTATAAACATGTATTATAGAAATATAATCACAAAAGATAGCCACCAGACAGAGCGAGGGCCAATTAATGATACTAATTTATTAGCAAGCAAAGACGTGATCTGTTTGTCATACATTTGTATAAAATTTAATAATTTACAAGGTATAATTAATATTTTGAAATCAGATTTTATCCTCTCACTAGTTCTATGAAGTGTAACACAGATACTACTGCCCTCACTATTGAAAACCAAGAATCAAAGAAGTGGTTTCCTTAAAAATACAAAAGCAGCAAAAAGCAAGTTCGTCTGGCTCCAGTTTCACATTCTTTCCAATGCACTGTTTCTACAGCAGAAAATCTTTACATTACTAAGTTACCTTTCTTTTTTTTTTTAATTTATTTATTTTTAGCTACACTGGGTGTTTGTTGCTGCACGCGGGCTTTTCTCTAGTTGAGGCGAGCGGGGGCTACTCTTCGTTTTGGTGCACGGGCTTCTCATTGCAGTGGCTTCTCTTGTTGCGAAGCACGGGCTCTAGGCGCGTGGGCTTCCGTAGTTGTGGCACATGGGCTCAGTAGTTGTGGCTTGCGGGCTCTAGAGCACAGGCTCAGTAGTTGTGGTGCACGGGCTTAGTTGCTCCGCGGCATGTGGGATCTTCCCCGACCAGGGGTCGAACCCGTGTGCCCTGCATTGGCAGGCGGATTCTTAACCACTGCGCCACCAGGGAAGTCCTAAGTTACCTTTCAATTCTAAAATTCACTGACTTGTTTAATATGCTGTCCTAGCAGGCTTCTGTGTGATGAGGATGAACAAAGCCTTGACACATTCTTACTACTGGGAAAAACTGAGGATGCATCATTATTAGATTATGTTCTATTCTGGTCTCAAGTTTCAATTTATCCTTCCCAAACAATGAGGAAGATCACCTACTTCCCAGCTTTATCTGAATTCCAACCCAAAGCTAATAGCCTCAAGAATGAGAGGGCAATGCCTGTGATGGGCATGATATGTTGGATTACATAGCCAGACTCTTTTTGGTGCCTTTACCTGGTACGTCTTTAACCTCCATTCCAATGTCAACTTGGTAGGTTAGAATATGAGAACAGTGATTTATTTTAACACTTCTCCGGAGATGTTCAGTATCATAGGAAATAGATAAGCTAATTAAATACCAATTTTATTTAACACTTGACTGTATCTAGCCTAGGTCTGAAGACAAACAAGTCACTCCCTTCCTAGTGCATAAATTCTCTCTGGAAACCAAGTTATATATTACAAAACACTGCTTACAACAGTGATGGGGAAGGGGGAGGTGCCAATTAGAACAAAAGGTGACCTAGAGGAAGGGCTGGGGCAAGGAGGACAATAACTTTTTAAACTTCACAGGAGACTGATACACAAATACTCCCATTCTGCTGAGAATCACTAGATTAGAAGACTGGTGAAGCTCAGTGAATAAGCAGTCTAAAGTTAGTCGAGTATTTCTTTAAACTACAGATAAGCTTCTTTTTTTTCTTTTCTTTTTTTTTGATGGGGAAAGGGGGTGAATCTTTTAAACTTGCATGAAAAATGTAAGTGGGTGTGCACATCAAAGGGTACTATCTAAAAAAGTATTAAGAACCACTGCTGTAAGAACTAACTCTTTGTAATCAGAGTATCACTACTCCTGCGGGAAAATATTAAAATAATTAAATTTTCTTAACATCTCAGTAGATTAAAAGGTATCCTCACATTCTACTGAAATTCCAAGGATTATCTTCTAATGACATTATTCTGTCTCATCAGATGAACAATAATGCTTTTTTTCTGGACACTTTAGTGTAAATATTCTTTAGCTAACTTTCTCAAACTTCTGAATGATACTGTATATAACACATTTCATAACTAAGGTCACTACAGAATACAGAAAGAATGGTGTAACCTCTAAATTCTAAATATTTATATCTTCTATGTATATATATAAAATATGTGTGTTCTGTGTTCTATGGATAAGGAGAAATTAGAGATTAAAGAAAAACAAAGTGATTGTTCTTAAACATTGTAATGGTTACCAAGAGATGCTATTTAATCATTTCAGAAAGTCTTTCAAAATATAATAGATTTCATCTGTCAGAATGTTTTAGAAGAGTATAAAATACTTCTTTAAGGTATAAGAATGGATAAGGTAAACTTGCAGTCTAGAGCAAGAGTCTATAATCACATTCTATTATATATAGTGGATAATACAGAGTAAGCTTTTCAGAAGACTGCAAGGTAATTTAATTTTCTTCCTGTGAACATGACACTGAAACTTGAAGATCCCAAGAATTTATAGGCCAGTTTATAAGTATTCTTTTATTCACATATTATATAGTTGATTCATTTTGGTCATATCTGCTTGGGAGTTTCATAACTACAATAGTGTAATTTAACAACTCAAGCCACGAATATGCTTAGAATAAATATGCAATTTTTGATACTTTAATCCACGTCCATGTTTGAGCACCCTGCAGTTTCAACTTACCTAAACTAATACTAAATATCAAAGCAAATCCATCAGAAACAAAATCCATCAGAACAACTTCTTTCTGAACCACAAACAAAGCACTTCCTAGAAAAAGAAAGAGAAGACTAGTTCTTAACAGCCCACCTAGGGATAAACTAGATGTTACCAATGCTTCCTGCTGAGTTACTACCATCACAGTTCTTTGTGGCACAAATTTTTTAAGCAACCCTGGAAACAACTTCAAAGCTTTCACAGAACCCCACAGTGATGCGATTAAGATTTAAGTAAGCTGCCCTCTTACAAGGTGTTAGGAACTAGCTGGCAAAGCATGCTTAATTCTGTAGAGGGAAGGAGACTGGGAAAGATGGATGGATGGATGGATGGATGGAGGAATGGATGAATAAATGGATGGATGAGTTGGAAAGTTGGGAGGAAATAAGTTTAAACCAATGTAGATGAAGACATGAATATAGATAGATCTTCACTTATACATCTATATATATATCCATCATACATATGTGTGTATATATAACCATGTTGTATGCTTGTATCTCATTAAATGCTTTTTGAAAAACTGATTATACAAAATGTATAACTTCAGTAAAGATTTTATTAAATACAGCTTTAGAGATTTAAAAATTAGGATTACCACTATTTGCTAATTTGGAAAAAACTGCTTCCACATTCTGTTTCTTCTACTCTTTCTAATATATTACTGATATTTATTTTTAAAAGGATGAACTGACAACTGATCAATTGATAAAAGATCAATTGAAATCTGATTCCTTAAATGTTGCTGTTTCCCAGCTTATAACCTCAGACCTCTTCTTATTCTGAGCTTTGAGACTCTGATCTTCTCCCATAGCTTCAATGATAACCTACAAGAAGGAAACTTCCAATTTTAGTTACATAACTACTGTGCTTCTCCTGAATCTAGACTCATATTTCAAGCTGCCTACTGGCTATCTCCATCATTGACTTTCTTTGTGAATTAAAGGCATGATTACAAATTCCTTTTCCTTAAAGTAAAAACTATAATATTAATATGCTTCATTTGGGGCTAGATGTAATAATTTTGAAATACACATAACTTCAACCTTTGTAAATTACTTACAGTCTATTCAGGGATCTTGATGTTTAATGAAATCAATAAAAATTTGTTTTAAGTAAAAAATACTTTTTCAAAGCAAGTAAGACCACTGAGTTAACTTTTGTGCAATTCCAGATAAACATAGACCATACGTTCTTAAAATAAGACACACTATAAAGCAACTTGTAAAGAAAAACAAAAAGATTTGCTTTTCTATCTTTTAAGGTTAAGGCCAAAAAAACCACTTTTAAACCTGCTTTTTAAACAGTAAGTCACCAGCTTCTGAACAATACTATAAAATTAAATTTTAAAGTTTTTAATTAGACTCCCAAACCAGTATTTGTGGCTGATGTACATATACATACACAATTCTAAAAAAAACCCAAGGGCTTCCCTGATGGTGCAGTGGTTGAGGGTCCGCCTGCCGATGCAGGGGACACGGGTTCGTGCCCCGGTCCAGGAGGATCCCACATGCCGCGGAGCGGCTGGTCCCGTGAGCCATGGCCGCTGAGCCTGCGCGTCCGGAGCCTCTGCTCCACAGTGGGAGAGGCCACAATGGTGAGAGGCTCGCGTACCGCAAAAATAAATAAATAAAATTAAATTAAATTAAATTTAAAAACACCCAAGAACTCAAAAGCTATTTCCAGGTATTAACTGCATCACCTAATAAACAACAGAATCAATACATATCACCAAAAGTTCGACTACTAAACAATCACATCAAGATAAGGATCAATTTTTCTTCAGCAACCATGGGATAATACTTATAAAGAAGCCAAACTTAAAATTCTGATCAGGTCTTCAAAACAGTAAATCCACTCCAGTTAATATTTAGAACAGGCCATAATCTAGAACCAATTTTCTATGAATACCTACCGTCTATGAATAAAACACCAGTGCAATAGCTCACTTCAAAAAATAAAATCAGAAAACTTAAAAAAAAAAATAGTGTACTACCAAATGTAAACGGAGAACAGGAAATAAGCTAGTAACCAAAATCCAAGTTATCACCTCACTTCTAGGAAACCTCTTTATGCCTTAAGAAGTTACAGCTTTTAATATCAATAACACAATTTTATTTTAGAATTATTATGGTATTTAAACAAATGTTGGTCTTCAAAGAAAAATTTGACTTTTTTGAAACTAAAATTGTAAAGATAAGACCTAGACTAATACAGCAACAGAAAAAAATTCAGAAATCAACAAAACACACATATATATGAAAAATTGGTATATGACAAGGAGCATTCCAAATCAGTGGAGAAAGAAGGGACTATTGAACTCCTGGTGCCAGAGTAACTGACTATTGGCTAGCAAAAACAGAAAGAAAGAAGGGGGGCAGGAGGGTGGGGGGGAGAAGAGAGAAAAAGAAAAAAGAAAGGAAAGGGGAAAAAAATCCTATAATAGATAACCTCTAAGATGGACCTAAACATATTTCTACATTTTGGGAGGTGATAATATTAACACTAAGAAGCTATAAAGTTAAAAATATATAATGTAGACTGTAGAGCAAGCACACACACGAAAGAAAAATATTTCATAAAGAAATACATAGAAATGTTATTCTAAAATAACAAAATCATTCTTCCAGTTTCCAGTTTCCATGTAGGGAGCTTGGAAGTGATCACTTAGTCCTAACACCAAGGAGAAAGCTCAACAAACTGAAAAGTTAACATCCACAAGAAAAGTAAGGTCACACTGCAAAATGCTGCCCGCAAAACTGGAGAGACTGCAGGCAGATACAGAGAATTACAACTTAAGAGCACAGACTCACAAGCTGAAACCTCGGAGGGAATGAGAGCCAGGAGAGGAAAGCCTGCACTGTAATTGATAAAGAGCAGGAGGCTCAGTGTGGAAGTTAAGAATTACACAGGTATCAGTCTTAAGGGGGCCCCACACTTTTTTGAGTTTTACCTCCAGGAGCTTGACTAGGTTCTCACAGTAAATAGCAGAGAAAAATCCCCTTGCACTTCCAAGTAGAGGGAGGGGAAAAGGAACCATTTTGAAATAAGCCAGAGCACTGGTTGCCCTCAGGGCAAACTAGTTAAGCAGAGCCTAACCTGCTGGGGTATTATGAGAGCCTTACTCACCTGGGGAAGGAAAACACCCAACTCCACGTGGCTCTAGAATTCCACATGGAGGAAGGGGAAAAACCCAACTCCAGCACACTCTAACCATCCTGCCCCACCAAGGGGGAGGGGGAAAATTGAGAAACACTTGTTAAGTTCACAGTCCACAGGCATAGGCTCATTGGAAGGAAACCGAGTCAAAGGACTATAGAACACTTCCCTTCCCCACACAACTCACCACTACATTACAAAAGGCCTATTTACAGCAATTCCGTTTACCTGGTACATCATGTCCGGCTAACAAGAAAAAATTACAAGACATACCAAGAGGCAAAAGACACAAATTGGGGCTTCCCTGGTGGCGCAGTGGTTGAGAGTCCACCTGCCAATGCGGGGGACACAGGTTCGTGCCCCGGTCCGGGAAGACCCCACATGCCGCAGCACAGCTAGGCCCATGAGCCATGGCCACTGAGCCTGCGTGTCCGGAGCCTGTGCTCCGCAATGGGAGAGGCCACAACAGTGAGAGGCCCGCGTACCGCAAAAAAAAAAAAAAAAAAAAAAAGAATTACATCCGACTTCTCCTCAGAAACCATGCAAACAGGAGAGTGGAGTGAAATACTGAAAGCACTGAGAGAAAAAAAACACCAACCTAGAATTCTGCACCCTGTAAAATTATCCTTCAAAAGTGAAGGACAAATAAAGATTTTACTAGACAAACAAAATTGAATCTGTTGCCAGTAGACCTGCTCTGCAAGAAACGTTAAATGTTCTCTAGAGAGAAGAAAAGTATGAGTCAGAAACTCATGTACATAAAGGAAGGTAGAGCATCAAATAAGATATGAGTGAAGGTAAATTTTTTAATTTTATTTTTCTTATTTTTAATTGTTCAAACAGATAACAATTATTCAAAATAATAGCAACAATGTATTTGATTATGTATGTATATATCGAGCGTGTGGTGTGTGTGTATGTGTGTGTGTGGTAATTATGCTTATAAGTGAAGTGAATGACAACAATGATACAAAGGACAGGAGGAAGGAATTTGGGCTATTTTGTTATTATAAGATACTCTCATTACCTATGAAGGGGTACAGTATTATTTGAAAGTGGATTTGGATTAGTTGTAAAGATGCACTGTAAAAACTAAGGCAACCACTAAAAAAAGTAAAAAAAAAAAAAGTATAACTGATATGTTAAGAAAAAAGAGAAAATGGAACCACATATAACATTCAGTTAAAACCACAAAAGGCAGAATAAGAGTGGAAGACAAAAATAAGAACAAAGGCAACAAAGAGAAAACAGTAATGAATATGGTAGAAATTAATCCAATTATATCAATAATCACTTTGAATGTCAATGGTCTAAATACAATAATTAATAGACTGTCAGAGTTGATCTCAAAACATAACCCAACTATATGTCATCTACAAGAAACCCACTTTAAACATATAGACACATAGAGATTAAAATAAGTAAGCATATGAAAAAATGCTCCACAAAATACATATATCATCGAGGAAATACAAACTAAAACAACAGTCAGATACCACCACACATGTATTAAAATGGCCAAAATTCAGAACACTGATAACACTAAATGCTGGTGAAGATGTAGAGCAACAGGAATTCTCATTCATTGCTAGTGGGGTTACAAAATGACCCAGACACTTCGGAAGACAGTTGGCAGTTTCTTACAAAATTAAATATACTCTTACCAGATGATCATACCCAATCATACCCCTTAGTAATTATCTAAAGGAGGTGAAAATTTATGCCTACACAAAAACCCACAAATGGAGGTTTATAGCAGCTTTATCCATAATTACAAAAACTTGGAAGCAACCAAGATGTCTGTCAGTAGGTCAATGGATAAATAAACTGTGGTACATCCAGACCATGGAATATTATTCAGGTCTAAAAAGAAACAACCTATCAAGCCATGAAAAGACATGGAAGAAGCTTAAATGCATATTACTAAGTAAAAGAGGCCAATCTGAAAAGCCAACATACTGTATGACTCCAACTATATGACATTCTAGAAAAGATAAAACTATGGAGGGCTTCCCTGGTGGCGCAGTGGTTGAGAGTCCACCTGCCGATGCAGGGGACGCGGGTTCATGCCCCGGTCCGGGAAGATCCCACATGCCGCGGAGCAGCTAGGCCCGTGAGCCATGGCCGCTGAGCCTGCGCGTCCGGAGCCTATGCTCCGCAATGGGAGAGGCCACAACAGTGAGAGGCCCGCGTACCACAAAAAAAAAAAAAAAAAGCATTTTAGGACAATATGGACAAGATGGTAATCAGGAATGACTGCTAATTTTCTTATGTGTGATAATAGTGTTGTAATTATGTAGGAAAGTACCCTTATTTTAGAATATGCATTCTAAAGTATTTAGGAGTAAAATGTCATGACGTCTACAATGTACTTCTATATGGTTCGTACACACACACAATACCACACATACATAGACATATAATCACATACAAATAAAGTAAAAATGGTAAAATGTTAACAACTGTTGACTCTAGGTGATCGTTACACAGGTGTTCATTTCAACATTTTCTGCTGAAAAGTAGGCAAATAACTTCAAAAATGCCACCTTATTAAAGTGCTAAAAAATAAATTGAAGCAAACTTCATTTAAAGCATCTTTAAAGTTTCATATATGAGTACATACTTTGAAATCACATTTCCAAAACCAATATTTAGATTTTTAAATTGATCAGAAAGTTACAATCACCAGAACAAGGCTCTCATTACTTATGGGCAAAAAACCAATAAAAATACTTAACACACTTACCATGTGTCAGGCACTCTTCTAAGCACACTTACATAAGTAACTCACTTAATTCTCTGAATAACCATGTGAGTAGATTATCACTGCCTCCATTTTTCAGGTAAGGAATAAGCCATAGACGTCACACAATAAGTGGCGGAGCCAGTCTCCCAAGCCAGATTTTATAGCTCCAGAATCCACACTTTTAACAACTATTTTGTACTGTCCTCTCAGGTGGGGAACCTATGTTTCTAGCAATACTGACTTGATTTTCCTGGGGTTATAACATCCTTTGATTTTAGTAATTTTAATAATCTAAAAGTATCATCAAACAGAGAATCACAAAAATTTAGATACTATTACATTTACAAAAATGCATTAAAATGGCTTCAGGTGGTTTAAGTAAATATTTAGTCACCTAACAACATCTATCTATAGTCTTACTAGGGGATCGATGATTATAACAAACATCTTCATAAACTGAAAGATGATCCCATCTTGATTAATATACCTGACCGTATCTTTATTCTCCGGGATAAAGATGGAATCAAAGCAGTTCTCAACAATAAAAATAATTATTCCTGAAATGGCAAATATTCTTTTATGCAAAATGTTTAACTTCAACAGTTTACCTGACTGAAAAACTTAAATAACAGTTTGTAGCATTTTGTAGAAATCTTATTATTCCACGTGGAACATTTTCAAGTTGATAAAAATGAAAATTTTTTTAAATGAGAAGATATCCAAAAAAAATAATTGATTTAATAGAGGTTAATGAGCCCGAAGCAAATTACAGATTTAAATGATAAAAGAAAACTGTTTATTTTCTTATGTGTGATAATGGTATTACAGTTATGGAAAAGATCTTTAATTAGAATTTATGCAAGCCATGTTTTAGTTTGACACATCAGAGAACCCTTCAATTTTTTAGTAAACAAAGACTAATGGGCATTTTTACTATATAATGTCAATCTTTATTTTTTATAGGCTTAAAAACCTAAATAATATAAGTATAAAGTTAAATTGTCCATCAAATATTGGGTTGGCCAAAAAGTTCGTTCAGTTTTAAGTAAAAATAAAAGACACAGTTTTCATTTTCACCAAGAACTGTATTGAACAACATATTCCCTAACCAAACAAACTTTTTGGCCAGCCCAATATTTGCAAGACTGAAAAATATGTGTAGAAATATTTCTCCTCCAGTTGTGATGGTGGACAGTAAATCAGTTGTATTAAATATGTAGGTATGTAAAAGTTTACCTGCTTTTTCTCTCAATTAGAATGGCCACATAAGAAGCTGGCAAAGCGGCACCAAAGCCAGGACTCCATGAGTAGAATTTTCCAAGTATTTTCCTGAAATTGAAATTTGGAATGATTATATGAAATTTCTAGTTGGTCATTTCAGTTATTACACATAGAAGTTCCCCTTCTCAGTTCACCCTCTATCTAAATGTCCCACAGCACCTCAAATTCAGCATGTCCAAAACCAAACTCATTATCTTAGTCCCTTATCTCCATGAACCTGTTCTTTCTCCTCTCTTTTCCTAGGTTAATGATATCACTAACCACTTATCCACCTACGTGTGACACTTTGAGACATCCTTGGCTTCACCTTCTTCCATGTCCCATACATGAAATCATCCCCTTAAATACTTCCATGTACAATTTATCTCTCAAATTCCTCTCCAACCTACTGCCCTTGCCTCATTTATGTCCCTCACCATCTCTTCTTCAGGCTACTACAATAGCAAACTAATAGGTATCTCTCCTTCCAATAATTTAACCTGTTATATTCATTCAGACAGTCCCTGGATCCAACATTGTTCACTCTGCAAACCTTCTATGTTCCCAATTTCCTATCTACCAAACGGGAATAAATGTATTACCTATGTCATAGAGTTGTTATGATGGCTACATGAGATATTTCCCAGCACCATCCATGACACATAGGAAGTACTCAGAAAATGTTAGCTATTATTACTATTGTTATCACTACTACTATTCTTTCATTATGGCTCTTTTTTTATGGAAGTATAGCTGATTTACAATGTGTTAGTTTCAGGTATATAGCAAAGAGATTCAGTTATATATATATTTTTTTCTTTTCAGATTCTTTTCCCTTATAGGCTATTACAAAATATTGAGTATAGTTCACTGTGCTGCACAGTAGGTCCTTGTTTGTTATCCATTTTATATATAGTAGTGTGTGTATGTTAATCCAAACTCCTAATTTACCCCCCGCCCTTCCCCTTTGGTAACCATAAATTTGTTTTCTATGTCTGTGGGTCTATTTCTGTTTTGTATATAGGTTCATTTGTATCATTTTTTTTCAACTATTACTATTTTTTAACACATGATAGATATTCAAAAAATGTCTCTCCTTCTTTCCTTCTACAACCCTGGGTAAGTTTTTTCTTACATCGCTTACTAAAGTATTTTACATTTTTTACTTATATGTGTATATAAAATTTTTCATTTACTAGAATATATCCCTTGGGAGAACGAATCTGCTTAGTATCTCACAAATTATAAACGCCATTGGGTTGGGTTTTTAAAGAGAAAAAAAAAGAAATCTGGAGATATTAGGAAGACTCTTTTTCCTTTCAAAGACAATTTGTTCCTAAGAAAGGGAGAAACAAAAAATTATAAGAAATTATCTGAATAAAGTTGGTCAACTGCTAAATGATGTATTACAGGAAAAAACATATGCTATGTACATACAGATAAGGATAAAATATCAGATGAAATTTTCTTTCTAGCTGAAGCTTAGCTTTAAAAGAATTAGAAAACCTACATATAACATGGGTATTTCTGCAATGGACATCAGAAACTTTCTGCCTAAGAAAACTGGAGGTGATTCTCCCTCCAACATAAAATACACAAAGGACTTAACAAGTTACTGAATATAAACAAAAAAGGAAAATAAATGAGTGAGTCAGTTATAGGAGGAACACAGATGTTACCTTATTATAAGTATTTTATGTCTCCAAAACTTAACCAAAAGCTTCATAGAACATAAATATGCTGCAAGACCAATTTATTATTATTGCAATTTTTAAAACCTAATTATCGTATAACTCTATTTTTAGAATTTTAACAAGTATTAGAAACTTTCCAGAGACTACGTGGTAAAGAGTTTCTTACACAGATTTTTCAGGTCAATTTAAAGGCATGACTTATTCAAGAGTATAAACTTTATAAATTACTAAAAGTTTATAAATATTAATGTTCTTAAGGCAAAAATCTATAGAAGACATTTGGAAATTATATTTCTTTTTTTTTAAAGGATAAAATTATTATTCAATTTATTATTCCCTATATACAAAAAACTAGTTTGGTAAAACATTAAAAGCTTTCACTTTTAGACTGAGAATGATTCACAGCTCCCCATAATTCCAACTTCTAGTTAACACTGTACTGGAGATCTTAGCAAGTACAATAATGCAAGAAAAATAAATACAAGGTATAAGAACTCAGAAAGGAAGAAATATTGTTCTTATTATGAGCAATTTTTTTTCATTATTAGTAATCAGTTTAATACACATCGGTGAATACATGTCAATCCCAATCTCCCAATTCATCACACCACCACCCCCACTACCCCTGACGCTTTCCCCCTTTGCTGTCCATACGTTTGTTCTCTACATCTGTGTCTCAATTTCTGCCCTGCAAACCGGTTCATCTTTACCATTTTTCTAGGTTCCACACATATGCGTTAATATACGTTATTTGTTTTTCTCTTTCTGACTTACTTCACTCTGTATGACAGTCTCTAGATCCATCCATGTCTCAACAAATGACCCAATTTCGTTCCTTTTTATGGCTGAGTAATATTCCATTGTATATATGTACCACATTTCCTTATCCATTCGTCTATCGATGGGCATTTAGGTTGCTTCCGTGACCTGCCTATTGTAAATAGTGCTGCAATGAACATTGGTGTGCATGTGTCTTTTGGAATTATGGTTTGCTCTGAGTATATGCCCAGTAGTGGGATTGCTGGGTCATATGGTAATTCTATTTTTAGTTTTTTAAGGAACCTCCATACTGTTCTCCATGGTGGCTGTATCAATTTACATTCCCACCAACAGTGCAAGAGGGCCCCCTTTTCTCCACACCCTCTCCAGCATTGGTTGTTTGTAGATTTTCTGATGATGCCCATTCGAACTGGGATGAGGTGATACCTCATTGTAGTTTTGATTTGCATTTCTCCAATAATTAGTGATGTTGAGCAGCTTTTCATGTGCTTCTTGGCCATCTGTATGTCTATTTTGGAGAAATGTCTACTTAGATCTTCTGCCTATTTTTGGATTGGGTTGATTTTTTTTAATATTGAGCTGCATGAGCTGTTTATATGTTTTGGAGATTAATCCTTTCTCCGTTGATTCGTTTGCAAGTATTTTCTCCCATTCTGAGGGTTGTCTTTTTGTCTTGTTTATGGTTTCCTTTGCTGGGCAACAGCTTTGAAGTTTCATTAGGTCCCATTTGTTTATTTTTGTTTTTATTTCCATGACTCTAGGAGGCTGATCAAAAAAGATCTTGCTGTGATTTACATCAAAGAGTGTTCTTCCTATGTTTTCCTCTAAGACTTTTACAGTGTCTGGTCTTACATTTAGGTCTCGAATCCATTTTGAGTTTATTTTGGTGTATGGTGTTAGGGAGTGTTCTAATTTCATTCTTTTACATGTAGCTGTCCAGTTTTCCCAACACCACTTTTTGAAGAGACTGTCTTTTCTCCATTGTATATCCTTGCCTCCTTTGTCATAGATTAGTTGACCATAGGTGCATGTGTTTATCTCTGGGCTTTCTATCTTGTACCATTGATCTACATTTCTGTTTTTCTGCCAGTACCATATTGTCTTGATTACTGCAGCTTTGTAGTATAGTCTGAAGTCAGGGAGTCTGATTCCTCCAGCTCCATTTTTGTCCATCAAGACTGCTTTGGCTATTCAGGGTCTTTGGTGTCTCCATACAAAATTTTCTTTTTCCCCATACAAATTTTAAGATTTTTTGTTCTAATTCTGTAAAAAAAAATGCCATTGGTAATTTGATACGGATTGCACTGAATCTGTAGATTGCTTTGGGTAGTATAGTCATTTTCACAATATTGATTCTTAAATCCAAGAACATGGTATATCTCTCAATCTGTTGGTATCATCTTTAATTTCTTTCATCAGTGTCTTATAGTTTTCTGCAAACAAGCCTTTGTCTATTTTGTCTCCCTAGGTAGGTTTCTTCCTAGGTATTTTACTCTTTTTGTTGCAATGGTAAATGGGAGTGTTCCCTTAATTTCTCTTTCAGATTTTTCATCATTAGTGTATAGGAATGCAAGAGATTTCTGTGCATTAATTTTGTATCCTGCAATTTTACCAAATTCATTGATTAGCTCTCGTAGTTTTCTGGTGGCACATTTAGGATTCTCTGTGTATAGTATCATGTCATCTGCAAGCAGTGACAGTTTTACTTCTTCTTTTCCAATTTGTATTCCTTGTATTTCTTTTTCTTCTCTGATTGCTGTGGCTAGGACTTCCAAAACTATGTTAAATAATAGTGGTGAGAGTGGACACCCTTGTCTTACTCCTGATCTTAGAGGAAATGCTTTAGTTTTTCACCATTGAGAATGGTGTTTGCCGTGGGTTTGTCATATATGGCCTTTATTATGTTGAGGTACGTTCCCTCTATGCCCACTTTCTGGAGAGTTTTTATCATAAATGGGTATTGAATTTTGTCAAAAGCTATTTCTGCATCTATTGAGATGATCATATGGTTTTTATTCTTCAATTTGTTAATATGGTGTGTCACATTGATTGATTTGCGTATATTGAAGAATCCTTGCATCCCTGGGATAAATCCCACTTGATCATGGTGTATGATCCTTTTAATGTGTTGTTGGATTCTGTTTGCTAGTATTTTGTTGAGGATATTTGCATCTATATTCATCAGTGATATTGGGCTGTAATTTTCATTTTGGTAATATCTTTGTCTGGTTTTGGTATCAGGGTGATGGTGACCTCACAGAATGAGTTTGGGAGTGTTCCTTCCTCTGCAATTTTTTGGAAGAGTTTGAGAAGGATGGGTGTTAGCTCTTCTCTAAATGTTTGATAGAATTCACCTGTGAAGCCATCTGGTCCTGGACTTTTGTTTTTTGGAAGATTTTTAATCACAGTTTCAATTTCATTACTTGTGATTGGTCTGTTCATATTTTCTATTTCTTCCTGGTTCAGTCTTGGAAGGTTACACCTTTCTAAGAATTTGTCCATTTCTTCCAGGTTGTCCATTATATTGACATACAGTTGCTTGTAGTAGTCTCTTAGGATGCTTTGTATTTCTGCAGTGTCTGTTGTAACTTCTCCTTTTCCATTTCCAATTTTATTGATTTGAGTCCTCTCCCTCTTTTTCTTGATGAGTCTGGCTAATGGTTTATTAATTTTGTTTATCTTCTCAAAGAGCCAGCTTTTAGTTTTATTGATCTTTGCTATTGTTTTCTTTGTTTCTATTTCATTTATTTCTGCTCTGATCTTTATGATTTCTTTCCTTCTGCTAACGTTGCGTTTTGTTTGTTCTTCTTTCTCTAGTTCCTTTAGGTGTAAGGTTAGATTCTTTATTTGAGATTTTTCTTGTTTCTTCAGGTAGGCTTGTGTAGCTATAAACTTCCCTCTTAGAACTGCTTTTGTTGCATCTCATAGGTTTTGGATCATCGTGTTTTCATCGTCATTTGTCTCTAGGTATTTTCTGTTTTCCTCTTTGATTTCTTCAGTGATCTCTTGGTTATTCAGTAACGTGTTGTTTAGCCTCCACATGTTTGTGTTTTTGCATTTTTTTCCTTGTAATTCATTTCTAATCTCATAGTGTTGTGGTCAGAAAAGATGCTTGCTATGATTTCAATTTTCATAAATTTACTGAGGCTGGATTTGTGACCCAAGATGTGATCTATCCTGGAGAATGTTCCGTGTGCACTTGAGAAGAAAGTGTAATCTGCTGTTTCTGGATGGAATGTCCTATAAATATCAATTAAACCTTTCTGGTCTATTGTGCCATTTAAAGCTTCTATTTCCTTATTTATTTTCATTTTGGATGATCTGTCCATTGGTGTAAGTGAGGTGTTAAAGTCCCCCACTATTATTGTGTTACTGTCGATTTTCTCTTTTAGAGCTGTTAGTAGTTGCCTTATGTATTGAGGTGCTCTTATGTTGGGTGCATATTTATTTATAATTGTTGTATCTTCTTCTTGGATTGATCCCTTGACCATTATGTAGTGTCCTTCCTTGTCTCTTGTAACATTCTTTATTTTAAAGTCTATTTTATCTGATATGAGTATTGCTATTCTAGCTTTCTTTTGATTTCCATTTGCATGGAATATCCTTTTCCATCCCCTCACTTTCAGTCTGTATGTGTCCCTAGGTCTGATGTGGGTCTCTTGTAGACAGCATATATATGGGTCTTCTTTTTGTATCTATTCAGTGAGCCTGTGTATTTTGGTTGGAGCATTTAATCCATTCATGTTTAAGGTAATTATCAGTATGTATGTTCCTATTACCATTTTCTTAATTGTTTTGCATTTGTTTTTGTAGGTCCTTTTCTTCTCTTGTGTTTCCCACTTAGAGAAGTTCCTTTAGCATTTGTTGTACAGCTGGTTTGGTGGTGCTGAGTTCTCTTAGCTATTGCTTTTCTGTAAAGCTTTTGATTTCTCCATCGAATCTGAATAAGATCCTTGCTGGGTAAAGTAATATTGGTTGTAGCTTCTTCCCTTTCATCACTTAATCATGCCACTCCCTTCTGGCTTGTAGAGTTTCTGCTAAGAAAACAGCTGTTAACCTTACGGGAGTTCCCTTGTATGTTATTTGTCGTTTTTCCCTTGCTACTTTCAATAATTTTTCTTTGTCTTTAATTTTTGTCAGTTTGATTACTATGTGTCTCGGCATGTATGGGACTCTCTGCACTTCGTGGACTTGGGTGGCTATTTCCTTCCCATGTTATGGAAGTTTTTGACTATAATCTCTCACATATTTTCTCGGGTCATTTCTCCCTCTCTTCTCCTTCTGGGACCCCTATAATGCGAATGTTGGTGCATTTAATGTTGTCCCAGAGGTCTCTTAGGCTGTCTTCATTTCTTTTCATTCTTTTTTCTTTATTCTGTTCCACAGCAGTGAATTCCACCTTTCTGTCTTCCAGGTCACTTATCCGTTCTTCTGCCTCAGTTATTCTGCTATTGATTCCTTCTAGTGTAGTTTTCATTTCAGTTATTGTATTGTTCATCTCTGTTTATTTGTTCTTTAATTCTTCTAAGTCTTTGTTAAACATTTCTTGCATCTTCTCAATCTTTACCTCCATTCTTTTTCCAAGGTCCTGGATCATCTTCACTATCATTATTCTGAATTCTTTTTCTGGAAGGTTGCCTATCTCTACTCCATTTAGTTGTTTTTCTGGGGTTTTATCTTGTTTCTTCATCTGGTTCATAGTCCTCTGCCTTTTCATTTTGTCTATCTTTCTGTGTGTGAATGTGGTTTTTGTTCCACAGGCTGCAGGATTGTAGTTCTTCTTGCTTCTGCTGTCTGCCCTCTGGTGGATGAGGCTATTTAAGAGGCTTGTGCAAGTTTCCTGATGGGAGGGACTGGTGATGGGTAGAGCTGACTGTTTCTCTGGTGGGCAGAGCTCAGTAAAACTTTAATCCATTTGACTGCTGATGGGTGGGGCTGGGTACCCTCCATGTTGGTTGTTTGGCCTGAGGCAACCGAACACTGGAGCCTACCTGGGCTCTTTGGTGGGGCTAATGGCAGACTCTGGGAGGGCTCACACCAAGGAGTACTTCCCAGAACTTCCGCTGCCAGTGTCCTTGTCCCCACAGTGAGACACAGCCACTGCCTGCCTCTGCCAGAGACCCTCCAACACTAGCAGGTAGGTCTGATTCAGTCTCCTATGGGGTCACTGCTCCTTCCCCTGGGTCCCAATGAGCACACTACTTTGTGTGTGCCCTCCAAGAGTGGAGTCTGTTTCCCCCAGTCCTGTCGAAGTCCTGCAATCAAATCCCACTAGCCTTCAAAGTTTGATTCTCTAGGAATTCCTCCTCCTGTTGCCAGACTCCGAGGTTGGGAAGCCTGACGTGGGGCTCAGAACCTTCATGCCAGTGGGTGGACTTCTGTGGTATAAGTGTTCTCCAGTCTGTGAGTCACCCACCCAGCAGTTATGGGATTTGATTTTACTGTGACTGCGCCCCTCCTACCATCTCATTGTGGCTTCTCCTTTGTCTTTGGATGTGGGGTATCTTTTTTGGTGAGTTCCAGTATCTTCCTGTCAATGATTGTCCTGCAGCTAGTTGTGATTCTGGTGTTCTCGCAAGCAGAAATTATATTTCTAATTGCAGTTAAAATCTACCTGCAAAATTATTTTGGGTAATACTAACTGGGTAACATTAATAGTAATATAATGTGAAGTTAGTATTTTAACTTGACAAATTAAATAAACTTGTTTGGGTTTCAACAGTGTGTGGGGGAGAAGATAAAAAGTAAATATCTAATAAACATGCTAAGTATATCATAACACTAAAAACTGAATTCTAACTGCATGTATATTGTATGAAGCATGTGACACAGATAATGCACTGCATCAGGACCAAAAGTTTCATCAGTAGGATATGCCAGAAATTTTACAGATAAACACGAGCATTTTATAGTCCTTTTGAAGTTCATTCACTGCATACAGACCTAAGCAATATCATGGACAGTTGCTTTGAATTCCTAATCTATGAAACTGAAAAGTTAAGAAATTCTCATTAACAAGTCAGTAAATATAGTGGGCCTCAGAAAATGTATGTTACATTAAAGCACTTTTGCTATATAATCACAGCAATAATTTGAAGTTTATATTACATTTTTAGGCCAAGAGGCCCACAACTCCTGGTTTTACAAGCATTCTTTGAGATAAATAAATGTCATTTCACACAGAGAAAAAAATACACAAGCAGTGGCCTGCACAACATTTATATAAACATCTGTTTGTTTCAGTTTCAACAAAGGAATTTGTATTAACCACCAGTTCTGATTATGTGTACCAACCTTAAAATGCAAAAGAAAGCCATAAACAAGGCCCCATTAGCAGTCAGAAATGAAGCAGATTGTAGGATCTCAGGGAGCAGTTTGTGTAAATAATAATCTAATTTTCGTTTCCGGAGAATTGCTGCAATCTGGAAAAAAAGAATTAAAAAAGGCTCTTTTGTTTAATATAACCAACTTTTCCCACTTAAGTTAGTTCTTATGTGGAAGATATTGAAATAACAGCATGTATTTAAAAATTAAAGTAAAAACTCTAGTATTTTACTGGCTCCTCTATGAAAATTCAATTTCTGGGACAGAAGACACTTTAATTTATTGAAAGTGTAATGGGTAAAATAAACACCTAGAAATTACAACATGGATCATATGATAAATAACCTCCAAACATTGAGATAAATATTTATAACGCCTTAAAAAGTTTTAAACTGGGGCTTCCCTGGTGGCACAGTGCTTAAGAATCTGCCTGCCAATGCAGGGTACACGGGTTCGAGCCCTGGTCCGGGAAGATTCCACATGCCACGGAGCAACTAAGCCCGTGCACCACAACTACTGAGCCTGCACTCTAGAGCCCGTGAGCCACAACTACTGAGCCCATTTGCCACAACTACTGAAGCCCATGTGCCACAACTACTGAGGCCCACGTGCCTGGAGCCCATGCTCCGCAACAAGAGAAGCCACCACAGTGCGAAGCCCGCACATGGCAAGGAAGAGTAGCCCCCACTCGCAGCAACTAGACAAAGCCCACGCGCAGCAACAAAGACGCAACGCAGCCAAAAATAAATAAATAAAATTTTTTTAAAAAGTTTTATACTGATAAATAAAATATATGTTTAAATGGAAAAACTAAAGTCCAATCAAACAGAAATTGAATGCTAAAACAAAACTACATTACAGATACTATCAGCCTGGATATTAGAAAATTTCAATGATAAAAAACAGAGAAATTCATTCATTCAGTTTCACTGAGAAGGGGATATGAGCTAGATTAGGAAGAACAGTATAATTCTCACAGGTGACCAGGAAGAAATGCTTTTCTATCATGATGAAACAATCATTCAAAGGAACAAAAGTTAAGGGGGCAGAATTAGGGAATGTAAGAAATGGCAAGACTGACTTGAGAAAAGGAAGACCAGAGAACTCTGCATTCACTTTTCACCATTCTAGACATAACAGCTTCCCTATGGTCAGGGATCAACAAATCTAATGGCCTCTTCTCAGTTCTTTTCTTACTCTACCACTTAGAAGCCTCTGATAATTTCCTACTTCATTCAATTAAACAAGCTGTTATTAAGAACTATGCCATACACAGGAAAAACAACAATGAATAAGATCTAATCCCTGCCTTCAAGGAACATAAAAACTTGATAGGGAAATAGATATATAAACAATAAACTACAATAAGGCAGTGCGGTAAATGCTATACTAGAAGAAGGAGAAACTGCTACAGAAATACATATTAGGGAATAACCAAAAAGGAGAGGGGACTGGACAGGTAATAATGCCCAGAAGATGGATCTCGACAAATAGGTAAAACTTTGACAAAAGAGAAGTTTCTATGGTTTCTGTGACTTCATTGTTTTCATTCTCCCATGATATCTTTAAGTGCTATTCCTTTGTTAGCATTTCTTCCTCAGATCTCTACTCATTCTATATACAACCTCCCCCACAGCATCATCTATCATGTCAAAGTAGGAATTCCAATGTAACCCCTTCTATTTTTTTTTTTTTCATATTTGGCTGCATTGGGTCTTCGTTGTTGCACACAGGCTTTCGCTAGTTGCAGCGAGCGGGGGCTACTCTTTGTGTGGTACGCAGGCTTATCATTGCGGTGACTTCTCGTTGCGGAGCACAGGCTCTACGTGCACAGCCTTCAGTAGTTGCAGCATGTGGGCTCAGCAGTTGCGGCACGTGGGCCCTAGAGTACACAGGCTTCAGTAGTTGTGGGCTCAGTAGTTGTTGCTCACGGGCTCTAGAGCACAGGCTCAGTAGCTATGGCACACAGGCTTAGCTGCTCCAGGCATGTGGCATCTTCCCAGGCCAGGGATCAAACCCATATCCCCTGGATTGGCAGGCAGATTCTTAACCACTGCACCACCAGGGAAGTCCCTCCCCTAAATTCTTAATGCATACTTCAAATGTCTATTGGACATGTCAATAAAGACATAGCACAGACATCAAAAAAAAAAGAATGTCCAAAGTAGAACTTATTATACTTCCCCAAAATGCTTTTATTTCTGATTTTCTAACCTCAAGTAATAGTACCACATCCACCCTATTACTTAGAAACAAAATGTTGGTGTCATTTTCAATTACTCCCTGGATCCTCAATCATCTCCTCAGTTCTAATGGTCTCCTACTATCTTCAGGTTTTAGAATGTAATGTCTCTTTCATTTTAGACTCAACAATGGGCAGAATATGGTACTCTGTTATATATTCAAGTAGTTACAGAAAAAAAATCTCCTCTGTTCCTGGAAAGGAAAAAACAAAACTGTCCCTATTTGCAGATAACCTGATTGTCTACACAGAAATTCCCAAGCAAGTTACATACAGACACACACACACCTCCTAGAACTCATAATGCAGTTTAGCAAAGGCAAAGGATATAAGATAAACATACAAAAGTTATTTGTATTTCTATATTAAAAAAATGAATACATGGACACCAAAATTAAAAATACAATAGAATTTATAACTCCTCAAAAAATGAAATATTTAGGGAAAAATCTACAACACTTGTATATGACTTGTATACTGAAAGACACACAATGCTGATGGAAGAAATCAAAGAACAGATTAATAAATGTTCATAGATAGGAAAACTCAATATGGTAAAGATGTCAATTTTCCCCCAAAGCAAAATACAGGTTTAACACAATTTCTATTACGATTCCAGAAAAGGTTTTGTAGATGTAGACAAGATTATACTGAAATTTATATAGAAAAGCAAAGGAACTATAAGAACTAAAACAACTTTGAAAAAGTGAAAAAAATGGGAGGAATGAGTCTACCTAATTTCAAGACTTATTATATAGCTACAGCAATCAGGTTTTGTGATATTGGCAAAAGGATACACAAATAGATTAATGAAATAGAATAGAGAACCTAGATATAGATCCACACAAATATATCCAACTGATTTTTGACAAGGTACAATGGCAATTCCAGAGAGGAAAAATAGCTATTTCAACAAATGGTGCTGGAGCAAATACACATCCACAGGCAAAAAAAAAAAAAAAAAAAAAAAATTAACCTCAGCCAGTCTCACAGTTTATACACACTTTATACAAAAATTAATTCAAAATGTATCAGAGACATAAATCTAAAACATAAAACTACAAAACTTTTAGGGGAAAAAATATCAGGGAAAATCTTAGGGATCTAAGGCTAGGCAAAAGCGCAATTCATAAAAGGAAAAATTATAAATTACACTTCAGAATTAAAACTTTTTCTCTGTGAAAGACCTGTTAGGAATAAAAATCCTAGCTACAGAATGGGAGAAAATACTTGTAAGCTACACAGCCAGCAAATGACTAGTATCTAGAATGAAGGAAATCTCAAAACTCAACAGTAAAAAAATGAACAATCCAATTAGAAAATACAAATGATATGAACAGATATTTCACCGAAGAGAATGTGCAAATGGAAGATAAGCATATTAGCCATTAAGGAAAAGCAAATTAAAACCACAATGAGCTATCACCATAGAACTGTCAGAATGATTAAATTTAAAAATACTGGAAACACCAAATGCTGACAAGGATACGGAGAAACTGGATCTCTCATGCATTTGTTGGGGGAAATGTGAAATGGCAAAAGCATTCTGAAAAAGTTTGACAGTTTCTATAAAAACTAAACAAGCAACTATCATATGACCCAGCAACTGCAGTCCCGAATGTTTATCCTAGAAAAATGAAAACGTACATTCACCCAAAATTTGTGCACAAATGTTTATAGCAGCTTTGTCTGTAATAGTCAATAAATGGAAACAACTCCTATGTCCTTTAAGAGATGAATGGTTTAAAAAACCGAGGTGTATCCATACCGTGGAATACCATTTAGCAATAAACAGGAACAAGCTAGTGATACAGGATACAATACTGATGAATTTCCAGAGAATTATGCTGAATGGAAAAAGCCAATCCCAAAAGACTACATACTATACTATTCCATTTACATAACACATAAAATGACAAATTTATAGAAATAAAGAATAAATTAATGGTGACCAGGGGTTAAGAGGAGGTGGGTAGGTGGGAGGGGTGGTATTGCTATAAAAGGGCACAAGGGATCCTTGTGTTGATGGAAATGTCCTGTATATTGACTGTATCAATGGCAATTATTTTGGTTGTGATATTTTACTATCATTTAGCAGGATGATACCACTGGGAGAAACCAGCTAAAGAGCACAGGGAATCTATTATTTCTTACAACTGCATAAGAATCTACAATTATCTCAAAATTAAAAGCTCAATTAAAAAAAAAGCGGTCATCAACATAGCCAATGGGCATATGAAATATGCTTAGCATCACTAGTATTCAGAAAACTGCGCAATAAAATATCACTCACACACACACCAGAATGTCTAAAACAAGGAGAAATGACAATGCAAAGCACTGTCAGGAATGAAGTAACTAGAACTTCACACATTGCTGGTGGGAATGTAAAACTGCATACTTACTTCAGAAAACTGTTATTATCTAATGAAACTAAATGTACACTTATCCTACGATCCAGCAGTTTCACTCCTAGGTATATATCCAAGAGAAATAACTGCTTATTTCCATCAAAAGTCATATTCATAACACTATCTGTAATTACAAATCCTGCAAAACACCTAAATGTCCATTAACAGTAAGGTAGATAAATTGTACATATTTGCAATATTGGTAAATCATACTGTACAGTCTACTGTAAGAAACAGGGAAAATCTGACACAACACATGGGAAGTAACCTAAGACCTTATTAACACTGTGCTGTAACCCAGAGCTTCCAACCAGGGTTTACAAGTGGCCAAAAGATTGGTCCTCTCCACAGTCTGGGTAGCCAGGCCAGGACTAGGGTAACAGAGCAAGGTGATAATCATCTCTGTTTTCCCTAGAGTGCCACACAATTATTATCATTTTCTATGTACATCACAGCAGACTATAGTGTGAGAAAAGATTAGAAGCACTGATCTAACCAAATAACATAAAAGTAACTGTACTAGCCATGTAGGAATTGTAAGGGCACATGAACACATGTATAAAATCATTACCAGACATTATCCAACAACTTCACAAACATCATATTGTATAGCAAAAAATGTTGCAGTGTTCATATGCTTTTTCCATGTCAATAAATTCCGTATGAATTTTCCAAATATGCATACATTTAGCTCAACAACAAAGTATATAATAACACTATGATAAAAATATATATTTGTATTTATTTATCTATATTCATATAGCTTTTGAAGACAATATAATGACCAGGAAAAAAATGAATCAAAATACTTAAAGTGGTAAGACAGACTACAAAACAATATTTTCTAATGAACATATGGAACAAACATTAGAACATTATGAACTGGTTACCTTGGTAATAGATTATTTTAATCTTCTTTTTGCTTTTGGGTATTTTCTAGACATTCTGCAACAAACATGGTTACATTTATAAAACTGGTAGAAGGGGAATAAGTATGAGAAAGTGTGGATTAATTATTATAGAAAAAGATCTGCATAGAGAATAGAAATAATCAGCATGATAAAGTATAAAATAATCAGGAGATATGATTTTTACTCTTAGTTCTACAACAATTTATATGAATGCTACTTATTTCAATGCTGTTTAGATTTCATCTTCCTCATTTATTAGATAAAGAGGTTGACTTAAATGACACAGGTGACATCAGTAAGATGGCAGAATAGCAGTTACCAGCACTCATCCCCTTGCAGAAACATCAATTTGAACAAATACTCATGTGCAAAAATACCTTCACAAGAGCTAAGGATTCCAGGTGAGAGATTAAAGCACCCAGGTGGAGTGGAGAAATAAGAAAAGATGCATTGAAGGGGGTATGAAAAATAATCACATATTACCCACATCACCCAACCTCCAACCCCAGGCAACTCAGCATGCAGAGAGACACCGACCCAAAGAAGGAAGAAGAGTGAAGTGAGCGCCCAACTTCACCACAAACCCCAGCTCCAGGCCTGCCAAGTAAAATCAGGCATCAGGCCAGGCCACACAGATCCAGGATTCAGAAGTAGCCCCATGGACTCAGACTCCAGGCCTATCCCAGTGCCATGCCAAACCCCAAGAAACCAGGCTCCAGGCTTACCCCATGGATCCGTTTCAAGCCCCAAACTGAAGCCCCAAACACCAGGCCTGCCCAGGTTGACCCAAGTATAAGGTGCACACCAGTGAACTCAGGCTTCAGGTCCACCCCCAGGGACCAGAGTAGCCCACCTGAAAACTCCAGCAGCAAACCCATCCACAGACTCCACCAAATGGCTTTCATTGGCTTTCACTGCAGAAGCCCAAGTGTAAAGACTGGAAAAGGTGCCTACTTCTTCAAATGAACAAGCACCAAAACAAGGCCACAGAAATACAAATGTTCAGGAAAACATGACACCAACAAAGGAACAAAATAAAACACGAGTAACCAACCCTAAAGAAATGGAGATCAATGAACTGCCAGACAAAGAATTCAAAATAGTTGTCTTCAAGAACTGCAGTGAGCTGTAAGAGAACACAGATAGACAACTAAAACAAAATCAGGAAAACAGGGGCTTCCCTGGTGGTGCAGTGGTTGAGAGTCCGCCTGCCGATGCAGGGGACGCGGGTTCGTGCCCCAGTCCGGGAAGATCCCACATGCCGTGGAGTGGCTGGGCCCGTGAGCCATGGCCGCTGAGCCTGCGCGTCCAGAGCCTGTGCTCCGCAACGGGAGAGGCCACAACAGTGAGAGGCCCGCGTACCACAAAAAAAAAATAAAAAAAAAATCAGGAAAACAATACATAACCAAAATGAGAAGTTAAACAAAGAGATAGAAGGAAGGAAGAAAGGAAGGGAGGAAGGGAGGAAGGAAGGAAGGGAGGGAGGGATGCATGAATTCTGGAGCTAAAGAGCACAATGACTAGACTTGATCAAGCCAAAGAAAAAAAATCAGTGAGCTCAAGACAGGTCATTTGAAATTACCCAGGCAAAAGAACAAAAAGAAAAAATATTGAAAGAAAATGAAGAAAGCCTATGGAAATTATGGGATACCATCAAAAGAAATAACATACGCATTGAGGGAGTCCCAGAACAAGTAAAGAAAAAGGAGCAGAAAGATTATTTAAAGAAATAATGACTGAAAACTTCTTGTATCTGGAGAGGAAAATGGACATCCAGATCCATGAAGCCCAAAGAATCCCAAACAAATTAATTACAAAGAGATCTATTTCTTCTTTTTCTATTTCTTCTTTTTCTATTTCATTAATTTTGAGAGGATGAATGTTCACTAATCCCATTGTGATAATCATTTCATGACGTATGTAAGTCAATCCATTATGCTATACATATTAAATTTACACAGTGCTGGATGTCAATTATTATCTCAATAAAACAGAAAGAAAAAAGAGAGATCTTCACCTAGACACATTATAATCAAATTCTCAAAAATCAAAGACAAAAAGAGCATTTTGAAAGCAGTAAGAGGAAAGAAAACTTGTCACATACAAAAGAACCCTCATGGTGGGGGCGATAAATTGGGAGATTGGGATTGACATATATATACTATTGATACTATATATAAAATATATAACTAATGAGAACCTACTTTATAGCACAGGGAACTCTACTCAGTGCTCTGTAGTGACCTAAATGGGAATGAAATCCAAAAAAGAGGGGATATATGTATACATATAGCTGATTCACTTTGCTGTACAGTAGAAACGAACACAACATTGTAAACAACTATACTCCAATAAAAATTTTTTTTAAAAAAGAAAATATTAGTAAATAGAATTTAGCAACACATAAGGAGAATTATATACCATGGCCAAGTGGGCTTTATTCCAGGGATGCAAGGCTGGTTCAATTTATAAAAATCAATCAATGTAATTCACTATATTACCAGGCTAAAAAGAAAAATCACACGGTTATATAAATCAATATAAAAGCATCTGACCAAATTCAACACCCATTTATGACAAAAACTTTCACAAAAATAGGAACAGAAGGCAAATTCGTCAAGTTGATAACTACAGCTAATTTCTACTTAATGATGAAAAGACTGAATGCTCTCTTCCTAACTCTTATCAAAATATCAGCAAGGTTCTTTGTAGATATAGAGAAGATTATTCTAAAGTTTAAATGAAAAGGCAGAGGAACTAGAAGATCTACAACAATTTACAATAGGAAGAATAACACAGGCAGAATCAGTCTGCCCAATTTCAAGATTTATTATATAGCTACAGTAATCAAGACCCATAATAGGAAAAACTGAAAAATCAGACTTTATCAAAATTTAAAACTTCCTTTACAAAGGAAGAAAAGAAGCAGTATCCATATAAAGAGGATGAAAAGACAAGCTACAGACTGGAGAAAATATTTTCAAACCACATATGCACAAAAGGACTAGGAACTAGAATCTATAAAGAACTCTCAAAATTCAACAGTAAAAAAAAATAATCGGGGCTTCCCAGGTGGCGCAGTGGTTAAGAATCCACCTGCCAATGCAGGGGACACGGGTTCGAGCCCTGGTAGGGGAAGATCCCACATGCCACGGAGCAACTAAGCCCATGCGCCACAACTACTGAGCCTGTACTCTAGATCCTGCGAGCCACAACTACTGAGCCCACATGCCACAACTACTGAAGCCTGTGTGCCTAGAGCCCATGGTCCACAACAAGAGAAGCCACCACAGTGAGAAGCCTGCACACTGCAACGAAGAATAGCCCCCACTCACTGCAACTAGAGATAGCCCGTGAGCAGCAACAAAGACCCAACGCAGCCAAAAATAAATATAAATAAGTAAACAAATTTATTTTTAAAAAAACAAAGGTGGGCTTCCCTGGTGGCACAGTGGTTGAGAGTCCGCTTGCCGATGCAGGGGACATGGGTTTGTACCCTGGTCTGGGAAGATCCCACATGTCGCGGAGCGGCTAGGCCCGTGAGCCATGACCGCTGAGCCTGCACGTCCGGAGCCTGTGCTCCACAACGGGAGAGGCCACAACAGTGAGAGGCCCACATACCACAAAAAAAAACAAAAAAAACGAAGGTGATACAACACGTTACCAAGTGAAGGATAAAAATCATGATCATCTGAGTAGATAGAGATAAAGCATTTGACAAAATTCAATACCCTTTCAAGATAAAAAGATCAATAAACCTCATTATAATAAAAGGTCATATATATGAAAAGCCCACAGCTAACATCAAACTCAACAGTAAAACAATGAAAGCTTTTCCTTTAAGACCAGAAACAAGACAAAGGTGCCCACTCTCACCACTTTTACTCAACTTAGTATAGGAAGTCTTAACCAGAGTAACCAGGGAAGAAAAAGAAATAAAAGGTATCCATATCAGAAACGCAGAAGTAAAATTGTCTCTGTTTGCAGAATACTCTGAAACCTCTACCAAAAAAAAATTAAAACTAATAAATGAATTCAGTAAAGTTGTGAGATAGAAAATCAATATACAAAAATCAGCTGCATTTCTACACAGTCACACCAAACAATCTAAAAACGATACTAAGAAAACAATCCTATTTACAATTATATTAGCAATAAAATACTTAGGAATAAATTAAACCAAGGAGGTGAAAGATCTGTACACTGAAAACTTTAAAACATTAATGAAAGAAATTGAATAAGATGTAAATAAGTGGAAAGACAGTCCATGTTCATGGATTGGAAGAATTAATACTGTTAAAATGTCCATACTACTCAATGCCATCTACAGATTCAATGCAATCCCTATCAAAATTCCAAATGCATTTTTCACAGAAATGGAAAAAAACAATCCTAAAACTCATATGGAATCACAAAAAAATGTGACTAGCCAAAGCAATCTTGAGAAAGAAGAACAATGCTGGAGGCAACACACTATACCTGACTTCAAAATATACTACAGGGCTTCCCTGGTGGCGCAGTGGTTGAGAGTCCGCCTGCCGATGCAGGGGACGCGGGTTTGTGCCCCGGTCCAGGAAGATCCCACATGCTGCGGAGTGGCTGGGCCCGTGAGCCATGGCCACTGAGCCTGCGCGTCCCGCAAAAAAAAAAAAAAAAAAAAAAATACTACAAAGCTATTGTAATAAAAACAGCAGAGTACCAGCATAAAAACAGACATGCAGACCAAAGGAACAGAATAGAGAGCCTAGAAATAAATTCATGCATTTTATGGTCAAAGGATCTTCAACAAAGGTGCCAAGAACACACAACAGGGAAAGGACAGTCTCTTCAATAAATGGTGCTGGGAAAATTGGTTATCCACATGCTGAAGAATGAAACTGGACCCTTATCTTACTCCATATACACAGAACAATTCAGAATCATTAAAGACTTCAATGTAAGACCTGAAACTATAAAACTACTAGAAGAAAACATAGAGAAAAGGCTTCTTGACATTGGTTTGAACAATACTTTTTTGGATATAATTCCACAAGCACAGCAACAAATGCAAAAACAGACAGATGAAATTACATCAAACTAAAAAGCTCCTGCACAGCAAAAAAAAAAAAAAAAAAAAAAGCTATCAACAGAGTAAAGAAACAACCTACAAAATGGAAGAAAATATTTGCAAACCACCTGCAAAATTTGATGAGAATAATATCCAAAATACAGAAGAAACTCAAACAACTCAATAACAAAAAACAATAACCATTTAAAAAATGAGTAAAGGACCTGAACACACATTTCTCAAAAGAAGACATACAAATGGCCAACAGGTACACGAAAAGATGTTCAATGTCACTAATCATCAGAGAAATGCAAATCAAAACGAGCTATCACCACACACCTGTTATAATGGCTATGATCAAAATACAAAAGGTGGTCAGTGTTGGTGAGGGTATGGAGAAAAGGAAATCCTTGTGATACACACACACACACACACACACACACACACACACACACACACACAATGGATTACTCAGCCTTAAAAAAGAAGGAAATACTGTCATTTGGGACAACTTGGATAAAACTGGAGGAAATAATGCTAAGTAAAATAAACCAGGCACAGAAAGACAAATACTTCATGAACTCACTTATATGTGGAATCTAAAAACCCACAGAAGCAGAGCAGAATGATGGTTGCCAGTGGCTGAGGGGGTGGGGGAAAATAAAGAAATGTTGGTCAAAGGATACAAAGGTGTAGTTATAGTTATGTAGTTATATAGGATGAATAAATCTAATAGATCTAACACACAGCACAATGACTATAGTTAGTAACATTGTACTGAATACTGAAAATACACTAAGAAGGTAGATTTCAGGTACAACTGAAACATTCACTTTGTTGCCACATTCATTTTATTGTGGCAGTTTTATTGTGTGGTTGTTTTATTGTGAAACTGAACCTGCAGTATCTCTGAGGTATGCACGTATATCAAATCATCATGTTTAAAAATAAAAGGTCAACACTAAAAATATGACATAGAGTTCTTTTTTCCCTACTTCTAAAATTGTATCCCTTTTTTTTTTAATAAATGGTACTAAATGAACTGGATACCTGTGTAGAACAAAAAAATTAACTTTGACCCCTTCCTCACACTATAGACAAAAGTTAATTTGAGATGGATCACAGACTTAAATTTTCAAAATATAAACAATAAAGTATCTAGAAGAAAACATAGACAAATATCTTTATGAACATTCCAGGCATAAGTCAAAAGTCAGAGACGGCATTAAGCATAGTTCATAAGGGCAAGTATGGAGACTGACCTGACTAATACAAAGGCTACAGACTGAAGACTGATGCAAAATTATAATGACAGGCCCCCAATTTAGGAGTTTCCCTTTACAAAAATATCACTATTAAACATCTATCAGGCCTATGTACATTTCATCTAATTCCTTTATTCTCCCTTATCTCTTTCCCCATGTGATTAATGCTGCACATTTGCCACACAAATGGTTGACTGGTATGAGGATTGCATGGCTGTGGAACAGAACACAGCTAATTGGCCCTCAAAGGGGCTGACCCCATGATCTTAGCCTTAGTACCAAACTTTAATCTAGCAGTCTTTGTTAGCCCCAGAGCTCGATCGTTAACTCTCCTAGAAGACTATTTCTAGAGGGTCTAACAAATCTAGATTTTTGGAAAATAAAAGTTTCCAATAAGAAAGAGTTGATTTTATGTTTTATTTATTTAATCACCAGCAAATAATGATTTCTTTAAAGCAGGTTCTCTCAACCTCGACACTACCTACATTTTGAGCCAGATAATTTGCTGCTGTGGAGGCCTATCCTATGCATTACAGGATGTTTAGCAGCATCCCTGGCTTCTATTCCATAATGCCAGTACCATACCCTGAGCTGTGACAACCAAAAATGTCTCCAGGGAGTACCAAGTGTCTCCTAGAAGGCAAAACTACCTTATTGAGAACAACTGCTTTAAAGAAAACAGCATAATGAATTTACATTTTTAAAATATTAACAGAATATTTATTTAACAAACACTTGTAACACTTACTATGTGCCAGGCACTGTTCTAAACACTATACAAATGTTAACTCAATCCTCATTAACAATCTATGAGATGGACATGATCGATATTCCCACTTGAGAGATTAGAAAACATGGGCACAAAGAGATGTGTTGCCCAAAGTCACACAATGAATAAGTAGGAAAGCAGGGACTGAACACAGGTAAGTGGATCCAGAGTCCATGCTCTTAACCATGATACCTGATGCTAAAGTCTGACATTCTAAATGAAGGGACATATCATTTATCCATTGTGCATGTTACAGAAAAAAAACTTGTGACTTACTAGCCCCTATAGGAATTCAGGCTGCCCATCCTGAAAGAAAAAATACTAAAATATAGGGAAAACAGAACTGAGATATATATATATTTTAAAACCTAATAAAATATTCATAAATTTGGTATATACATATACCAGTTATGTAGCCTGGGGGAAGACTAATAACTAAGGCACCATGATGACTCCAGGGCTGGAAATTACATTCCCAGTCTACAAGAGCTAAAAATGAAAGAAGACGGAAACACAATGTTCACAACACTAAGTCAGCAAATAAAAAGAACTAATCTCAACAGAAGAAAGTGGAACCAACCAGCTGTGCATCTAACTTTACTCTGCTTTCCTTCTCCTTCCAAGATCTCAGTACTTTTTAAATAAATGAGATAAAAGATATAAGTACTCAGCAGAATCAGCACATAGAAGGCCCTTAAAATATGTTTCCTTCTCTCTGCACAATGGCTCCCTGCTCTAATTCCAGTTCCTTTTTGTGCTGTGCAGGTTTGTTCTATTAGAGTGTTTTGAAGACATTTCTGTCTCTAGTAAATCAAGATGTTCGAAAAAATTAATTGAAATTAAAATAAGTATAGAAGAAGTTAAGTGGTCCTCGTGAGACTCAAAACTAAACCACGTTTTTATAGCACCGACTGATTCAAAATAAAAACAGAACTTCAATAAACAGAACTAAAGTAGAATATTCATCTCTGGTCAGAAGACTTCCTCTATTTTCTCTCTAACAAATTTCAAAACCCTTTTAAAAGAATAAGACCTCATTTTTAAAAAATATTTAGCATAATAAGGGAGGTTGAATTACTTTGTTGTCACATACAAATTTATATTGCATGTGCTGGTTAATTTTGTGTCAACTTGACTGACATTTTGTGTCAACTTGCCAAACATTCTGGGTGTGACTGTGAAGGTATTTCTGGAAGAAATTAACATTTTCAGTATACTGGGTAAAGTAGACTACCCTCCCTAATGTGGGTGGGCTTCATCCAATGAACTGAAGATCTAAATAGAACAAAACAGCTGAGTAAGAGGGAACTCCTCCTGCCTGCATGCCCTCAAGCTGGGACACTGCAGTCTTTTCCCACCTCAGACTCTGAGTAAAACATCCACTAGGCTTGTGTGAAAGCCTACTGGCTTTTGGACTGGAGCTTAGGCTACTGGCTTTCCTTGTTCTCAGGCCTTAGGATATGGACTATAAGGAACTACAGCTTGCCAACTGTAGATCTTGGAATCTCTCAGCCTCTGTAACTGTGTGAGCCAATTCCTTAAAAGAGGTCAGTCTGTCTGTCTGTCTCTCTCTCTCAATATATATTGTATGTGTGTGTGTGACACACACCACACACTCTCTCACATACAACACACACCACACACTCTCTCACATACAACACACACACACATTCTCACACACACATACACACACACGCACACACCCTTCAGGTTCTGTGTCTCTGGAGAACCCTAACAAATATACTGCATTTAAATTGCTGCCAACACTTTTATTTTTAAGGTTAAAATTATTTTTAAGCTACAAAAGCCAAATTTAAATTCTAAAACAAAAAGACAAGGAACCAAGTATCACAGACCAATATTTACACATCTTTCTGCAGTTTTCAAAGCTTTCACGTATGTACTATCTCATATGACTACCACAGCCTATCATGAAGTAGTTAAGACAGGACTATCATCTACTTATACATGAGGAAACTGGGAGTCAAACTATAAGTTGCAGAACAAAACAAAAACTCAGATCCAGTGCTCTACACCATGCTGACTCATCACATAGACAACAAGCTTACTAAAAACTACAAGTTTTCACTGGAAACAAACAAGACTGGCAGAAACACTCTCCTACAACCAAGGCTATAAAGAGTCACACAGACTCAGGGAAGAAGAGAGGCAAGGTGTTCAGGTCGGTACCCACACACTTAGGATGGGACACAGAAGAGGAGAGAGATATCATGGGCTGAGAGATCCTCCATGAGTCATGAGGGATTCAAACCACATATGTGACACCCTAGCCCCAAGGTCCAACATCAGGAAGACAAGTCCCCTTAGCTGGTTTGAAAACCAGTAATATTTACAGGAGAGCTCTAAGAAATTGAGACTCCGCTCATGAAGAACACGTGCACATACTTATTGACTCCGGGGAACAAGGCGGAGGAAGCAAACTGAGACTGCCTGGAGCTCTGGCCAGTTTCTCACAAGGGCCCCAGCATGCCTGGGGCCACACCTAGTGCCTGCTCCAACCTCTCTTCCTCTAGCACTGCTCCCCTCTGGGATGAAGCTGCCTTTGCCAGGAGGGGGAGAATGCACACTTAGAGAGAACAGAACCAGCTCAGACCCAGCCCTTAGGGCTTCTACTCCAGCACCATGGCACCCAACCACATCCCAAAGAGGGCAGTAATGACCACCAGAGAAAAAAATCTGGCTCACACTTGGCCCTGGATCTAGTCCATCAATCTCCAGCCCCACCTCCCACCAAGATGATAGCTGCCAGCATACCCTGGGTGAAGACAGGACCTCCGCTCACTTCAGATCAACCTCTCCCACCAAAGCCTAGGCACATGCAGACTGCATACAGATGTTCCCACATAAGGACATGCCTTCAAGATTGGGACAGGTAACTATTCCACCTGATTTCATAGAGACAGAGAAAGTTAAAATAAGCAGAAAGAGGAATTTGTTTCAAATGGAAGAACAAGAAAAAAACTGAAAAAACTGATGAAACAAATAAATAATTTACCAGATAAAGAGTTCAAAGCAATAGTAGTAAGAATTTTTACAGAACATGGCAAAAGAATAGATAAACACAGTGAGAATTTTAACAAGGAACTAGAAAACAAGCAAAAGAACAAGTCACAGCTGAAGAATACAATATGTGAAATGAAAAACACACTGGACAGTATTAACAGCAGACTAGGTGATACAGAAAAACACAAAAGTGATCTGGAAGATAGAATAATGAATACCATCCAATCAGAAGAGCAAAAAGAGAAACAAATGTTAATAAAGGGGACACTGGACTTCCCTGGTGGTCCAGTAGTTAAGAATCCACCTGCCAACGCAGGGGACACAGGTTCAATCCCTGGTCCGGGAAGATCCCACATGCCGCGGGGCAACTAAGCCTGTGCACCACAACTACTGAGCCCGCGAGCTGCAACTACTGAAGCCCACACACTCTGATGCCCAAGTGCTGCAACTACTGAGCCCACATGCTGCAACTACTTAAGCCCGCGTGCCTATAGCCCATACTCTGAAACAAGAGATGCCACTGCAATGAGAAGCCCACACACTGCAACAAAGAGTAGTCCCCACTCACCACAACTTGAGAAAGCCCGCGCATAGCGACGAAGACTCAGCGCAGCCAAAAATAAATAGATTAATCTTTTAAAAAAGAATATGTTTAAACTTAAATGACTATGAAATGGGGCTTCCCTGGTGGCGCAGTGGTTGAGAATCTGCCTGCCAATGCAGGGGACACGGGTTCGAGCCCTGGTCCGGGAAGATCCCACATGCCGCGGAGCAACTAGGCCCATGAGCCACAATTACTGAGCCTGCGCGTCTGGAGCCTGTGCTCTGCAACAAGAGAGGTCGCGATAGTGAGAGGCCAAAGCACCACAATGAAGAGTGGCCCCCACTTGCCGCAACTAGAGAAAGCCCTCGCACAGAAATGAAGACCCAACGCAGCCATAAACGAATAAATAAATGAAATTTTTAAAAAAAAATTTTTTTAAAAATGACTATGAAATGGAAAAACACAAACACGTGGAAAATAAACAGGCTATTAAAAATACAAAGGGTCAATGAAGAAATCAAAAAGGAAATCAGAAAATACCTCAAGACAGAACTTTCCAAAATTTATGGGACACAGCAAAAGCAGTTCTAAGTGGGAAATTTATAGCAATACAGGCCTACCTCAGGAGATAAGAAAAATTTCAAATAAACAACCTAATCCACCACCTAAAGGCATTAGAAAAAGAAGAACAAAGCCCAAAGTCAGCAGAAGGAAGGAAATGATAAAAGATCAGAGAGGAAATAAATAAAGTGGAGAGAAAAAAATTTTTAAACCAATAGAAAGGATCAATGAAACTAAGAACTGGGTTTTTTTTAAAGATAAACAAAATTCATAAGTTTTTAGCCAGACTCAAAAGAAAAACAGAGAGGATTCAAATAAACAAAATAAGAAGCAAAAGAGGAGAAATAACAACCAATATCACAGAGATACAAAAAACACATGAGAAAATACTACTAACAGTTATATGCCAACAAATTGGACAACCTAGAAGAAATGAATGTATTTCTAGAAACATACAATCTTCCAAGACTGAATCAGGAAGAAATAGACAATCTGAACAGAACGATCACTAGTAATGAAATTGAAATAGTAATAAAAAAACAAAACAAAACAAAAAAACTTCCTAGCAAACAAAAGTCCAGGACCAGATGGCTTCACAGAGGACTCCCACCAAACATATAAAGAGGAGGTAATATCTATCCTTCTCAAACTATTCCAAAAAATTAAAGAAAAGGGAACACTGCCAAAATTTATTCTATGAGGCCACCACTACCCTGATACCAAAACCACTATAAAAAAAAATTACAGGCAAATATCACTGATGAACACAGATGCAAAACTCCTCAACAAAATACGAGCAAACTTAATTCAACAATATATAAAAAGGATCTTACTCCATGATCACTGGGACTTATTCCAGGGATGGGAGGATGGTTCAATATCCACAAATCATGCCATGTGATACACCACATTAACAAAAGGATAAAAATCACATGATCATCTCAATAGAAAAAGCATCTGGCAAAACTGAACATCCATTCATGATAAAACAACTCTCATCAAAGTTGGTATAGAGGAAATACATCTCAACATAATAAAGGCCATCTATAACAAATGCACAGCTAACATCATACTCAGTGATGAAAAGCTGAAAGCTTTTCCTCTAAAATCAGGGACATTCTATCTAACTCTTACCACTTCTATCTCACACAGTACTGGAAGTTCTAGCCACAGCCATAAGACAAGAAAAAGAAATAAAAGGCATCCAAACTGGAAAGGAAAATGTAAATGGTCACTATTTGCAGATGACATGAGACTGTATACAGAAAACCCTAAAGTCTCCAACAAAAAACTATTAGAACTAATAAATGAATTCAGTAAACCTGCAGGATAAAAGATTAATATACAGAAATCTGTTGCTTTCCTATACACTAATAATGAACTATCAGAAAGAGAAATCAAGAAAACAATTCCATTTAAAATGGAAAGATATACCACGTTCTTGGATTAAAAGAATCAGTATTGTCAAAATGACTACACTACCCAAGGCAATCTACAGATTCATGCAATCCCTATCAAATTACCAATGGCATTTTTCACAGAACTAGAACAAAAAAAAATTTTTCATTTGTATGGAAACACAAAAGACCCCAAATAGCCAAAGCAATCCTGAGAAAGAAAAAAGGTACTGAAGGAAGTAGTCTCCTTGACTTCAGACTATACTACAAAGCTACAGTCATCAAAACAGTATGGTACTGGCACAAAAACAGAAATATAGATCAATGGAACAGGATAGAAAGTCGAGAAATAAACCCACGTACCTATGGTCAACTGATCTACAACAAAGGAGGCAAGAATATACAATAGAGAAAAGACAATCTTCAATAAGTAGCGCTGGGAAAACTGGACAGCTACATGTAAAAGAATGAAATTAGAACATTCTCTAACACCATGCACAAAAATAAAACTCAAAATGGATTAAAGACCTAAATGTAAGACGAGATACTATAAAGCTCCTAGAGGAAAACATAGGCAGAACACGTTGACGTAAACTGCAGCAATATTTTTTTGGATCCTTCTCCTAGAGTAATGGAAACAAAAACAAAAATAAACAAATAGGACCTAATTAAATTTAAAAGGAAAGGAAATCATAAACAAAGTGAAAAGACAACCTATGAACTGGAAGGAAGTATTTGCAAACAATGCTACCAACAGATTAATTTCCAAAATATATAAACAACTCATACAGTTCAATATCATAAAAACAAACAACCCAGTCAAAAAATGGGTAGAAGATCTAAACAGACATTTCTCCAAAGAAGCATACAGATGGCCAAGAAGTACATAAAAAGCTGCTCAACATCACTAATTATTAGAGAAATGCAAATCAAAACTACAGTGAGGTACCCTCACCCTGGTCAGAATGGCCATCATCAAAAAGTCTACAAACAGTAAATGCTGGAGAGGGTGTGGAGAAAAAGGAATCCTCCTACACTGTTGGTGGGAATGTAAATTGGTACAACCACTATGGAGATCAGTATGGAGGTTCCTTAAAAAACTAAAAATAGAACTACCATATGACTCAGCAATCCCACTACTGGGCATATACCCAGAGAAAACCATAATTCAAAAAGACACATGCACCCCAATGGTCACTGCAGCACTATTTACAATAGCCAGGTCATGGAAGCAACCTAAATGCCCACTGACAGACGAATGGATAAAGAAGATGTGGTACATATATACAATGGAATATTACTCAGCAATAAAAAAGGATGAAATAATGCCATTTGCAGTGACATGGATGGAACCAGAGATTATCATACTAAGTGAAGCAAGTCAGACAGAGAAAGACAAATATTATATGATGTCACTTATATGTGGAATCTAAAAAAATGATGCAAATGAACTTATTTACAAAACAGAAATAGATTCACAGACTGAGAAAACAAACTTATGGTTACCAAAGTGAAAGGTTGGCAGAAGGGATAAATTAGGAGTTTTGGATTAATATATACACACTACTATAAATAAAACAGATAATCAACAAGTACCTACTGTATAGCACAGGGAACTCTATATATATATATGTATCTTTTAAATAAATTTACTTATTTATTTATTTTTATTGGCTGCATTGGGTATTTGTTGCTGTGCACAGGCTTTCTCTAGTTGTGGTGAGCAGAGGCTACTCTTTGTTGCAGTGCACGGGCTTCTCATTGCAGTGGCTTCTCTTGTTGCAGAGCACAGGCTTTAGGCGCATGGACTTCAGTAGTCGGGGCACGCAGGCTCACTAGTTGTGGCTTGCAGGTTCTAGAACACAGGCTCAGTATTTGTGGCACACAGACTTAGTTGCTCCGCAGCATGTAGGATCTTCCCAGACCAGGGCTCAAACCCGTGTCCCCTGCATTGGCAGGCGGATTCTTAACCACTGTGCCACCAGGGAAGTCCTCTACTCAGTATTATGTAATAACCTATATGGGAAAAGAATCTGAAAAAGAATGAATATATGTGTATATATATATATATATATAACTGAATCACTTTGCCATATACCTGAAACTAAGACAATATTGTAAATCAACTATACTCCAATATAAAATAAAAATTAAATTTAAAAACTGCATCAAAAAGAACAAAATATCTAGAAATAAACTTAACCATGGAGGTGAAAGACCTATACTCTGAAAACTGTAGAACACTGACAAAGGAAACTGAAGATGATACAGAAATGGAAAGCAATCCCATGTTCAAGGATTGGAAGAATTAATATTATTAAAATGACCATACTACCCAAAGCAATCTACAGATTTATCAAAACATCCATGACATTTTTCACAGAACTAGAATAATCCTAAAATGTATATGGAACCACATAAGACCCTGAATAGCCAAGCAATCTTGAGAAAGAACAAAGCTGAAGGGATCACCTCCCTAACTTCAAACTACAGTACAGAGCTACAGTAATCAAAACAGTATGGTACTGGCAAAAAACAGACAAATACATCAATGGAACAGAATAAATAGCCTGGAAATAAATCCACACATTTATGGTCAATTAATCTATGACAAAGGAGGCGAGATTATACAATGGGGAAATGACAGTCTCTTCAATTAGTGGTTCTGGGAAAACTGGATAGCTGCGTGTAAATGAATGAAATTAAGATGTTTTATCATACCACATACAAAAATAACCTCAAAGTGGATTAAAGACCTAAATGTAAGACCAGAAACCTTAAAACTCCTAGGAGAAAACACAGGCAGAACACTCTTTGACATAAATCATAGCAATTTTTTTTTGATCTGTCTCCTAAGGCAAAAGAAACAAAGGCAAAAATAAAATAGGACCTAATAAACTTAAAAGTTTTTGCACAGCAAAGGAAACCACTGACAAAACGAAGACAGTCTACTGAATGGGAGAAAATACTTGCAAATAATATGACCACAAAGGGGTTAATATCCAAATGCATAAACGGCACATACAACTCAATATCAAAAAACAAACAATCCAATTTAAAAAATGGGCAGAAGGGACTTCCCCAGTGATCCAGTGGTTAAGACTCCGCACTTCCACTGCAGGAGGCACAGGTTTGATCCATGGTCGGGGAACTAAGATCCCAAATGCCACGCAGAGCAACCAAAAAATAAAAATATATTTTTTAATTTTTTAAAAAAATGGGCAGAAGACCTATATATAAATTTTTCCAGAGAAGACATATAGGTGGCCAACAGGCACATAAAAAGATGCTCAACATCGCTAATCCATCAGAGAAATGCAAATCAAAACCACAATGGTATCACCTCACATCTGTCAGAATGGCTATCAACAAAAAGACAAAAATAACAAATGTGGGTGAGGATGTAGAGAAAAGGTAACCCTAGTACGCTGTTGGTGGGTATGTAAACTGGTGCAGCCACTATGGAAAACAGTATGAAGGTCCCTCAAAAAACTAAAAATAGGGCTTCCCTGGTGGCGCAGTGTTGAGAGTCCGCCTGCCGATGAAGGGGACATGGGTTCGTGCCCCAGTCCGGAAGGATCCCACATGCCGCAGAGCGGCTGGGCCCATGAGCCATGGCCGCTGAGCCTACGCATCCGGAGCCTGTGCTCCATAATGGGAGAGGCCACAACAGTGAGAGGCCCGCATACCTCAAAAAAAAAAAAAAAACCCTAAAAATAGAACTACCATACGACCCAGCAATTCCACTCCTGGGTATACAGCTGAAGAAAAGAAAAACACTAATTCAAAAAGATAAATGCACCCCAATGTTCACTGCAACATTATTTATAATAGCAAAGATATGGAAGCAACCTAAGTGTCCATCAACAGATGAATGAGTAAAGAACTCAGTCATAAAAAAGAATGAAATTATGCCATTTGCAATAACATGGGTGGACCTGGAGGGCATTATGCTTAGTGAAATAAGTCAGACAGAGAAAGACAAATACTGTATGTTATCACTTATATATGGAATCTAAAAAAAACAAAGGAATGAATATAGCAGAAATAGACTCACAGATACAGAGAACAAAATAGTGGTTACCACTGAGAAGAAGGAAAGGGGTAGAGGCAAGACATGAGTAAGGGATTAAGAGGTACAAACTACTACATATAACATAAATAAGCTGGGACTTCCCTGGTGGTCCAGCAGTTAAGACTGCACGCTCCCAATGCAGGGGGCCCGGGTTCAATCCCTGGTTGGGGAACTGGATCCCATATGTCGCAACTAAAGATCCCGCATGCTGCAATGAAGATCCCACGTGCCACAACTATGACTCGGCTCAGCCAAATAAATGTTTTTTTAAATAAAATAAAATAAATAAGTTACAGGGATATATTATACATCACAGGGAATATAACCAATATTTTAAAATAACTTTAAATGGAGTATAACCTATAAAAAGTTTGATTCACTGTGTTGTACACCTGAAACTAATGTAAATCAACTATACTTCAAAAAAATATTAATTTTTTAATTTTTTAAATAATAATAAAATTTTTTAAAAACTAGGGCAACTTTGTTACTAATATATGCCAGAGAATACAAATCTTCAAAAGTTTCCTTATCTACTTACTCTTAAACCTCCCTGTAATGAAAATCATACCATCAAGTTTCAGTGATGACCATTAAGTTTATAATCATCTACTCTCAATAAAAGAGCCACTTTCAAATTTATAAGAAAGTTGACATAGGCTCTAAAGATAAACCTGAAAATATACTTTAGATATAATATTGAGACAAAATATGATCAAGAACAAAATTCAGATTGACTCCTGTGTATATTACAGCCATGTTCTAAACTGAGTAATACTAATATTTTTGGTAATGTAGGGGATAGTCTTGAAAACACACACCTGTTACTTCAACTTATTGCTATAACTCCCCATACAATACTATAATCTTAAACCAAAACATTTTTCATAACCTGCCATCTTCTGCATACTTAAGTACAAATATCCTGGGCTCTAATGTGAAATACCTTAATTAGTGAAGAAAAATTCAAATAATACACTTCCTACTGAAGAACTATATTCAGATGAAAAACAGAAGGTATGTACATACATTCCAGTCTCTCCAATGAGAATATCGCGTGTATTGAATTGAATCCTTAAAATAGAACTCTAGCAAACTAAGAGTTCAAGTCAAAGAAGTAGGGACAATTTGAGCAAGAGAAGAAAGCACAGATATCAGGGGACTATGCTGCTAAAAAAAACAAAACTGCCTCACCATCTGTTGTTATATGAAATTTTTTTAACAGAAGACAAAGCGATTCTCAAAAGGTTTAAACTGTACTTGTACTCACACATTTGCTAAAACTCACCCACAATGAAGTCTAACAATTAGCCCGTCAACTATTTAACAAATATAAAATCCCTTACTATTTTCTGATGGGGATAACCCTGACCACCTATTTAAACCAGAAAATAAATTTAACCATAAATTTAACCACGTGAAAAAGAGAAAAGAGCACAGAAAAGGAATGCTTTAAAAAGATGCTTAACTTCCCAGACCTTTAGACAATTTTGTCTAAAACAACCTTGATTTACCTTTAAATCAGTGAAGACAAATAGAGATTAAAATAGTTTTTCTAACATTTGTAACTGAAAATTTCTGACTACCTTAACTTAAAATACAGATTTTTATTAGAAGGAGGTTCGATTTCAGAGAATCTGTTAATCAAGGTATTTGTATGATCTAAGCTGTTTCATTACTGCCTTTGGCTTCAAGTTTAAGTAAAGACCAACGTCAAAAGGAAAGAAACCAAATTCTTGCCCAGGATACTGGTTTTAAGAAATCCTTAAATAATCTCTCTGTAAAGTAACTGCTTCTTATTTCTCTGAATTATCTCACACTAAAATTTGGGTTATGTGCCATAAATGTTAAGCCTAATACATATTCACTTAATATATGTATATATTCATATACTCACTAGGTTACTTCGTTGGGAAAGCCTTCCCAAACCCACCTCATGTAACACTCTCTAGCAACGTCCTGTACTTCTTATTAGCACTTACCACAGTTGAAATAATTTTTTGTATATTTCTTTTATCTTCTTATCTTCCCCCTTAACTGTAATGTCCACATACATCTTGTTCCCCCTACCCCTGTATTTCTGACACATTATAGGCAATCTGTAATATTTGAAGAGTAAAATGAGGATAGGAAAGACAGAGAAAATGAAGATTCATAGTAAATACAGTTACAGTAACACTCCCTGGGCTCCAAATGGAACTATGAGCACACTCTGAAATTCAGTCTGATCCTGATTAATTCAGTGTCTCCTGAGCTTGAGAGTTTCTAAGAAATAGGTCTGAAAAAGATGTCCCCGTGTCTACTTTTTTCAGGGTTTAGAAATCAAAAATGATCAGTATAAGTCTCCTTCCATCATTGCCAGTAGATACTGAATCCTTCAAGACAACTCCCAAACTGGACTAGTGACAATCCAAACTCCAAGGATCTAGTTAGAATCAAGAAATCAAAGCAACCTGACACATGTAGTGAGTCAAAAGACTATACAAAGTAAATGATAATAAGTTGAAAACACTGTAAGTTCAGCATTCTTATAAAAGGAACCTGCTCAAACCTGATGATACTTGAGCCAGCATTCGTCCCTATTTTCATACTCTTTTTTCACACATACATTCATTTCAATTAATATTTTTCAATGCTGCTGAAAGCAAAATTGCTTAAAATCTGCATTCATTCACTTCAGTTGATTCTCCTCAAGCATATCTGAAGAAGGAGAGAGCCTCATATACAATTTGTAACATCAATTTACAGGACCAATTTGATTCACTAATAAATCAGGCTCATTAACAAATACTTATTAACTACACTCCTAGTTTCCTCAGATGAAGCAGATACATCTCACACTAAACATGAAGGAAAAAATACACCCAAAAAATCACCACACTCTTTTAGAGGAGATCAATTAGTAGAAAGAAAGCTAAGATAGTGATAAATCAAAAGACAATTTAAAAGTTTGACCTCAGATCAACAGAGATTAAAATAAATCTTTAATAAAATACCACTGTTATGATAAAATAGTTTAACACCCTTAATCATCACAGCATCAACTAATATGCGTTACTATGTGCCCAGTATAGTCCTTGGGGATATAAATATATATCACATTCACTATATTATATAAGTAATGAAAAACTGTACTAATACATTTTTAATTAAATTTTTTATTGGAGTATAGTTGATTTACAATGTTGTGTTAGTTTCTGCTGTACAGCAAAGTGAATCAGCCACACATAAACATATATCCACTCCCTTCTAGACTCCATTCCCATAAAGGTCATTACAGAGCAATGAATATCGTTCCCTGTGCTATACAGTATGTTCTTATTAGTTATCTTTTATATACAGTAGTGTGTATATGTCAATCCCAATCTCCCAATTTATCCCCCCCCTTTCCTCTTTGGTAACCATAAGTTTGTTTTCTACATCTGTGACTCAGTTTCTGTTTTGTAAATAGGTTCATTTGTACCATTTATTTTAGATTCTACATACAAGCGATATCATATGATATTTGTCTTTCTTTGTCTGACTTACTTCACTCAGTATGATAATCTCTAGGTCCATCCATGTTGCTGCAAATGGCATTATTTGTTCTTTTTTATGGCTGAGTAATATTCCATGGTATATATGTATCACATCTTCTTTATCCATTCCTCTGTCAGTGGACATTTAGGTTGCTTCCATGTTCTGGCTATTGTAAATAGTGCTACAGTGAACACTGGGGTGCATGTATCCTTTTGAATTATGGTTTTCTCCAGATATATGCCCAGGAGTGGGATTGCTTGTACCAATACATTTTGTATAAATTTATTTATTTTTGGCTGCATTGGGTCTTCATTCCTGTGCGCAGGCTTCTCTAGTTGTGGCAAGCAGGGGCTACTCTTCGTTGCAGTGCGCGGGCTTCTCATTACGGTGGCTTCTCTTGTTGTGGAGCATGGGCTCTGGGCACGTGGGCTTCAGTAGTTGTGACACACAGGCTCAGTAGTTGTGGCTCGTGGGCTCTAGAGCGCAGGCTCAGTACTTGTGGCACACGGGCTTAGCTGCTCCACGGCATGTGGGATCTTCCTGCAGCAGGGCTTGAACCTTTGCCCCCTGCATTGGCAGGTGAATTCTTAACCACTGCGCCACCAGGGAAGTCCCTACCAATACATTTTGAAAAGACTTTCCAGGGGCTTCCCTGGTGGCGCAGTGGTTGAGAGTCTGACTGCCGATGCAGGGGACACGGGTTCGTGCCCCGGAGCGGCTAGGCCCGTGAGCCATGGCTGCTGAGCCTGCGCATCCGTAGCCTGTGCTCCACAACGGGAGAGGCCACAACAGTGAGAGGCCCGCGTACCGCAAAAAAAAAAAAAAACCTTTATTTAGCTCTTTATTAAGCAGTCACTTCAATTAACTCCCCTTCTCAAATTATCACCTAGCACACAGGCCTGGTACATATTCAATAAATAATGAATAAATTATAAATCTATTATTAAAGTCTTATACATTTTTTATCACTATCAAACCTTATACAGGTAGATCTATGGAACATAAGTTTGTGTTCCAGCCTTTCGATCCAGGTTGTCTTGTCATAATCAATAAAAGTAACTACTTACATGTATATTGCTTACGCACAAATTTGAGGCAAGGTTTTTTTTCTCAAGTCATAACTCATGAAAAAAGGAAGCCATACTACATTCATTTACTCCACAGACATGTTCATTTTTTGACAATCTGTTGTCCAATTTATTCCTCAGAAATCAAGAGCTCTCCATCCTAAATAACAAAACTTAGATTCAAAATTATAAAATAAATCATGTAAATTATATCTGGACAGAGGTGAATAAGCAAAGAGAAAAATGGTATGAAATGCAATCAAGCAACAGCCATGGCAAAGATTTCACATTTTCTGAGATGGAAAGCCACTGGAGTGTTCTGATTCATATTTTTAAAAGACATGAGATAGGTATTTGACCCCCATTTTACAGATGAGAACACTGTGGTTCACATATGTTAAGAGACTTGCTCAAGGTCACAAAGCTAGTAAGTGGCAGGACTGAGATTCAAGCCCATGCTCTTCCCACCTCTTAACAATACTTCCCAAAACTCCCTGCTCGACACTTCTCTGCAACACTCTTTCTTCTCCATCTCTTCATACCTCTCTGACTGCTTCTTTTTCTTTTTCCTCCACTCCAAAAATGAGCATTTAAGTTGTCTTCTCTTTCTAAACCCTTGCTGACCTAAAGACCTCTCTTCCTTGTTGACTTACCAGGGCTTCAACTTTCATCTCTATCTTATGACATAAAGAATATGTCATAAGAATAGAGATGAAACCTAAATCTCTAACCCCACCTTTTCTCTAGAACAGCAACTCTCCATTTCTCAATGCCTCTTGGTCATTTTCCACCCAGATATCGTACTAGTAGCTAAAACTCAATATGCCCCAATGCAATCCAGCATATTTCACTGAAGATATTTTTTCCAAAGCACTACCTTGCACATATTCCAATAAACGAGGCTTAAAATCTTACAGCTTCATTGCTTTCCTCCCCCTGCTTTACATCTGAGTCACTGAATCCAAGATTTCTATATACCACTGCCAGATTAAGCTTTATGAAATAACTTCAGGCATACTACCCCTGTTTGGCCACCTTTAGCGATCGCCTACTACAACAAATAACGTCCAAATTCCACCTGCCATTCCCCAAAGCACACCATATCCTATTCTACCTGAATGTCTTTGTTCAAGCCATTCCTCTCCCTTATCCCCCACCTATTTCTACCTTTCCAAATCCTGTTTTCCCTTCAAGGCCACTAAAATGCCATCTCTCTCATTAAGTTTCCCCTTATCTCCCCAGCCAAATATGACCTTCCACCTCCATCTCTCAAACCACTTTAATATGTACCTTATGGTATTTATCTCAATGAATTTTATTACAGAATAATACATGCCTAGTCTCCCCTCCTTCTTACAATATAAGAAGTATGTCCCATTCATTTTTTTTATTTTCCACCATACCACATAGCACACAGCTGCTATACACAGCAGCCTGCACATAGCAGACTCAATAAATAACTGGTAAATGAATAGGGGACAAATATTCCAATACTAACCATCAAGGTTCAGATATATAATATTACTAAACCTAATCATCAAGTCATCTCCCCTCAATTTGTGTATATTTTTCATCAATGTTTATCAGCAAATAATCATAAAAATATTTTAATGGGTCAAAAGTTCATGAAAAATATAATTTTCTAAATAGTAAATAAGAGGTCTGGTTATTCAAAATAATCTGTACCACAGTAAATCAACTAGAGAGTTGGCTATGAAGGCGATCCGATGGAAAAATCTGTCACCACGGGGATGACCAGAGTGGATTTGGATCCCTAACTTCTCCAGGTGTGCTTCTCTCTCTACCAAAATGAATGATTCTATTGAAGAGGATAAACTTTCCCAGATAGAGGATCACTCCATTTGATTTGAAAAGAATTTTCTAGTGACGAGGCAAAAAGAACTAATGCCGACATTGAAAAATACCTATTAAGGATTTGTTGAAGGCTTTAAAATTTTTTTAAATCAACCAAATATCCATTTTAATAAGAATCTACTGACTCAGAAACATGAATAGCAATAATTTTTATCCCCGATTTAGGATAACTAAAGGGGCAAACAATAGTAAAGAAGATTTGGTCACAGAAAAGGGTGAGTTATGAAAGTGTTTAGTACAATATGTCTTCAACTTTCAACTAGAAGTAACGTGCTGGAAGTGTGCGTTTTAATCAACAGAGATCAGCCAAAGAATACCAAGAAGTCACATAGAAAAACAAGTTCAACACACTCACAATCTCTTGTTGACAAATAGGAAAACTCATCATTTAATTGCTCAGTTGAAAGACAAAACTTACACGTCCAAAGGGATAATAACAAATCTTGTAAAAGAATCATCATTTACTTATTGACTAGAAAAATAAAATGAGCCCCCTCACCTCCACCCCTAAAGTAGGACTCAGGGAAAAATCAAAGCAGAATTAATCCATCATATTTACAAATTCCATGATCTCCAAATGTCAAACAATTCAAATATTCTCAGCAGTTTGTATTCCTTAATGACTTTGGTCTCTCTCTTTTTTTAAGTAAAAAACAAAAACAAATGGCCTATTACCAAAAATTTCAAAAAGTCTCATTGCTGGACTCATTTTCTCTACCTGCTAAAACACTGCCTTTAAAAACTCAGTGCACACTACATGCCAGAAGCACTTCATATATTATGCCACATTTAATCCTCACCAGGGCCTCCAGAGTTAAAATTTACCAAAACTGAGGCTTAGAGTAGCTAGGTAATTTGTCTGAGGTCACCCAGCTAGTAAGTAGTGAGCTAGAATTCTAACATAGGCAATTTGATCCCAGAATCTAGGATCCTGCCTCCTAAGTCATACTGAAATACAGAAATCTGAACACCATCTTGTAAGTGGAGTTAAGCTTGAGAAGTTTTGTAGAATTACCATTTTTTCCATAAAATAAAACTGTGTGAGAACATTAAAAAAACAAAAAACTCCATCACTGAAATTTTAGTCAGTGGTTTTCAAGCCTTTTGCAACTAAAGACTGTCCATAAGTTGTTGTTGGTTTTTTTAATTCCTAAGAAATCCAACTCCTGCTTAAGTGTTTATGAACTTACACTCTAACAAGTCTGTTAAGATTATAAAATTCAAGGAGAGTAAATATTAAGTAAACATTTTTATACTCTGAAGAAGGGTGTAAACATCTGAAGGTCGCTGAAGAAGCAGGTTTTTAAATCATTCCTTCCCCAAAGTGTGAAAGGCTCTACTCTGAAGTCAGCTAACGATAAATGCCAGTACCCTAATCTGGAGGTCCTGTGGAAAGACACCAGGAAAAACAAGATCTTAGAACCACCTGAGACAACTGAACAAGCTTTCCTTTTAGAAAAGGCACCTAAGAATTTGAACAGCACAGAATCCATCCTCCTAAATGGGCAACTGTGTATTCTAAATTTGCCACAAAGTACCAAGGGCACTATGCTTTCATTAATTTTAGTGGTAGTCAAGGGTTTAAACAGTTTAACAACTGTTTCATGTGAATGTGTGTAGTGATGGGTACCACTTATTGTGAATGCGTGGCAATAACTATATTCAAAATATAGCTTCCTCAGCCGCATAGCACAGGGAGATCAGCTCGGTGCTTTGTGACTGCCTGGAGGGGTGGAATAGGGAGGGTGGGAGGGAGGGAGATGCAAGAGGGAAGAGATATGGGAACATATGTATATGTATAACTGATTCACTTTGTTATAAAGCAGAAACCAACACACCATTGTAAAGCAATTATACTCCAATAAAGATGTAAAAAAAAAAAAGACAAAAAAAATATATATATAGCTTCCTGAAATACATTTTTGGTACATACTTAAATTATTAGCATATATTACAACATATGAAGGATTCTTTTTTTAAAAAAAAAACTACATCAAGTAAATTGATGATGATGTTTTTTACAAATCGTGAAAACACAAAGATTCACTGTGAAAAGGAATAGTCCATCTACATTTCAACATGGTTTAAGCATTAGAAGGTGAATACCAAGAATAGCTGTAGATACCAAGATGCGAAAAGCATGAGAGCAGATGTATAGAACAAGAGAGTAAATCTGGGGACTTCCCTGGTGGTCCAGTAGCTAAGACCCCATGCTCCCAATGCAGGGGGCCCCGGTTCAATCCCTGGTCAGGAAACCAGATCCCACGTTCTGCAACTAAGAGTTCGCATGCCGCAACTAAAGATCCCGCATGCTGCAACTAAAAGATCCCACGTGGGACTTCCCTGGTGGCCCAGTGGTTAAGACTTTGCCTTCCAATGCAGGGGGTGCGGGTTCAATCTCTGGTCAGGGAGCTAAGATCCCAAGTGCCTAGCAGCCAAAACAAAACATTAAAAAAAAAAGAAGCAATATTGTAACAAATTCAATAAAGACTTTAAAAATGGTCCACATAAAAAAAAAAAAAGATCCCACACACCACAATGAAGATCCCACATGCCACAACTAAGACCAGGCGCAGCCAAATAACTAAATAAATAAATTTAAAAAAAAAATTTTTTTTTGAAAAGAGTAAACCTGAAAGGAACAAAACGAATCAGTTTAGTACAACACACATGGTAATATTTCAAATGAAAAGCAGATATACAAGTAGATATATATATAGGCTCCAGAAAACACTCTTGACTAAAATTTTCCCCCAACCCAGCTTCCCTTAAACTTCTCCTTTTCTATCAATGATGGCAACAGCATCAGACTTGAAATCCTGGAAGCATAAACAAGCCCTCACACTGCCCTAATATTCTCAGTCTCTAAGTCTGTTCGTTCTTCCTATGAAATGCCTCTCCTGTGAAATGCCTCTAAAACTGCCCTTCCATTCTCTCTGGCACTACCTTAGACCTGCCAAATACTATCTCCTCACTCCTGAATTTTTCATGAATTCATTCATTCATACCTGCACTCATTCAGACACTTCCTGAAGCACCTACTGAAGTACCGTGCTAGTTCTGAATACAAACCACCATTCTAACTAGAGGTGGAGATACAGATCACAACGAATGCACTATTTTAATAACAGCAACGCTTGATTAGGGCCCCACTACATGATAGCTGCTATTCCAACACACTATTATCCATTTAAATCCTCATGACAACCCTAAGAGATGGGTATAGTTATCTTCTGCAAAGCAAGGAGACTAAGGCTCAAAGAAGTGAGATAATTTTCCTAAGATCACACTGCTAATAAGCTGCAAAGTAAGATCCCATGAGAACTGATTCTTTCTACCACTTGAGTGAATCTACTGCATCAACTCCTAAACAGTCTTTCCAATCCCGTCTACCCATTTCGACCAGATTCATCATCTGAAAGCACCATTCTGTACTTGTAACCCCTTTGTTCAAAAAAAAATCTCAATGGCACCTTTAGCCTGGCCTTCAGTCTTTGAGTCAAAAAAAAAAAAAAAAAAAACACCTTTCCTTTCCCTTACTAGCTCTGAATCTTGGAAACTGCTTAATGTCTCTAATCTTCAGTTTTCCTACCTATGAAATGGAGATAAGACAGAGTTGTGTAAGGATTAAATAAGAGAAAATACGTGAAGGTTTAAGCATATGAGTGTTCAATAAATAAGAGTTGTTATTACTCATACAGCTATACACAAAACTTCTGTTTCAGCCAATCAATACATGTACTATTCTTTTACGAAACCACTTAGATTTCTGCCTCAATTCACACTATTCTCCCTCTGCTCCATTAAGAATAGGTATCTTATAAATATCTAATACATGAATCAATACATGAATCAATGTCTGTACCTCCTTATCTTCAAGGCCCAAGTCAAATGCTACTTCTTCCAAGGAGCCCTCCCTAGCCGCCCTCAATGAACTTCACGCCTAACTTAAGTGCCACTGAGAGAATGAGGAAGAAAAAAATGCCGAATTATTCAAGACCTATTATGAACTAGGAAACATGATACATCTTCAGTGCATTATTTCACTTAATTCTCACAGAGAAAGACAAAGTAACTTGCACAAAGTCAAAGAGCTAGTAACTGATGAAGCTGAGATTCAAAATCAGAAGTGGCTGATCCCTTTTAAAAGCCCACTTCTTCCCACACCACCTTGTATCTTGGTACCCTGGATTACACATTTAATCAACAACTACCTAACACTGACAATGAGCAAAGTGTTGGTATATGCTCTAAGAGCCCCAGCAACCCATACAAATACAACAAACAAAACTGTCATGAAATAATGCTTATCCATACCACCTGCAGTGGACTCTAATTTTTTTCTATTCTCTTCTATTTCGCTTAAAATAAAATACTGGTCAGTTCCCACTAATTTTACTTCACAACCACTCTTGAATAGCGACCCAGCTATCTTGAATACAGATATTACAAGGCCAAATAAGATCGAGAATCTGTCCTCAAGAAGTATTTAATCTAGCTGGAGACATAATGGTAAAACACAAACTTTTCTTGACCCCCCTTGACCCCAGCCCACCTACTGGAATAGAAGGTGGGCTTCCATTGCTCATGTTCCTGTTGTCCCCCGAAATACCCTATCAGGAAACATAACCAATAAAGTATCTAGGCTGTAAATATGAAAAACATCAGGCCCTCAACAAACAATTGTTGAATGAATGGATGAATGAATATGTGAGGTACAATAAAAGTGCTATGGATTTTCAGAGGGAGAAATTACACACCATAAACTCTCTCCCCACAAACCTCATAATCCTCTAAGGGAAGGAACAATCTCTGTATTATTGAATACATCAAGAGCGCACTCATGTTTGTAGATATTCTATTTAAAAAAAAAAAATTGAGCTACGGACTGGCCACAATTCATGTGGAAAAGCAGATAAACATGGATCTTGGCCAAAGAAAATCAAGGAAGACATTTACAGCTCCAATGATAAGTTTATTATCAGCCTTTACTCTAGAGCCTAACTATTCAAACTGTGGCTCTTGGTCCAGAAGTATTAATATTACCTGGGAGTTTGTTAGAAATGCAGAATCTCAGGCCCCACCCAGATCGACTGAATCAGAACCTCCATTTTAACATTCTCCCCCAGTGGATTCCTAACACACATTAAAGTTTGAAAAGCGTAAGTATATATGACACAAATGAACTGGCTTCCGCTAGCTCAGAGAAAGTTACCATCTTCTCCTCTGTTATCTCTGTAATAAATAATCAGACTTTTCAAGAAGTACTACAGATATGGTCATGACACACCTTCAGGAATATGAGGGTATAAATCTAAATCATTACTCAATGAGAAGTAAGAATTGACCATCCACTGAACATTGGATGGAACTTTTAGAAAACATACCAAAAATAAATATACCTTTGCCTTCTTAGGACACAGGCTCTATTGGGCAAGAAAATAAGAGAATGAACTTCAATAGCCAAAGCAATAAATCTTTAATACCAAGGATGAGATTATTGAAAAAAAAAGAGATGCTGGAGAGAACATTTAAGAACAAACTTCTTTAACAATTCTCCATGATACAAACACGTATTTCCAAATATTCTCTATTTAAAACTCCAAACTTAGATTGCCCTACAGGTAAAGCTGTGTAATGAAGGACCTACCTGACATTAAGTCAGATCTCCTAAACATTTTTCACTGACTCAAAGACTGGAACCACCCTTTAAAACACCAAGCAAAGTCTCAACCAGGAGACCACTTTGTGAACTTGCAAAAACACTTGCAAAACCCTCAAGCTACGATCCTCTCATCCCAAACTGAGACAAGATCTGAGGCCACAGGGACTTGATGCCCAATATGCCCTCAAAAAAAAAAAAAAAAAAATGGGGGAGGAGGCCGCCCAAACAGGGGGAATTAGATGAGGAATGATTGCAGGCCATTTCTCATCGCCTCGCTGACCTACAACACCTCTCCACAGGGCAGGAGGGAGGGAAAATAACGCAGGCCTCTGAACTCACAATTTTAAGGGCCCCAAACTTAATCCTGAAGTTGGGAACCCATCTTCTCCCCAACAGGCATTCAGATGACAGCTCAACTTCTAATTCCCCTCCCCCTTCTCCCGCCCCCCGTAGGATCTGGGATATCCGCCCCTCGCGATCTCCCCCCATCCCACCCACCGCCGCCAAAAATACCCTGACCCCTCCCAATGAGAAATCGACACGGGGCGAGTGCCCCGGGCCCCTCCGGAGCACGACTGCACGCCCTGGCCCATTCTCCACACTAAACTCGCCCTGGGCGAGGAGCTGATGGGTCTCACCAAGTACAGGGGAGCATAGATCTTCAGGGACTCCTCCAGGGCGCCCCTGGTGATCTGCACGAAGGAGACCCCGCAGGAAGGGTGCCAAGTGTGGCCGATCTCGTAGCAGTTATGAGGGATGGACTTGCTGAGGGCCGCCATGACGAGGTGTCGCGCGCAGGGGCCGGGAGGGGGTGAGCCGAAGCTCGGCAGGGAGGAAGAGGGGCGGGCAGCGAGCGCCCAACCGCCGCGGGCTCTCAGGGCGTGCCGGGGGTAGGCGCGGAATAGAGGGGAAAGCTCAAGCGAGCGGGGTTACTCTAGGCCAAAGTCCTACGAGGTTGAGCGCTCAGAGCCCGGCAGCTCGAGGGGGCGGGGCGCGCATCAGGGAGGCGGGGAGAGGCGGAGCGTGCGCGCTCCCTCAAGCGGCCTCGGCCCGGGGCGCGCGCCCGCCTCTCGGAGCCTGGCTCAGCGCGGGGGCCAGAAGGTGAGAGAGCGCAGCTCGGGGACGCGCCCGCCACCCCCTCCTTTAGCTCCGCGCCGGCGCGAGCGCGCCGAGAAAGATGTACAAAGATAGGCGACTTGCGTAATATTGGACTCCAGTCTCTGTCCTCTAAAAGCCCAACCAAGTAGAACTGAGAGCAGTGGAAGAAAGGGATTAAATGTTTTTGTTGGGAGCTGGTGGAGGAAGACGATTGCCAGAGGAGAGCCTGGACAACCATCCTCCTCAGAACTGCCAGCTCTGCTACCCTAGAGTGCCAGGTAATAAATAGCTAAGGCTGCCTGCTGGTTGGGACGAAACTGCTCCCAATTACTGGGCTTTCTAAGCTCTGCAGTGCCTGAGAATGCTTGAAAAATCTGTTAGCTGTGTTCTTGCACTTCCTGTATGGGGAAAGGACAGTAGTAGGTCGTCCTCTCCAAACCCTGGGCCACTGAGCAGTCCTGTCTACAGCATACATCACAGGTGCTCGTCAGCCAAATATGTAACCCAGCAAGGACTCACATGCCCCAGGCTCAGAAAGCCAGACTCTGACAGGAGGTGTTTGCAGCAAAGTAAAGGTTTATTGCAGGGCGCCAAGCAAGGGGGTGGGAGACAAGCCTCAGATACACTCCCACTTGGCCTTTGAGTTAGGGGTTTCGTAAAAAGGAAAAACAAAGAGGCTAGGATTAATCAACATCTCGTGACATTTCTTTTTTTTCTTTTCTTTTTTTTTTTGCGATACGCGGGCCTCTCACTGTTGTGGCCTCTCCTGTTGCGGAGCACAGGCTCCAGACGCACAGGCTCAGCGGCCATGGCTCACGGGCGCAGCCGCTCCGCGGCATGTGGGATCTTCCCGGACCGGGGCACAAACCCGCGTCCCCTGTATCTGCAGGCGGACTCTCAACCACTGCGCCACCAGGGAAGCCCTCGTGACATTTCTTAATCGTAGTTTCAGGAGTCAGGATGTCTCGAATTCTCAGGCCAGGTGGTCCATGGCTTCGGGGTCTGTAAGCTCATCTTGCCCTGGAGAAACAACCTGAGTTTGTACACTAATAATGATATCTATAATAGCAGTTTTAGAACATTAATGATGTTATCACAACAGCAGTTTTAGTCATCTGACTAGTTGATTAGTGTTCAGTTACCACAGGATTGAGGTCAGGGGGGAAAAGAAAGGAAATTAAATTTTAGATAGAGAGATTAATCATAAACTCAGTGGGGGAACTCAGTTTTAGGGGGACTTGGCTTCAAATAGTACACATAGTAGAGGCAGCAGTGGTCTTAGAACTCATACCTGGCTAGAGAGATTGGCCAACAATTGGCATGACAAGGAACCTGTGCGGCCTATGAGTCTTATAACCCCACTAAATATCAGTTTCCTCACCTATAAATATCTTTCTAGTTTCCTTGGAATTACAAATTCTCAAGTTTCTTAAAGCAGGAACTTGCCATTAGACTGTTTAATATTACTTTTATGTACAACCTTTAGAGGAATCCCATTCATTCATTCTACAAATATTTACTGAGCACATACTATTTTCAGGCACTGTTCTAAGCTCTGTAGATTCAGATGTGAACAAGAGAGACAAGGTTTCCACCCACCTCTCCTCTCCTTCTCCTCCTCCTAGTGCCACAGAGCTGGAGCCAGAGCTGCCAATGCAGCCCCAGGCACTATGGCTTCTGGAGTTACAGTGAATGATGAAGTCATCAAAGTTTTTAATGATAGGAAAATAAGGAAATCTTCTACACAAAAGAAGATTAAAAGGAAAGAAAGAAAGGAAGGAGGGAAGAAAGAAGGTCTCTTCTGTTTAAATGATGAGAAAGGACAAATAATTGTAGAGAAAGCAAAGCAGATCTTGGCAAATGACACTGGTGATACCACAGAGGATCCCTACACGTCTTTTGTGAAGTTGCTACCTCTGAATGATTGCCAGTTTGCTCTGTATGATGCCACATACAAAACAAGAGTCTAAGAAAGAAGACCTAGTATTGATATTTATATTCTGGGCTTCTAAGTGCACCTTTAAAAAGCAAGATGATTTATGCTAGCTCCAAAGATGCCGTTAAAAAGAAATTTACATATATTAAACACAAGTGGCGTGTAAATGGCATGGATGAGATTAAGGAGCATTCATCACTTGAAGAGAAATTGGGAGACAATGTAGTAGTCTCACTTGATGGAAAACCCGTGCTTATAAAATGACAGTCAAATGCCATCTGGGTGTTAAGGCGCTTCCACTTCTGCAGCTCAGTCAATAGGAATAGTGTTGGATTTTGTTTTGGTTTTTCCCCTTCCCTAATGGGCCCTTTCTAAACAATGAATGAAGGAAATATCATTCATTTAAGCAGCCTATCAGTGATTGCCATTAGACTGTTTAATACTATTTTATGTACAACCCAAGGAATGCTTTCCCATCGTATTTTAGACAAAACAACTAGTTATATGAAAACTTAGTTATAAGTTATAAGAAAACTAAACAAGAGAATATGAGATAGGTGTAATAATAATATAACAGGATAAACTAAATAAGATAATAAAAGAGGAGTACTCAGATTGAAAGCCCAGAATAACAGTGGTAAAAAGATAAAAGTTTAACTGTCTGGGGACTTCCCTGGTGGCACAGTGGTTGAGAATCTGCCTGTCAATTCAGGGGACACGGGTTCAACCCCTGGTCTGGGAAGATACCACATGCCACAGAGCAACTAAGCCTGTGTGCCACAACTACTGAGCCTGAGCTCTAGAGCCCACGAGCCACAACTACTGAGACCACATGCCACAACTACTGAAGCCCACACACCTAGAGCCCGTGCTCTGCAACAAGAGAAGCCACTGCAATGAGAAGCCCGTGCATCGCAATGAAGAGCAGCCCCTGCTCGCCAAAACGAGGGAAAAGCCCACGCGCAACAAAAAAGACCCAACACAGCCATAAATAAATAAATAATAAATAAATAAATGTATTAAAAAAATAGTTTGTCTCTCTCTCTGTCTCTGATAAATATAGACAGTCTTAAGAGGGAAGAGATATGGGAACATATGTATATGTATAACTGATTCACTTTGTTATAAAGCAGAAACTAACACACCATTGTAAAGCAATTATACCCCAATAAAGATGTTAAAAAAATAAATAAAAAATAAAAAAATATAGACAGTCTTAGTCTAAGATGGTGGCTTCATACCCATCAAGGATCCCTGACTTCTGACAGGTTGCTCTGCAGCAACCTGTGATTTCCATCCTAACTTATAAGTTGGCTGCTTCACCTTGAACCATGACATCCATGTGCTAGCCAGGAAGACCAGCCAAAGAGGAAGAGAGGACATAACTTCCTCTCTTTAAGAAAACCTCCCAGGAAACCTATGCAAGCCACTTTTCCTTACAACTCACTGCCCAAATCTTAGTCACATGGCCACACTTAGTTGCAAGAGAGTCTGGGAAATGTAATCTTTTTTTATTGGTTGAACAAATGCCCAGATAATATTTCAGGTTTTATTACCAAGCGAAATGAAAAGAACACATACTGGGGGCACCCAGAAGTGTCTGCCATAGTCCTATGCCTCTGGCTGCCCAAACATCTGGACACATCCTTTTTCCCCAGATAAACATACCCTCTCCTTCTCAAGGGGAAGAACCTAAATTTCCATCCATTTACTCCATCTTGTTCAATATCCAGGATCTTCTGTAGGATCAAATACAGCTCTCATGTTCAAGTTATCTCCCTCTTTAACATTCCCAATATACAATGGTAGAATAGGAACCAGATAATCACAATTTAAAAAAAAAATCTCCAATTCAAAATATGAGAGGATCAGAAACACAGTATAAACTTGTCCACAGAAATTACAGGAATAGTAATGCGTGCATAATAAGCATAATGTTTACCATGTGGTACAGCAAATACATACCAAGAAATAAAGTTTTAAATTAAAAGCATGCAATTTCTTTTAATTAACTGTTAAATGGAGACTTGAAGCTTGAAGATATTTGAGAAGAACACAGTGATTGTTGTCACAGGTGCCAAAAATGACAGTGCTAAAGAGTTGGATGGTGAAGGGGCAATTTCAGGCAAACTCTCGGATTCAAACAAATGGAAAGGGTACTCTCTATCTTGACTGGTGCTGCTATAGAGACTCCAGAACAGGGAGGCATTAATAAATTCTCAGGGATGATGATGTGTGCTTTAGGATTCAAACAAAAAAAAATGCAAAAGGAGCAGTTTGCAATAAATCAGTAGTTTACATTTGTAAATTCCTTTATATGGTATTATAAGATATATAAGGCTGTTATTCAGAAGAAAGTTTTCTCATAATGTTGCCAATAATTTTAAGGGTAAAGTTACACATTGTACCTACATGGGCCATTTACTCCTTTTTTTTTAAATAAATTTATTTATTTTTGTTTATTTTTGGCTGTGTTGGATCTTTGTTGCTGCACGCGTGCTTTCTCTAGTTGCAGCGAGCGGGGGCTACTCTTCGTTGCAGTGCACAGGCTTCTCATTGTGGTGGCTTCTCTTGTTGCGGAGCATGGGCTCTAGGTATGCGGGCTTCAGTAGCTGCGGCACGAGGGCTCAGTAGTTATGGTTCACGGGCTCTAGAGCACAGGCTTAGTAGTTGTGGCGCACAGACTTATTTGCTCCATGGCATGTGGGATCTTTCCAGACCAGGGCTCGAACCCATGTCCCCTGCACTGGCAGGCAGATTCCCAACCACTGCACCACCAGGGAAGCCGTGGGCCATTTATTCTTTTAGGTTGTATATGACCAGTAGCTTGACTGGATACTCTCTTGGGCCTTCATTGTTGCTTCTTTTCCATTAAAAAAAAAAAAAAAAAGGCTTTAGGCTTGTTCATCAACAAGGTGAACCAGACTTTCTTCAAAGAAGATACACAGTGAATGAAGGAAACTAATACGGCAATCTGTGGCTGAATTCAAGGGCTTTGAATACATGCCAAGCTGAAAATTGTTGCTCTTGCAAGATTCTGGCTTTCAACATGTCTTTGAAAAAGAATGGAAGAGCTCTTTAGAGCTCATGCAGAGGATTTAACCACACTAAATTGTTCAGCTTTACATGGAGTCATTGTAGAAATGCACATCAAGGATAGTGTAATGACAAAGCATGGCTCAAACTAAGTATGATAACCGTGGTACCTCCTAATTCCAGCAACATTCAGATACACTTTCTCTTTGTTGATACTAGCCCAGCTTTTCAAAATAGCTACATATGATTCTGACTTTCTACCAATTTTGGTTGCAAAACCTCACATTTTTCTTCACATCGTTTTATTTAAAATATTATATTCAGTTTTTAAGATGCAAATATAAATTTTTGCCCATATAAATGTTGAAAGCTGCTATATTGAGAGATACTTAGGCTCTTTCAGTCCAAGCAGGTATTGCTTCTGCCAATACAGTTTTTTTAAAAAATTTGGGGAATTCTCATATATCAAACTCTAACCACTCCATTTTTTAAAAGCCACGCTCACTTTCTTTGAGAGTGTCAATCTTTTTGAGACAGACACTTTCCATCTTGAGCTGAGAGTCAGGAAGCTATTGGAAAATGCCCTTAAAATATTTAGAAGCCTTCTTATCAAGCTGAGAAGATCTAGAAAGAACATTCTTAAATCTTTCTACAGTCTTAAAAAAAGTCTTACAGCTGCACCCTTGCTTTAACCTTTGCCTTAAAGCAATTCCTAACCTTTTACAATCTGGACAGGCTAGGAATAAACAACAGCTTGATTTTTTAACCCGAAGAGCCTAGGTTCTTTATATTTCCTCTAAATTCTGCCTAAAAAGTGAATAGTTCTTTCATCTGATCTCTCTCTGTGTGTTATCACACCTAGTTTAAAAAAAAAAAATTAGTTGGTACTTTCAACGTTCTGCCTGGAAATTTCCTTAATCAAATGTATCAATTTGTTGGAGATATGTTCTATATTCCACAGTTCAGCAGGCAACAGTGTTGCCAAACTTTCCTCCACTACATAACAGCTACATAACAGGGATCCCTTTTTCTCTAGGCTCTGATACCTATTTCCTCACTGTCCTTCAAGCCTTAAGGAATTCCACAAAATGGCTCTCAAATCACCTTATGAAATATTCAGATACACTGCATAGAATTCCCAGTGTCTATATCAATTTGATGATGTTATCAGTACTTGGAGACATGGGTTAGGACACCATTCTCCCCACCTCAAACTTCTACCACTCCCATCACAGAATTTGAAAGTAAAAGATTTATGATTGTTCTTTGAGAGGAAAAATACATAAACTACATATAATAGATAGGAGTAGATATATAAAAAGGAAGGCTTCAGAGGCCAGACCAATCTATCTAAAAAATTAGAATGCAGTAATATGCCTAAACAGTAAAGTTAATAGGATTATAAGAAGGAAAAAAAGGAGAGCCACTGAGGCAACTCAGGTATATGCCAAGGGGAGTGGAAACTACAGTCCAGGGACCTCAGGTATTCCCCAGGGACCCACTGACAAAATATCTTTCCTGTGAAATGGATTCACAAGCTCTGTTGGAAGGATAGCATTAAACATTTGATCCATCTAATTAATGCTATTTTTCTGAGAACACGTGCACCAGACAAATTTTTATTATGGTTTGACTTTCCATGCAGGTCTGTCTTGAAAGAATGGGCTTGATCATGGTAACACGGATATCCTAGTTTGAATGAGAGGGCTTTTTCCCCCCTCCCTTTCACTAAATGAATGGGCATTTTAATTTTTATAAGCTTGTTTTGGGTCACTTAGCCTATGAAACACAGAGCCTCCACTGGTGAGCTGACAAAACCAGATTTCTGACCTTGGTAGTTTATGGGTGATGAATACTGTAGTAGCCAAAAAAGGTTAGGCTATGCTGTGATACCAAATACACCCCTAAATCTTAGGGGCTTAGACTAAGAAAGGTTTATTTTATGCTCACACAAAGTCCAAAGCAGGTTGGCCAGCACTTCAGGGCAACTTCCCTCCAAGTAGTGATTCAAGGTTAAAGTTTCCTCTATCTTTAAAAAAAAAAAAAAAAAAAAAGTTCCTCTATCTTTACTGGGCTTTCAGTGGTCACTTTTTGTCTGTTTGTTTTTGCTTGTTTGATTTTTTTGTGCATAATTTTTAGTTGTTGTATATAGTAATGTGCAAAAAGATTTAAGTGTACAGCTTGATGAATTTTTACATTTGCCTTCACTCCTAAGACAACTATCCTAAAGAAGAGTATTTCCATCATGCCAGAAGCCTCTTTTGTGCCCCTTCGCAGTTAATACACCTGCAAAGAGAGGTAATCACAATTCTGACTTCTATCACCATAGTTTTTTTTCTGCCTTTTCCTGAAATTTACATTAATGGAAGCATACATTAATATTTTTTGACATCTGGCTTCTTTCACTCAAGATTTTCTGCATGTTGCTGTGTGTAGCTATATTTCATTATTGTTTTATCACTGTATAATATTCTATTATATGAACACAGCACAATTTTTCCATCCCAGGACATTTGGGTTGTTGTTAAGTCTGGGGCTATTATGACTAAACCTGCTATGAACATTCTTTCACTTGTCTTTCTGTAGCATATGCTTTTTTTTCTCTTGGGACTATACCTAGGTGTGGAATTGCTAGGTCATGGGGAAGTTGTATGTTTAGCTTTAGTAGATACTCATTTTTATTTTTAAGGGCCAGGGCTCAAAGTGGTTTATGCCGCTTCTGCTTGCATCCCATTTCCAGAACCTAGTTACCTGCCCCCAACCTAACTTCAAGGGAGAATGGGAAATGTAGTCTTCCTGTGGGACCAGAAAAGGAAGATTGAAACAAGATTTGTTAAGTATCTACCCCTGTCTCTGCCAAAACACACAAACACCTGTGAGACAACAGGCTAAACTTCTCAGTTGATTCTCCTTCACCCTTGTTGTCTGCACGACCCTCCTTCTCAAATGAATATGTGTGCAACTCTACAGCTTGTTTTAAATGAACCAAAGCAAGCTGGTCATCCTCACTGACTGCAAGGGACTGAACGTTTGTGTTCCCCCAAACTTATATGTTGAAATCCTAACTCCCAATGTGACGGTATTTGGAGGTGGAGGCCTCTGGAGGTGATTAGACCATGACGTGGAGCCCTCACTATAAGGGATTAGTCCCTTATAAAAGAGCCTCCAGAGAGCTCTCTCTCCTTTGGCCTTGTGAGAACATAGCCAGAAGGTGCCAGCTATGAACCAGGAAGCAGGTCTTCAACAGACACGGAATCACCTGGTGTCCTCATCTCGGACTTCCCAGCCTCCAGAAATGGGAGAAATAAACGTTTGTTATTTAAGCCACCCAGTCTATGGTATTTAGTTATAGCAGCCCAAACAGACTAGGACACTTACATTTAAATTTTTAATAAAACTCCCCCTCATTGTAAACTCCTTGAAGGTAAGATCTTCTGATTCTTCTTTGTTGTTTTCTGTACCATTTAGCACATGCCTTGCACATAGAACATATTTAATAAAATATTGAATGAACAAATAAAGATGTGGTGGGAGAGAAATTGTAAAGCACTGTATGTTCTCCTTAAAGAAGAAAGCAAGACAAACATATTTACAATTTATTTTTTATTAATTTGTTTGTTTGTTTTTGGTTTACCTCCTTAACTCCCTTGTTAAACTCTCCATTCCTTGGAGGCAGAATCTATGCCCTAATTGTCATCTTTATGACATCCTCAGGACCTAGCATACTAGTCTGAAACTGTATATTATGAGGGAACAAGTAACTGATTCCCCTATAGAATTTTTGGTTGGTTTATCACCCCAGTCTATGTAGTTTCTAGAAGGGGCCTTTTACACTTTTTAAAACATTGGGACAATATTAGCCTGACCTTAAGCTTCTGGTCCTCTCAAACTATCCATAAGCTTCATAATTTTGCAATATTTACAAGTTAATATAGTTCCATGATATGAAATTTACTTAAGCCTGTACACTTGAATTCATGGAAAATAGCTAAATTCATATTGTCCTCTCACGCACCTTGGGCTTCAATGATCCTTAATTTTATTCTTTCTAATAAATGATAATTTTTTTTTTTGGCTGCTTTGGGTCTTTGTTGCTGCATGTGGGCTTTCTCTAGTTGTGCCGAGCAGGGGCTACTCATTGCGGTGGCTTCTCTTTGTTGTGGGGCATGGGCTCTAGGCGTGCGGGCTTCAGTAGTTGCAGTGTGCAGCCTCAGTAGTTGTGGCTTGCGGGCTCTAGCGCGCAGGCTCAGTAGTTGTGGCGCACGGGCTTAGTTGCTCCACGGCATGTGGGATCTTCCTGGACCAGGGCTCGAACCCGTGTCCCCTGCATTGGCAGGCGGATTCTTAACCACTGAGCCACCAGGGAAGTCCCCAATGATAATTATTATTGATAGAAAATGTAAAGCAAAAGAGGAGTTAATCACTTTGTATTCTGCTTATCATCCACTTAGATTACAGTATTTGCCCCCAAGCACAGAGCCTACTCCTTCCCCTATGAGGCCAAACAGAGCTACAATGTCCTATTTGTTGACCATAATGAGACTCAAACAATTGTTCATTCTGGGATTTAGCTACATCCTCAGAGCTCTTACTGCTACTTGTGTGTGTCCTTCCTTAATAAAGTGCCTCTTTTTCTAACTTTTCACAAGTTCTTTGAAAATCTATGCATGACACCAGCGTTTTATTTCTCTTTGTGAAGATTCTACTGCTGTTCTTTAAACAATATTTTTTGAATCTCTGGTACTTAAAAACATGCACGTGCTTTGAAGGCAGGAATCATTTCTTGTTATTTCTTTGTGTGTCAGATGTGCTCATAGCAGGTTGTCAGTATAATCTTTGAAAATAAATGCTTACCTCTCTGCAATTGATATTATTGTTTGTCTCGCCACAATTGCTATTACCCATTTACAAAATGGAGCTATGTTTTTGCTTAAAGTAATTTAGAGAATTAATACATATCAAATGCATTAAGTTCTTCAAAACGGCAATATCCTCCAAAACAGATATAGTGTCTTTAGTGTCTAACCCAATATTTAGCACATAGGCACACTCAAGTATTTGCTGTAAAACACAATTTAAAATATACCTTTATAGCTAAACTTCTATAGTTAGCACTCTGTAGTTATACTCTCATTTGATTTCTAAACTTTTCAATGTCTGTTTTACTAAAAGACTTAAGTACATGTCTAAACCTACCCAATAATTATATTCTTACATATTACAAATATTACAAATTCTAAGATGACCTGCAGATACTTCTTATCAAGGATCTTATCACTGCCACTGCACAAATCAGTGCTCCATGATGGTTAGAATTAAGTCCAAAGGCAGAGGTTTTCCTCATTAAAATTACCTTAAGAAAGATAAAATTTTCTGCAAGAATTTATTTAATAGTCTGCTCTTGATAGAATAAGACCTAACTGAATAGTTGAGTTCCTTTCTCACTAAATCTCTTTGGATTAGTTTGTGATCAATTTTTTCTTGATTTATTGATTTTTATTTTTTATTAAGATATAACTGACATATGGTATTTTATTAGTTTTAGGTGTACAACAGAATAATTTGATATATGCACATACTGTGAAATGATCACCACAGTGAGTCTAGCTCACATCCGTCACCACATAGCGTTACAAGTTTGTTTTCTTGTGATGAGAACTTACACGATCTACTCTTAGCAACTGTCAAATATACAATACAGCATTGTTAACTATAGTCACCATGCTGTACATTACATCCCAGAACTTATTTGTCTTATAACTGGAAGTCTGTAGTTTTTGACCACCTTCACCCATTTTGCCCTCCTCCCCACCCCACCTCCCACCTCTGACAACGGGACTGATCAATTTTTGAAAAGTATTTCCCAAGTGGTCCGAAGGACAAAGCCATCTGTCACAGGCACTCAAAGTCATCCTTATTTTCTGTCTTTTTGTTTAAAAATTCACAACAAATTCTCTCCATTTGGTGTCTATTCTCATGTTTCAATATTCCCTCCCTTAAAATACTGCATCTCATGTACTTGTAGTCTGACTATAAATTAGCAATATTTTCAGAAGTAATTTCAGCAGGATCTATGAAACATTTTAAATACACATATTCTTTGGCCCAAGATTCTAACTCTAGGGCTCTATTCTATAGAAATACTGACAAAAAATTCTCCAAGCATTATTTATAAGAGCAAAAATCTTAAAAGTATCTAAATGTCCATATCCAGGACATGTTAAATGAACATTGATACATCTATACTGTGGAATGTGGATAGTATAATGAGTAAGGTAGATCTGCCTGTACCAATATTCATGGATGTGCATGATATTCCATTGAATGGGGGAAAAAACCCACCAACTTTTTTTTTTTTTCTTTTTTTTTTTTGCAGTACACGGGCCTCTCACTGCTGTGGCCTCTCCCGTTGCGGGGCACAGGCTCCGGACACACAGGCTCAGCAGCCATGGCTCACGGGCCCAGCCACTCCGCGGCATGTGGGATCTCCCCGGACCGGGGCACGAACCCGTGTCCCCTGCATCAGCAGGCGGACTCTCAACCACTGCGCCACCAGGGAAGCCCCCCACCAACTATTTTATATAGCGTGAGCTCATTGTTTAAAGAATAAAAAGTATCTTGTACATTTATATTTGTGTACATGTTTCTATTGGCATTGAAAAAGGTATAGGAGAATACATAACAAATAAAGGGATCAGGACAGAGCTCTTTCACTTTTTATGTTTTATACTACTATATTATTTAATTTCTTCCCACTTAGTGTATATTATACTTGCATTCCAACACTTCCTTCTGGATTATTTTCTTTTCTTGATACAGTTTATTTTAGGTCATGAGTGCTAATTGTTCTAAATCTTTACATGTCCAAACAAGGCTTTATTTTATTTTCACTCTATTCAAACTACTGATAAGCTGGTTCTAAATAAAACTGTAGATTCACAGTAAATTTTCCCTCAGTATTTAAAAAATATTTCTCCATTGTTTGCTTGCATAGAATTTTGCTAATCAGATACCCAGGGTTATTTGAATCTTCTTCCTTTGTAGTTCAGCTTTCTACTCTGGTAGTTTATAGGGTTTTCTCCTTATTGCTGACATTTTACCGTATGTTTCAGTCATGTTTATTTCATTTATTGTATTATTCTACTAGAATTTAGTGAACTCTATTAATCTGAAGTATCATGTCATTCTTTTCCAGGTCTAGAAAACTAAAGAATCACATTTCCTCTGTTCTTGGGAAATCTCCTGGAAATTCTATGAGACCAGAGTTTTTTAACCTGAGGTCTGTGGATAGAATTCAGGGGAGTCCATGAAACTGGATGAAAAAACTATTACATTTTAATTCTCACTAGCTTCTAACTGAAATATATTACTTTCCACAATTGGCATATTGGCAAAACAACCACAGTAGTATTGGCAGTATCTGTGACATTATCACCAACAGAAATCACAGATATTTTCATGTTATATTACAATTCTGGCAGATATGTCAAAAATGATAATAAGCTGGCTGTAACATCTCGTTATTCAATTTGTTAATATGTTAACACATGACAAAATTTTAACATTTTGATAACCGCATTTCAATATAATTGATTTCTTATATAATTTTATATATTTTATTTTATGTATTTGAAGGTTATTAATCTGAGAAGGTACTATGGTCTGAATGTTTGTGTCCCCCCCAAAATTCATATGTTGAAATTCTAATGCCCAATATGATGGTATTAGGAGGTGGGGACTTTGAGAGATGCTTAGGTCATGAGGGTGGAGTCTTCATAAATGGAATTAGTGCCCTTATAATAGAGACCCTAGAGAGCTCTCTCAGCCCTTCCACCATGTGAGGGCATAACAAGAATACTGGCTATGGACCAGGAAGATGATCCTCACCAGAACCTGACCATGGCAGCACCTTGATCGTGGACTGCTCAGCCTCCAGAACTGTGAGAAATAAATTTCTGTTGTTATAAGCTACCCAGTCTGTGGTATTTTGCTATAGCAGCCCAATTGGACTTAAGTCAGAAGGGATTCCATAGTCTTCACTAAGCTTGCTGAAGAGAGATCTATGGCACAGAACATTTTAAAAACACCTACATTAGATTGATGATAAGATCTCTGTAACCTCAGTACCTCTTATCTTTCCTCTCAGTTTCAATTTTTTTCTATCTCTTCATCTCTTCGGTTAGATTAGAGAGAACCAGAAGGCCCCCAGTCAGGGCAGTATGTGACAAAGAGTAAGAGCTTTGAGGTGGCGGGAGCCTCAGCTCACCGCTCTGGTTTCCCACGTGATTACGGCTTCTAATCCTAAGAAAGTTCCTTCTTTGTTTTTGAATGTTTATTAACCTATTTTTTATCAGTCCTGCAATTATGGTGATGGAGGGTGAGATGACCAATATGTGCTCCATCTGCATCTTAAAGCTGGGATGCATGTATTAATTTTGCATTTAGAAAGAGAAGGAAAAGATGCAGTGCTACATTCTTTCCCCTTCTATTAATCGTTTTTGTTTTTTACAATATATAATATTGTAATAATAAACCCTTACAAGGCTATTTTACAAGTGAGAAAACTGAAGCTGATACAGGGTAATCATAGATTCAAAGTCAGGTAACTCATTAATAACAGGGCTGAGTCTAAAACTCAGGTTGTGGTTTCCTCTCCAGCGCTTACTCTTTTGAGCTTTCTTGGGAGAGTGCTTCCTTTGCAGGAGCTAATGGTGCTGATGTTATAAACCACAATGTAGAAAAATCACTGTGTTGTTTATTTGTTATTGTACATGTGGTTCTCTCTGCCAAAGATATTTTTAGTCAGTCGGGTCAATAATATTTTAGAACATTTGATGTGTGCCAGGTGCTGAGCTGGGCGCCAGGCATACAATGAACAAGATTAATCCCAACCACACAGAATTTATAGTCAGTGTATTAAGAAGGCTAGACATCAAACAGACATTGAATTCTTCTCCCCTTCTTTGGTGACCTTCTACTCATCTTTCAGGAACAGATTCAAATGCATCTTCTCTGTGAAGCTTTCTGGGCAGTTAGTTGTCATTCTCTGTGCTTCTACAATGCATAATTCACCCCTGTGTTATCAACCGAGAACAGGCTTTTTATTGTAACACTTTAGTTAACAATGTTTCCTGCCACTTCACCCATCTCTATCCCCCAGCTGGGTGGTAAAGAACTCAAGGGCAAGCTTCCTCATTTATCTTGATGGCAACTCCAGGACCTAGCACAGTGCCTGCCACATAGGCGATAAATACTTGAATGAATGGAACTGACACCAAGAGGAAAGAACGGGAAGTTCTGTAATGACTCCTTTCTATATACTGTATGTCCACTTGTGGTTTTGAAATTAAAAATGACATTCCTATTGATGATTTTTAGCTTTATGATTGGCAAAAATCCATTTTTCTTGTTTGGGCTAGTGGTCAATACAAATGGAAATAGACGTAAGCTCTTACCAGCTGTTGTTAATTATACTTTAAACCTATTCAGAAATATTGAGAAAATCCACCTTTTGCTTCAATTTATCTGAGTTGACAATCTCCACAACCTGAATCCACTAAAATCCACACCTCCAAATTCATTTAATTCTGCATGACCTATGACTATAGAAATTGAATCCCTAGAGTCTCAATTTCACAATTTGGCTAACTCTAATTCTTTAACCTTTATAAGATTCTTTTTGAATGACTGTTGACAAGCCTGGTATCTAAGGTTCAAGAAAAAGAAATCAAAATTAGTTCCATACTCATGTGGCAAGGAAAGGGCTGTGGCCCATGGAAGGAGGAAGCAATTTCTCTTCTACCCTTACCTTAGAGATTGACTCTAAGCTTGACTACCTTAGAGTGAGACACTTGGGAAAAGCCACAATCTCTAGGGGTAGACAGGCACACGATGCTTGTAACCAGAGCCCTGTCAAAAATGGCCTGAGAGTTTTGAAGGCTGGGGTGGGGAGAGTGGCTTGAACGTTGTAATTTCAGATCTTCAAGCAGTCTTTTTTTTCTTTTTAAAATTTATTTATTTATATTTATTTATTATTGGCTGTGTTGGGTCTTCATTGCTGCACGCGGGCTCTCTCTAGTTGCGGTGAGCAGGGGCTACTCTTCATTGCAGTGTGCAGCCTTCTCATTGCCGTGGCTTCTCTTGTTGCAGAGCACAGGCTCTAGGTGCGCAGGCTTCAGTAGTTGTGGCTCGCGGGCTTCTAGAGCGCAGGCTCAGTAGTTGTGGCACACGGGCTTAGTTGCTCTGCGGCATGTGGGATCTTCCTGGACCAGGGCTCGAACATGTGTCCCCTGCATTGGCAGACAGATTCTTAACCACTGCGCCACCAGGGAAGTCCCGTCTTCAAGCAGTTTTTCAAGGGTAGTTTTGGTTTAGGGGAAATGATCTAACTGGACAAGATTAGATACACTAATACTAAACCAGACCATTTTCTGGAATGGAAGTTTGACAGCTCCAACTCCAGAGACCTAAACTTTTCTGCATCATCATGTCAAAAGTTGCCTTTATTATGGGTGGAGCTTCATCTCTGGATGCCTTTGGAAAAATATTTCCTTCACGGTGTGGGTATAGACACCCTTAGCCGGTATGGGATTGTTTATTTTCGTAGAGATGCTTTTGCTTCCTGTTTAAACAGCTTCTCACAGGAGATGGGGAGTGAGCACTTTAGGACCACAGGGAAGCTACAGTTCTGGGTTTTTACTTCATGTGGATAAAATGCCACAAAAAGAAACTGGACTGGTCCAGGCTTAGTACAAAAAGACAGGCCTGCGATTACCTCACAGGCGGTAATACTCAAACACAGACGTGGGGAATGTCGTCTATCGGACATTTTGCTTTTATGTGATGATCTCACAGAGGCCATAGGAGCAGACCTGACCCCGTGAGTTGGGGAGGGCTGAAGTTTCCTCAGAGGAAGCGGACAGGAAATGGGGGTAGGAGGGGCAAACTTGAGGCTAGAAAGGCTGCAGGGAGAAATGTGGTCTTCTTCTGGGGCCTCTGGAGATTGGGGCCTGAACTTTCAGTAGGGTGAACTCACTTGAGGTCACTCCCAAAGGGAGAAGATAAGCAGCCCCTGCCAGAGAGCCCAAGCCTGGGAACTAGGCAACAGGGCACCTCCACGGCCCTAAGACAGCCTGTGCTTTGCTTGTGGACTCTGAGAGCGTTCAGAACTCACAGCCATTTAACAATTTGTTGGTTTTATCATTCCTTTCTCTTATCCTTAAACTTTTAATCAAATTTTACTAAATGTTGCAGCCTAGTCCTGGTCAGGCTATGGGACATTAAAGGAAGGGTCTATGTCCACCTCTGGGAACATTTAGTAAAGGGAGGAAAAGCCTTCCCTTGAGGCCAGCATGGCTGTGGTGGCTTCAATCGTGGGGTTGCAGGAGGTGAGAGGTGACAGTGGGGGAGCTGTGATGAACAATCTGGCGCCACATGGGTGGCCAGGGCAGTATGGATTTGTGGAACACATGAGCCACTGGCAAGTGCAAAGACCTCTGTGTGGAGAGGAGCCGCATAAAAGATGAGACTGCCTGTCATCAGATATGATGAAAGTTTGAGCCACAGTAATTTGGCCATTACAAGGTAAACTTGACCTCATTTTTTTAAACAATTTTTTATTTAATTTAATTTATTTTTGGCTGTGTTGAGTCTTCATTGCTGCTTGTGGGCTTTCTCCAGTTGCGGCAAGCAGGGGCTACTCTTTGTTGCGGTACTCAGGCTTCTCATTGTGGTGGCTTCTCTTGTTGCAGAGCACGGGCTCTAGGCATGCGGGCTTCAGTAGTTGTGGCTCACGGGCTCTAGAGTGCGGGCTCAGTAGTTGTGGCACACAGGCTTAGTTGCTCCATGGCATGTGGGATCTTCCCGGACCAGGGATCGGACTCGTGTCCCCTGCATTGGCGGGCAGATTCTTAACCACTGCACCACCAGGGAAGTCCCAGAACTAACATTCTTGATCACTGCTCTCTCCTTGAGATTCTTTAATCCATTTCTTCTATTATTTTTCTTTTTATATTGTCTTTCCATCTATACGATTCTTCCTTTCTGTATTCTTCTCTGGATCCTCTTCCTTTGTCCACCCCTTAGATTTGTGGTTTTCTGAGAGTCTTTGTCCTTGTATCTGATTATAATCATGACTGTTCATTATCTTTTTTTGTTTGTTTGTTTTTTTGTTTTTGGTTTTTTGGTTTTGCGGTACACGGGCCTCTCACTGTTGGGGCCCCTCCCGTTGCGGAGTACAGGCTCCGGATGCGCAGGCTCAGCGGCCATGGATCACGGGCCCAGCCGCTCCGCGGCATGTGGGATCTTCCCGGACTGGGGCACGAACCCATGTCCCCTGCATCGGCAGGCGGACTCTCAACCACTGCGCCACCAGGGAAGCCCCCTGTTCGTTATCTTTTGAATAGGCTTTCTATAGTAGGGGAATTCCCATATTTATATAGTAAATTTTACAATGTAGTAGTCAGTCTCCTTGCAACAAGGATGCAGGCACACAATTTTGGTACCATCAATCAGCTCATACCACATGAGATTTAACTAGAAACCCAGTATCCTTTAGTTATCACCCTCCAGTTCCCCATCTTCTCAAACTCTAAGCAACAACTAATCTACCTTCTATCTCTATAGATTTACCTATTCTGTACATTTCATATGAATGGAATCATAAAATATATGATCTTTGGCAACTGGCTTCTTATACTTAGCATGTTTTCAAGGTTCATCCATGTTGTAGCATATATCATACTTCATTCCTTTTTATGATCAAATAATATTCCATTGTGTGGATACATCATGTTTTATTTATTCATTCATCAGTTGATGGACATTTGGGTTGTGGCAGCTTCTATTATTACAAATTGTACTTTATTTTAGAGATGAAGAATCTGAATCTCGGGAAAGTAACTTGACCAAGGTGAGACAGCTAGAAAGTGACATAACTGAGATGAACACAAACCCTGGTGTATCTGATGCTTTCATTCTTGTCTTAACCACTACACCATTGTCTCTTACCATGCTATACAGCCTTGTGAGCTTACACAAAAGAGGATGGGACAAGACCAATAAAAATTCCCATTGTAAATCTTTTTCAGAGCATGACTGAAATTTCATCCTGAAAATCAAGTAGGTGAAATTATCCAAGAAATTTTTGAGAAATAAGATTTTTTTTTTTTTTTTTTTTTTTGCCGTGATGCGTGGCTTGTGGGACCTTAGTTCCCTGACTAGGGATCAAAGCCATGCCACCTGCAGTGGAAATGCGGAGTCCTAACTACTGGATCACCAAGGAATTCCCAAGAAATTTTTTAAAATAGCAAAATATAACTTAACTTTATCAGATTTTAAATCAATATAAATCTATGATAATTAAATATTAATAACCAACACTTACATAGCACTCACTGTTAAGCGTCTAAGAACAGTTCTAACTGCTTTACATATATTAACTGATTTAATCGTCACAGCAACTATTTGTGTGTATTAGTGTCTACACTTTGCAGATGAGAAAATAAAGATGCTGGGAATTTAAGTAACTTGCCCCACAGTATAGAGCTGGTGGGTGGTAGAGATGGTATTTGAATTCAGGCAGTCTGACTCTGGATTTGTGGTTCTTCATCACTACACTCATAAGCCAGACAAACAAACATAACAAACTAACTAATATACTCAAAGAAAACAAAGAAAAGTGATTATCAAGTATGTATGGGGTAAACTATTTAAGTTTAAAAGTAACAGAAGATAACACAATGTTAAAAAGCAACACATCGAAGTACAAAAAATAATTTCTCTGTACCCCAGACAAACCAAAACCAAATGGAAAACAACAAATAGGAAGAAAGTATTCCCAGTGTATATGGAAGATAAGAATTAATTCACATGAAAATTAACAAGAAAAATAGTACAGAACCAAATAGAGAGGTAGAAAAAGGACATAAATAAATTATGTCCCAAAAAAAAAGAAAAAACTTGAGAAACATGTTTAACCTCATTAAATGAAAGAAATGCAAGTTAAACCCATGTTGATTATTTTTTTCCTATAAAATAAGAAAAATAAACAATATTGAAGGAGAACATTTAGTCTTGGCAATGGTGCAATAAACTGGTGTTCTCATACATTGGTGGTAGAAGTGTATATTAGTAGAGCCCTTCTGTCAAATCATCTTGCAAGATAAACCAAGAACCTTAAAAATTCATATTATTTGATTCTTCTCCTGGGAATCCAGGCTAAGGAAGTAAATGTAAATTTAGAAAAGGCTTTATGTTCATTGACAATCATAACAATTCAGATAAAAAATATTGGAAACCATCTAAATACCTAACTATGAGGAAATGAGTTAAATAAATTATTCAATGTATACACGTTAAGTGGCCATTAAAACTTTATTCACCTAATTATGTAAAACGTTGGGGGAATATTCCTGTTATACTTTTACATGCCAAAAAAAAAAGGCAGAATACAAATTTATATTGATTACAAAATGTATATGATGGAAGATGGCAGAGTAGAAGGACATGGGCTCACTCCCTCTTGCGAGAGCACCAGAATCACAACTAACTGCTGAACAATCATTGACAGGAAGACACTGGAACTCACCAAAAAATATACCGCACAACCAAAGACAAAGGAGAAGCTGCAGTGAGATGGTAGGAGGGGTGCAATCACAATACAATCAAATCCCATAATCACCAGATGGGTGACTCACAAACTGGACAACCCTCATACCACAGAAGCCCACTCACTGGAGTGAAGGTTCTGAGCCCCACATCAGGCTTCCAAACCTGGGGGTCCAGCAACAAGAGGAAGAATTCCCAGGGAATCAGACTCTGAAAGCCAGCAGGATTTGATTGCAGGACTTCAACAGGACTGGGGGAAACAGAGACTCTACTCTTGGAGGGCACACAAAAAGTAGTGTGCGCATTGGGACCCAGGGGGAAGGAGACCAAACCACACCTACTACTAGTGTTGGAGGGTCTCCTGTGGGGGTGGGGGGTGGGGGTGGCTGTGGCTCACCACAGGGACAAGGACACTGGCAGCAGAAGTTCTGGGAAGCACTCCTTGTCATGAGACCTTCCAGAGTCCGACATTAGCCCCACCAAAGAGCCTGTAGCCTCCAGTGCTCGGTTGCCTCAGGCCAAACAACCAACAAGGAAAGAACTCAGCCCCACCCATCAGCAGACAAGCTGATTAAAGTTTTACAGAGCTCTGCCCACCAGAGTAACACCCAGCTCTACCCAACACAAGTCCCTCCCATCAGGAAGCTTGCACAAGCCTCTTAGCCTCATCCACAAGAGGGCAGACAGCAGAAGCAAGAACTACAATCCTGCACCCTGTAGCACAAAAAACACATTCACAGAAAGACAGACAAAATGAAAAGGCAGAGAACTATGTACCAAATGAAGGAACAATATAAAACCAGGGGAAAACAACTAAATGAAGTGGCGATAGGCAACCTTCCAGAAAAAAAATCAGAATAATGATAGTGAAGATAATCCAGAACCTCGGAAAAAGAATGGAGGCAAAGATTGAGAAGATGCAAGAAATGTTTAACAAAGACCTAGAAGAATTAAAGAAAAAACACTTAGGAGACCTAAACAAACAGAGATGAACAATACAATAACTGAAATGAAAAATACACTAGAAGGAATCAGTAACAGAATAACTGAGTCAGAAGAATGGATAAGTGACCTGGAAGACAGAATGGTGGAATTCACTGCCATGGAACCGAATAAAGAAAAAAGAATGAAAAGAAGTGAAGACAGCCTAAGAGACCTCTGGGACAACATTAAATGCAACAACGTTCCCATTATAGGGGTCCCAGAAGGAGAAAAGAGAGAGAAAGACCCGAGAAAATATTTGAGGAGATTATAGTCAAAAACTTCCCTAACATGGGAAAGAGCCACCCAAGTCCAGGAAGCACAGAGAGTACCAGGCAGGATAAACCCAAGGAGAAACACACTGAGACACATAGTAATCAAATTGACAAAAACTAAAAACAAAGAAAAATTATTAAAAGCAACAAGAGAAAAATGACAAATAACATATAAGGGAACTCCCATAAGTTTAACAGCTGATTTCTCAGCAGAAACACTAAAGACAGAAGGGAGTGACATGATGTATTTAAAGTGATGAAAGGGAAGAACCTACAACCAAGGTTACCCGGCAAGGATCTCATTCAGATTTGACGGAGAAGTCAAAACTTTACAGACAAGCAAAAGCTAAGAGAATTCAGCACCACCAAACCAGCTGTACAACAAATGCTAAAGGAACTTCTCTAAGTGGGAAACACAAGAGAAGAAAAGGACCTACAAAAACAAACCCAAAACAACTAAGAAAATGGTAATAGGAACATACATATTGATAACTACCTTAAATGTGAATGGATTAAATGCTCCAACCAAAAGGCACAGGCTCGCTGAATGGATACGAAAAGAAGACTCATATATATGCTGTCTACAAGAGACCCACATCAGACCTAGGGACACATACAGACTGAAAGTGAGGGGACGGAAAAAGATATTCCATACAAATGTAAATAAAAAGAAAGCAGGAGTAGCAATACTCATATCAGATAAAATAGACTTTAAAATAAAGAATGTTACAAGAGACAAGGAAGGACACTACTATAACGATCAAGGGATCAATCCAAGAAGAAGACATAACAATTATAAACATATATGCACCCAACATAGGCACACCTCAATACATAAGGCAAATGCTAACAGCTATAAAAGACAAAATAGACAGTAACACAATAATAGTGGGGGACTTTAACACCTCACTTACACCAATGGACAGATCATCCGGACAGAAAATTAATAAGGAAACACAAGCTTTAAATGACACCATAGACCAGAAAGGTTTAATTGATATTTATAGGACATTCCATCCAAAAACAGCAGATTACACTTTTCTCTCAAGTGCACATGGAACATTCGCCAGGATAGATCACATCTTGGGTCACAAATCAAGTCTCAGTAAATTTAAGAAAATTGAAATCATATGAAGCATCTTTTCCGACCACAATGCTATGATATTAGAAATAACTTACAGGGGAAAAAACTGTAAAAAAAAACAAACAGATGGAGGCTACACAATATGTTACTAAATAACCAAGAGATCACTGAAGAAATCAAAGAGGAAATAAAAAAATACCTAGAGACAATGACAATGAAAACATGATGATCCAAAACCTACAGGATGCAACAAAAGCAGTTATAAGAGGGAAGTTTATAGAAATACAATCCTACCTCAAGAAGCAAGAAAAATCTCAAATAAACAATTTAACCTTACATCTAAAGGAACTAGAGAAAGAAGAATAAACAAAACCCAAGGTTAGCAGAAGGAAAGAAATCATAAATATCAGAGCAGAAATAAATGAAATAGAAACAAAGAAAACAATAGCAAAGATCAATAAAACTGAAAGCTGGTTCTTTGAGAAGATAACCAAAATTGATAAACCTTTAGCCAGACTTATCAAGAAAAAGAGGGAGAGGACTCAAATCAATAAAATTAGAAATGAAAAAGGAGAACTTACAATGGACACCACAGAAATACAAAGCATCCTAAGAGACTACTACAAGTAACTCTATGTCAATAAGATGGACAACCTGGAAGAAATGGACAAATTCTTAGAAAGGTATAACCTTCCAAGACTGAACCAGGAAGAAATAGAAAATATGAACAGACCAGTCACAAGTAATGAAATTGAAACTGTGACTAAAAATCTTCCAACAAACAAAAGTCCAGGACCAGATGGCTTCACAGGTGAATTCTATCAAACAATTCGATAAGAGCTAACACCCATCCTTCTCAAACTCTTCCAAAAAATTGCAGAAGAAGAAACACTCCCAGACTCATTCTATGAGGCCACCATCACCCTGATACTAAAAAACCAGACAAAGATACTACAAAAAAAGAAAATTACAGCCCAATATCACTGATGAATATAGATGCAAATATCCTCAACAAAATACTAGCAAACAGAATCCAACAACACATTAAAAGGATCATACACCATGATCAAGAGGGATTTATCCCGGGGATGCAAAGATTCTTCAATATAGACAAATCAATCAATGTGATACACCATATTAACAAATTGAAGAAGAAAAACAGTATGATCATCTCAATAGATACAGAAAAAGCTTTTGACAAAATTCAACATCCAATTTTAATAAAAACTCTCCAGAATGTGGGCATAGTGGTAACCTACCTCAATATAATAAAGGCCATATACAACAAACCCATAACAAACATCTTTCTCAATGGTGAAAAACTGAAAGCATGTCCTCTAAGACCAGGAACAAGACAAGGATGTCTACTCTCACAACTATTATTCAACATAGTCTTGGAAGTCCTAGCCACAGTAATCAGAGAAGAAAAAGAAATAAAAAGAATACAGATTGGAAAAGAAGAAGTAAAATTGTCACTGTTTGCAGATGACATGATACTATACATGGAGAATCCTAAAGATGCCACCAGAAAATTAGAGCTAATCAATGAACTTGGTAAAGTTACAGGATACAAAATTAATGCACGGAAATCTCTGGCATTCCTATACACTAACAACAAAAGATCAGAAAGAGAAATTAAGGAAACAGTCCCATTCACCATTGCCACAAAAAGAGTAAAATACCTAGGAATAAACCTACCTAGGGAGACAAAAAACCTGTAAGCAGAAAACTCTAAGACACTGATGAAAGAAATTAAAGATGATACCAACAGATGGAGAGATATACCATGTTCTTGGATGAGCAGAATCAATATTGTGAAAATGACTATAGTACCCAAAGCAATCTACAGATTCACATGAAATTCCTATCAAATTACCAATGGCATTTTTTATAGAACTAGAACTAAAAATTTTAAAATCTGCAAGGATACAAAAAAGACCCCGAATAGCCAAAGCAATCTTGAAGCAAAAAAACAGAGATGACTTCAGGCTATACTACAAAGGTACAGTAATCAAGACAGTATGGTACTGGCACAAAAACAGAAATATAGATCAATGGAACAGGATAGAAAGCCCAGCAATAAACCCACAGGCCTATGGTCAACTAATCTATGACAAAGGAGGCAAGGATATACAATGGAGAAAAGACAGTCTCTTCAATAAATGGTGCTGGGAAAACTGGACAGCTACATGTAAAAGAATGAAATTAGAACACTCCCTAACACCATACACAAAAATAAACTCAAAATTGATTAAAGACCTATGTAAGACCGAACATTATAATACTCTTAGAGGAAAATATAGGAAGAACACTCTTCGACATAAATCACAGCAAGGTCTTTTTGACCCACCTTGTAGAGTAATGGAAATAAAAATAAAAATAAACAAATGGGACCTAATGAAACTTAAAAGCTTTTGCACAGTAAAGGAAACTATAAGATGAAAAGACAACACTAAGAATGGGAGAAAATATTTGCAAACGAATCAACAAAGGATTAATCTCCAAAATATATAAGCAGCCCATGCAGCTCAATATTAAAAAAACTAACAACCCCATCAAAAAATGGGCAGAAGACCTAAATAGACATTTCTCTAAAGAAGACATACAGATTGCCAAGAGGCACATGAAAAGCTGCCCAACATCACTAATTATCAGAGAAATGCAAATCAAAACTACAATGAGGTATCCTCTCACACCAGTTAGAATGGGCATCATCAGAAAATCTACAAACAACAAATGCTGGAGAGGGTGTGGAGAAAAAGGGACCCTCTTGCACTGTTGGTGGGAATGTAAATTGATGCAGCCACCATGGAGAACAGTATGGAGCTTCCTTAAAAATCTAAAAATAGAATTACCATATGACCCAGCAATCCCACTACTGGGCATATACTCAGAGAAAACCATAATTCAAAAAGACACATGCACCCCAATGTTCATTGCAGCACTATTTACAATAGCCAGGTCGTGGAAGCAACCTAAATGCCCATCGACAGACAAATGAATAAAGAAGATGTGGTACATATATACAATGGAATATTACTCAGCCATAAAAAGGAATGAAATTGGGTCATTTGTAGAGACGTGGATGGACCTAGAGATTGTCATACAGAGTGAAGTAAGTCAGAAAGAAAAACAAACATCGTATATTAACATATATATGCGGAATCTGGAAAAATGGTAAAGATGAACCGGTTTGCAGGGCAGAAATAGAGACACAGATGCAGAGAACAAACGTATGGACACCAAGGGGGGAAAGCGGTGGGGGGGAGGTGGTGGTGGGATGAATTGGGAGATTAGGATTGACAGGTATACACTGATGTGTATAAAATGGATAACTAATAAGAACCTGCTGTATAAAAAATAAATAAATAAATTCAAAAACAAAAAAAATTAAAAATAGAACTGTGAAGTCTTAAAAAAAGTATATGACAACTATTAAAGAAATAACCTACTGAAAGAGAAACCTACTAAAGAGAAACATATCAAATATACTAAACTGTTAAAGAATTTTTTTCTTTGCACATTTTGTTATTTGCCAAATTTTCTTTGAGCACTGATTACTTTTACGATGGTAAAAACAACAACAACAACAAAAAAACACCTTTGCTTTTAAAAAACAGTTAATGGCTTGTGTTACATGTGTTAAGTTGACTGATCCCAATTACTCTCGTCTCTCACTGGCACAGCTATCTGACCCAGGGGAATGGTGTGCATATATCTCTTTGAAGAGTCAGCTCTGGAGATAAGCCTCCATTGACTTGTGGGCCTGCTGATTTGCTAGCAATGCCAGATAAGGAATTTTAAACACCGAAGGAAACTTCAGAGCCACTGGCTGGTTCTCATCAGGAGAGCCCAATCAGTACAGCTTTTGTTTCCTCTGGTCAGTGGCCCTGAGAGAAAGCGAGATTACACTGTAGCTTTTGCACTCTGTCCAGGGCGCCAGGCTTCGCCACTTACAGAGCTGAGGTGGGCTGCAGAGGAATGCCTGGCTGGAGTGACAGAGGAAAACGACACCCGGTGGTGAAGGACGAAGATAAGATCTCCAAACAAAGAAGCTCGTTCTGGTTAACAGTTTCCAAAGTCTGCGGAACAAACAGAAACCTCTAGGGAAGCGGAAATCAAATGTGGCTAGGAATTCCCTGGCCTGACCCATGAGAAGGGTTAGGGGCCTTTGGAATTCTTACTCCTGTTCTCATTCTTACACTGACCAGTAATTAATTGAGCACATAGGATAAGCTGGATGTGCCTCCTCATAGGTTTTACTTACAGACCAAGACAAGAGATAAACTGGGAGACAGGCAATTAGGCCTGGTGTATAGGATGCTATAGCTGTGATATCAGGGGCATCTTCAAACACTGAGGAAGGCTTTTTGGAGGAAAGTTGACTCTAAAGTAAAATCTTAGGAGTTAGCCTGATGAAGGTGAATGGGGATGAGGAAGAAGGATCTTGCGGGCTAGGGAAATGGCTAAGACTTGCAGGCAAGAGAGATAGAGAGCATTTGAAGAAGCTTAAGACATCTGGAATGGAAGATGGGAAGAGGGGAAGTGGTTTCTTCCTGTTCCCCTTAGACTGAGTTATGGAGAAAGGTGAGAGGAAAAAGAAAAATAGATTTGCGAAAGCCTTCCTCTCAAAACTTTGCCCTTTTTATTAGTCCCAGATTATGCTGCTACTAGCTCTCTTAACCCTTGTGCTGTTGTTTCAAGGTTGCAGAGGAAATGAAGGGATGGAGGCAGCCCAAGGTTGAAGTCTGAGATCCATACAGAAGCTGCTGCCATCACACAGAAATGAGACTGAGCAGCCAGGACAAAGGGCTCCACGTTGCCCTTAAACACGACAACTGCAGTCATTTTCAGTTCCAAGAGGCCAGTGGTGGGGTGGAGATGCCATTCAGTCATTCTGCATATGTTGAGTGCACAGTGGGTATCCACTGATGTAATTCACAGACTCATTGGAGAGGTAATGCATGCAAACATGAATGATTTGTATATTTATTTGTATGAGACAGTAGTGGAGTGGGGAGAACAACAAACTTTTATTGAGTCTTTATTATGTGTTAGGCACTATATGAAGTGCTAGGGAGTAAAAATGAAAAAACAAAACAAAAAACCTCTCCTAAAGTAGATCAGGGTCTACTAGCCCATGAATATAGGTAGTGGAAAGAGAACAAGGTGGGAAATGAGCCTTGAAATGCACTTTAAAAGTAAATGTTTCATTACCTTGTGGGCCTGTTGAGATAGATCCACTGGCTCTCTGTCCTTTTGTACAACTCATTTAAGGGCTGAGCTGAATAACAGGTGAATATCTCACAGCTCCTTCACAGATGGGAAAACTCACAAAAATATGATAGGGTCAAAAGGACATGAAGTGGGACTTCCCTGGTGGTCCAGTGGTTACGAATACGCATTCCAATGCAGGGGACATGGGTTCGATCCCTGGTCAGGAAACTAAGATCCCACATGCCGTGGAGCAACTAAGCCCATGCACCGCAACTAGTGAACCTGCGAGCTCTGGAGCCTGTGTGCCACAACTAGAGAGACTGTATGCTGCAACAAAGGCTCCCACATGTCACAACTAAGACCCAATGCAGCCAAATAGATAAATAAATATTTTTTTAAAAAAGGACTTGAAGGCAGAGAGCCCTGAGCTTGACCTTGAGGCAGCACTCATTCAACCTATGTCCTTGCCAGGTTACTTAAACTTTCGGAGACTCAGTCTCATCATCAAAAACAGGTAGTGAGTGATAGATAATGCTGGTAGTCTACCCAGTGACAGTGTCCCTTCATTTTGCTATCAGAAGCTCTCACAGTTTTGTTTGGGGGAGGAAAGTAGCTAAACTAGTTGATGGCTCGTGAGTGGTCTAAGGCAAAGGATGGCAAACTTTTCTGTAAACGTGAGATAGCAAAATTTTAGACTTTGCAGACCTTTGAGTCTTTGTCACAACTCTGCCATGGTAGCATGAAAACAACCATAGACAATACATAAATGAACGAATGTGGATATGTTGCAACAAAACTGTTTACAGGGCTTCCCTGGTGGCGCAGTGGTTGAGAGTCCGCCTGCCGATGCAGGGGACATGGGTTCGTGCCCCGGTCCTGGAGGATCCCACATGCCGCGGAGCGGCTGGGCCCGTGAGCCATGGCCGCTGAGCCTGCGCGTCCGGAGCCTGTGCTCTGCAACGGGAGAGGCCACAACAGTGAGAGGTCCGTGTACCACAAAAAAAAAAAAAAAAAAAAAAAAGAAAACTGTTTACAAAAACATTTGCAAAATTTATTTACAAATTCCCTGGTGGTCCAGTGGTTAGGACTCAGTGCTTTCATTGTGGGGACCCTGGTCAAGGAACTAAGATCCTGCAAGCCATGCGGTGTGGCCAAAAAAACCCCAAAAAACCAAAAAACTAAAGAAAAACCAAAAGCGGACAGTGGCCCAGATTTGGTTGTTGTTTGCCTATCCCTAGTCTAAGACCACCCTGAAAATCCTATTTCCCACTTTGTCCACTCCTTTTGAAACTAAAGGTATCCATCTGGTCTAGTTCTGGCCAATGATATCTAACTAGAAGTCTTATGAAGGGGGTTTGGGAAAAGTTTTTGCGTTCCTGATAAAATGGGGACTAATATGGCAGGCCCTACATTTCCCTCTGAGTTCTACCTGGAATGTGGATATGATATCTGGAGTTGATGCAGCCATCTTGCAATCATGAGATGATAAGCATAAGGCTAACGGCCAACTTCCTAAGGAGAGTGATGCAGAAAAAGAGACTATTCCTTGACGTCAATCACTTAGATGCTGAATCGATGCCAGCACCAGCTACTGGACTACTAAACCCCTAATTTTTTAAACCACTCAGGTTAGATTTTCTGTGTTTTGCAGCTAAATCTATCCTTAAGTAATTTCACAGGCTTATTGTGAATATGAGATTAATATGCAAATCATTTAATAGATGCTCAATAAATGATGCTTCTCTTCACATTTCATTTCACAGAAAATTGATACCATTCCTTTTGTGATCAGCAAACATTTGCAAACAAAATGCTAACATTTTGCACAAGCTCCTTTCAAGAATATGTCATCTAGAATGGAATATTTTTCAGCACCATCTTTAGTTTCACTCTAATGTTAAGTTTCTAAGGCCTCAGAAAGAGTAGGAAAGGGAAGGACTGAAAAGAATATCTAGTTTAGCAGGAGCCTGAGTATGAAAATATCCCAGGGAATTGTCAAAGAAACTGGAGCGACAAACTCTCGCTGGTAACAATTAATGAAAGTATCCTTTTTCATTCCCTTCCTCTGCTGCTTGCCAAGGTTCCTCATACATGCCTGCCTCTGACTTCAGATGTGAAGATAAGAAGCACGTAGGGTGCTCTGCACAATGAGACCCTCAGTAGATGCTATTCTATTTTCCCTTCCTCTCTTTTCCCTGCCTTGCACTCTCACGGTCTGGGCTTATTAAAGAATCGGATCCCTTGGGGCAAGGGAGCCCCAAGAAGAAGGCGTTCTAAGCCTGAAGGAGGAGAAGACAGAGAATGATTAGTCCAGGGATTGGGAGCAACAAGGAACAAAGGTTTAGAAATGTTAAGAGTCAGGCAGTTCAGAAGCAAATTTCTGAGAAGCAGGTTTCTGGGAATCTCTCTCTCTCTCTCTTAAAATAGTGCCGTGTGTGTGTGTGTGTGTGTGTGTGTGTGTGTGTGTGTGTGTGTGTGTGTGTGTGTGTGTGTGTGTGTGTGAGCTTAAGGTACCCATGCAGAGACAGACAGTATCCAATAAATGTTTTTGAAAGTAGGGTGGATGGATAGATAGATGAATCATTAGAGAAAGGAACGGATATTGTGAACATTGAGCTGCAGTGGTCTGGATGTCTCTTGGTTTGGCAAGCTCTGTGAGAACTTTTCAAATTCCCTGTTGCAACTAAATTCCATTATAAGGTGAAAGCAGCCACAGAAAATATGTAAAGGACCTCAGAAGGATGTTTCCCAGTAAAATCTTACTTATAGAATCAGGTGGTGATTCAGATTTGACCCACAGATCATAGTTTGCCCATCCTTGCTCTGGACTATGTCCACATCTGGGAATGCCTCCTAGACCTGCAGCAGCCATTCTGCTACCTGCCTGAGGGTGGAGATGGACAAGTACAGATAAAGAATCTTGGTTATTTGGCAAAGCCTCTATCCTGATGCACCTGAAACCCATTCTCACTCTGTGCTTCTTATCTTGTGAGGCAGCTGGTTTTTGTTTTTATTATGTTCATTTGAGTGGACTTTTCTCTTACTTGTAGCCAAGAGCATCCTAACTGCCCTATTTCCCTAAGAGGAAAACTCCCCTTTGTCTATTTCCCTCACTAGGTTGTAGTGAAATAGTAAATGTACTCAAGGCTGGTAGTGGTAGGAGAAAGAAGGGAAAAAGGAAGAAGAAGGAGGAGGAGGAGGAGGAGGAGGAGGGGGAGGGGGAGGGGAGGGGAGGGGAGGGGGAGGGGAAGGGGAAGGGGAGGGGGGAGGAGAAGGAGGAGGGGGAGGAGGAGGAGGAGGGGGAAGAGGAGGAGGAGGAGGAGAAGAAGGAGGAGGAGGAGAAGAAATGTCTCCTTACTGAAGACTTCCCAGAGCAAGAATTCACTTCAATTTAGTCGATTTTATAATCCCTTAGGAATTACTATACTGCTAAATACCCTGAACTGTCACTGATCTGTTAGACCCTTGTTTAGAGAGATGTAAAGATGATTAGAATATAGCTCCTGCTCTTGTTTAGTGGACTGACTTCACTGAACCACTCATTTTTACTGTCCTTCATTTGTCTCTTATTGTTTCATATGTGTAAATTTTATTTCTATCAATTTATAGAGAATTTCTTTTATGGCAGGAAACGTTTTATAAACCTCACAGATTTGGGCACTTAACAGGTATACAGTATATGCATTATTAACTCAATTTTTAAAGGGTATTTTCATGAACATATTACAGAGTAAGAACAATTTGGGGTTATTTTAAATGGCTCTAGTCTGATTTAAACTACCTATTGCAAAAACCGAAAATTGTAATGAGTCTATCTGGGAAATTTTTTTTTTAATTGAAGTATAGTTGATTTACAATGTTGTGTTAGTTTCTGGTATACAGCAAAGTGATTCAGTTACACATATATACATATATATTCTTTATCAGGTTCTTTTCCATTATAGTTTGTTACAAGATATTTAATATAGTTCCCTGTGCTATCCAGTAGGACCTTATTGTTTATCTATTTTATATATAGTAGTTTGTATCTGCTAATCCCAAACTAGTTTATCCCTCCTCCCCTTTCTCCTTCAGTAACCATAAGTTTGTTTTCTATGTCTGTGAGTCTGTTTCTGTTTTGTAAATAAGTCCCTTTGTATCATTTTTTAGATTCCAAATAAAAGTGATAGCATATGATATTTGTCTTTGTCTGACTTACTTTACTAAGTATGATAATGTCTAGGTCCAACCATGTTGCTGCAAATGGCATTATTTTATATTCTTACAGCTGAGTGATGGAAATGTTTTTTAAAGTCAGTTCATTTTGAACTATTTATTCATTCTTTCTCGAAGGGGAATATTTCCCCTACAGTGAAACTTGTATGGTATGAACTTGTACCACGGGAGCCCACTTGTCCAGCATGTGGTTGTTACAATTAACATATCCCATTATGCATAGGTTTACCATTCTTTTTCTGAAATTCACAAGACATTTATTGTTATGTACAAATATCGGAGGTTGGCCTGTAACTTTGGGGCAGTTTTCAAATTCAGTTGGGTAAAATACATAAGAATAGTAAGGAGTTGAAACTAGGTTATTATGGGAAGCAAAGAAAAAAGAGAAAAGATCAGTCTAGTTTAGACTTGCCTTAATTACAGCCTATATGCACTGAAATGTGGTAATTTGATCCTAGTTGATTAATGGGATAATCCCTTTTTTGTACTAGTAAATAGCCCCAAATTGCCTTTTGTATGAATTATGTTACAAGAAATGTGTAATTCTATAAGAGAAATTGGTTAAACAAAAGAGGTAGAATTTTAAAGGTGGTATTAACAAAACACCATGGGTTTTTTGTTTTGTTTTTTTTCTGAGATTCCTACAAACTCTAAGCACCTTTTACAAAATTACAGATTTATTTTCTTGGCTGTGCAAATAATATGTGCACACTGTAGAAAGTACAAAGAAGGAAAGAAAAATTATGCATAAGCAAAGATAACCAGTTCTTTCTCTCTCTCTCTCTAGATATGTATTGTTTAAAAGCCATCCAGGCAATTCTGATGCTCACTAAAGGTTGAGAACAACTGTCCTATGGGATCAACAATCTGCAGAACATCCTTTGGGAAACAATTTGCAAAATTGCCTTTCTGATGAGTTTCTATATTTCCTGAAAGGAAGACGCAAATTGCTGGCTGCCTCTGTTCCCTCAAGGGCAAAACAGGGATATTAGCTGCCTCCCAGGTTAAGATTAAATATAATAATTAGTAAAAGTGTTTTGTAAACTATTAAGTGGTGAAGTGATACATAGATATTATTCTTATGGTGACCTTGAGTTTAAGCTGAAAGATTTATATTACTTAGCTCTGGGGAAACCCAAATGGAATGTGGACACAGATGGTTCTTAACTTTCACATGTTCAACTTTTCTTTTTAGTAAAGTTATTTATTTTATTTATTTATTTTTGGCTGCGTTGGGTCTTTGTTGCTGCGTTTGGGCTTTCTCTAGTTGCAGCGAGCGGGGGCTACTCTTTGTTGTGGTGCCTGGGCTTCTCATTATGGTGGCTTCTCTTATTGCAGAGCACGGGCTCTAGGCGTGTGGGCTTCAGTAGTTGTGGCACACAGGCTCAGTAGTTGCGGCTCGCGGCCTCTAGAGCACAGGCTCAGTAGTTGTGGTGCACGGGCTTAGTTGCTCCGCGGCATGTGGGATCTTCCTGGACCAAGGATCGAACCCGTGTCCCCTGCATTGGTAGGCAGATTCTTAACCACTGTGCCACAAGGAAAGTCCCACATATTCAACTTTTATACAACCCAATTTTCACACATGACACATGCCACCCTTAAAATGCCTTTCCCACACCAAATCTGGAATTTCCTACACTTGCAGTTTAATGAGCAATTTGACGTATCCCATGGCTGCACCACCTGCCAACCCAAAGCTCTGTTTTGGCAAGCTCACATCTTTTTATATTTTGCAGTTTTTGTGCCTATTTTATTGCATCTAGCCATTATCATTTACAAAGAAAACAAGGGAGAAACAGTAAGAGACACAGTTCTCAGCCATGTTTAGTTTCTATTACATTTCTTTGGCAGTCTTAGGCTGTGATTGTACGTATTTTTGTTTTATGCATGTGATAGCCTCTCAAATGTTCCTAGTTTCCCAAGTTCATATTTTTTCAAGTCCTCCTCTGCTCACTGAATTAGCTTTGCTTCCTCTGGTCAGTTTGTTCTCTTTTCTCCTTCTTTGTCTTGATGCTGGTGATCCCCAGATACCTGGTCATTCCTAGTTGTCTGTTCATATTTATATGACTTTTAGGTGCCTGGTATGGGCTGCCTCTGCAGCTACTCATGTTCATTTTCCCCAACAGACTTCTCCCCTAAGAGGGAGAGTGGCTGTGATCCTCGTATAAGTGGACAGGGCTTTGACCAAGAGATTCCGCTTTACGGACTTAGCTGTCAGGCAGACAGACAGGCTAAAACCCCTTGCTCTCTCCACTCCCACCTCCCCCGTCATTGCCAGACGAGAAGGGCTTTACTTTGGCATTGGAGGATGTCAATGAATTTTTCTCCTAAGCAAAGATGACTTAAGCTTTTTAATTCCTTCTGAGTCCATTTTGGAATTTTCAATTTACCGCTCTCAGCCCTCTCCCCCGACACATCCTATCCCTCCCCAGATAGGAAGTTAACATTATTTGCAGGAATATTCTACTGGGACTTTAACTCAGGGTCTAAGGCTGCTGCTGTTGCTGGCTACTCAGTGGTGGCGGGGATGGGTGGTGGGGGGGTCAGGGACATGACTTTGCTGCTTTGGATGCAGGTCTGTAATTAGTTATCTGGATAATTAATTATGCAAATTATCTTGTAATTAATTATTCAGATAATTATCACAGAGCCCCCTACTGCTCTTGACTTATAGTCACCCTTACTCTGAGCTGGGAGTTTCTTTCAATCTTATCTTTCTTTCTAAGCTAATCTATTTTTTACAGATTTCTCTACAATAGTAGTTCTCCGAGTATAGTACCTGAACCTGAGAACTTGTCAGAAACGCGAATTGTTTATCTATAATACTGCTGATGAGAATTTGGTTGTTTCTAGATTTTTGACTATTATAAATAAAGCTGCTGTGAAATTCTTGTACAGGTGTTTCTGTGGACATATCTTTTCATTTCTATTGGGCAAACACCTAGAAGTAGAATTATAAGACAAATCCAGTCTGATGTAATCCCAAAATTCTTCCTAACTATGATCTACTAACAGTACAGTGTTATGGATTTATTCTTTTTATGGTTGCCAGATAAAATACAGTAAGTCCAAAATATTACATTTGGGACATATTTATACTAAAAAATTATTCACTGTTTATCTGAAATATAAATTTAACTGGGTGTTCTGTGTTTTTGCTAAATGTGCCAACCCTAATTCCTTTTTATTATCATTTATGTTATTTTAAGGGCTTCCGAGGGTGGGAGAAACAAGATTAACTTGTACAATTATTCCACCATCTTAATCCAAGACAAAAATTCGGCGGAAACTAAATAGCCTCCTAATCCACTTGCCAGTTGCTTCGTTCCTTTGCAAAATAAACTTCCCGAAAGCCAGTGAAAAATTACCATCAGACAGTCTTCCTTCCTAACCCTAAACCAATATCTTATGTCTACAAAATATCATTTCAAATAGGCTCAGAGCAGAATTTGAGATAAGCAATTACTTTAAATAAGAAATTTTATTTTCTGTATTTAATGTTTAATTTGTGTTTTGACCATTTTAAATAATCATACATATATATACATATATATGTTTATATATATATATTTATAGTCTAACACTCAGATTTCTATTTTTAAACGAAGATTAAAACACTTATAGGGCTTCCCTGGTAGCGCAGTGATTGAGAGTCCGCCTGGCGATGCAGGGGACACGGGTTCGCGCCCCGGTCCAGGAAGGTCCCACATGCCGCGGAGTGGCTGGGCCCGTGAGCCATGGCCGCTGAGCCTGCGCGTCCGGAGCAACGGGAGAGGCGACAACAGTGAGAGGCCCGCATACTGAAAAAACAAAACAAAACAAAAAAACACTTATAATATATACTAGGAACTCTATAATTTTTTTTTTTTTTTTTTTTTTTTTTTTTTTTTTTTTTTTGCGGTACGCGGGCCTCTCACTGTTTGGCCTCTCCCGTTGCGGAGCACAGGCTCCGGACACGCAGGCTCAGCGGCCATGGCTCACGGGCCCAGCCGCTCTGCGGCATGTGGGATCTTCCCGGACCGAGGCACAAACCCGTGTCCCCTGCGTCGGCAGGCGGACTCTCAACCACTGCGCCACCAGGGAAGCCCGGAACTCTATAATTTTTTTCGTTCTTAGGGATAAAATTCCTCACATAGCATGTAAGTCTATTGCTTGATTTTTATATATTAAACTTTTCATATAAGTTTTCAGAAACTCGTTAAACACAAAAATGAAACTGACTCCAAAAAGACGTAATGGGCAGAAAAAAGCTTTAGGTGTAACCATGAGACCCTTCGGCTAGAAAAATAAATATCTAGGTGTCCTATTAGCTTTCGGGCAAGCTTAACCAATTTTGTTACCCAACGGTAAGTTTTTACTAAAGAGTCCTAGCGTAGTTAGTTCTGTCTTAGCAGTTGTGGATGTCATGAGATTATTATACATTCTGCATATGAATATTTTGGACTTGCATTTCTTTGTCCTATAATTTTTTAAATGTGGCTCCTTTTACCCCACTGTTTTGGTACAATCTCTTGTGGTGAGTTGGTGGCAGGACACCACCCTGGCTTGAGGCTTCTGGCAGAACATCATTCTTGTAGGGCTGTGGTTGCTACTAAGTTATTGCTGAGGAATCCTGTCCGAGGCCTATCCCCAGTTTCGGTTTTGCCTATGCATTGAACACTGTTAGTGGTTTCAGTCCCTCCATTGTTCCTATTTGAATCAAATGAAAACTCCTGTGAAACAGGATTTCTGGTGGTAGGAAAAGACCCAGGTCCAATAATGCCCAGGTTGCTCTGCACAGATTGGATTTACCTCTGTTTAATTCAGCCATTCTCTAGAGAGGCAAGAAAAATTCTACTTCTAAATTTTTTTTTCATATCTGTAGAAACATTAATGATAATAATAATAATAATCAACATTTACCATATATCAGCTTAAGTACTAGTCTTCGAACTTAATATGTGTTTCTTGATTGATAAGAGTCATAATCATAAACAGTATAATTTAGCAAACCTTGTCTATAAGGTGGGGTGATTTACCTACATTATTCAATCTTCACAACTTTTTGAGAGAGGTATTCAGAAACAAGGAAGTTGAGGCACTAACAAGTTAAGAAGCACGTCCAAGATTAGACAGGTGGTAAATCATAGAATTGGGATTTAAACCCAGACCTTCAAGCCTTCTTCATGTAATGCAGTTGAATCAATTTTTATTCTTTTTTTAAAAAAAATTATTTATTTATTTATTTATTTTTGCCTGCGTTGGGTCTTTGTCGCTGCACACAGGCTTTCTCTAGTTGCAGTGAGCGGGGGCTACTCTTCGTTGCAGTGTGCAGACTTCTCATTGCGGTGGCTTTTCTTGTTGTGGAGCACAGGCTCTAGGTGTGTGGGCTTCAGTAGTTGTGGTTCACGGGCTCTAGAGCACAGGCTCAGTAGTTGTGGCGTATGGGCTTAGTTGCTCTGCGGCATGTGGGATCTTCACGGACCAGGGCTCGAACCCATGTCCCCTGCATTGGCAGGCGGATTCTTAACCACTGTGCCACCAGGCAAGTCCCTAATTTTTATTCTTAAGAGTATGGTCACTTATCTTATTTAACTTTGACCAGAACTCCTGTGGAAAGAAAAGAAAATACTATTATCTCCATGATGTTAAAGGAAAATGAGATATAAGAAGTGAAATAGCTTGCTCCACTTCCCATATTAATGGTAGAGTCAGCCTAGAGTGCCCACTTTCTGGCCATTTAAGGCAATGCCTTTTCTACTATCCACCTACCCTATGACTGGGTGAGGTTACGTTAAGAAAATATATGTTTAAGTCCTTCCACTCAAAGCAAACCTTAGAGGGTCATCATCCTTGAATTCTTAGTTCCCACCTAGTCATTGTTTATACCTAGCCTAAACCTGTTAAATATCTAAGAATCCAGAGAGCCTTAGTTTGTGCCAACAAACATTGATTTTTCAAATGTAGAGTCCTCTACAGTTTTACTCTCCAAACCACACTTCCCAATAAAAATGATCTTCCACAAGTTCCAAAGTAAGCGGCAGCCCTGAATCCCAGGCCATGAGTTCTATGGGAGGGCGTCATCTGCAACCCACCGGAAATTTGGCAGGTTGTTTAGACAGCCCGTCTCCATCAAGCTGCCTTCGATGGCAAAGCGAGATGAGCTTCTTTGCACCAGCTGACCTTCTCTGCTCTTCTCTGCAGGGCTCTCCTCTTCTTTTACCCTAACCCTCCAGGTCAGATCTCCCTGCACAAACGCCCCTCCTTACCAAGAAGATACGTTGGCTCAAATGATCCGATAAATATGCTGGTCATTTTTCCGGGCAAATCAATGCTGTGTCACTTCAGGTCTCTACAAAATGCCCTCCAACTGCTTGACAGCCCTATCCACTTACAATCAGAGTTCTTAAAACCTAGATGCAGGTTGAGCCCAGATTCTAATTTCAAATCTCCGTTGGCTCTCACTTGGGGTATGTCCTGTCTTCCATCTCCAGCTGGCCCACTATCAGGCCCTTTCCTCTGGAACGAAGACTTCCCCACATTCATCTCCACATTCCTCATACTTAGAAGAGTGGAATTTATAGCTTGCTAACTCAGCCTTGTCTCAAAGAGCAAGCAAAAGGGGACTGGGTTCAGGGTTTGCCTGCTAGGCAGGAAGTAGTCAAAGCTCCAGTTTTTGACCTTTTTGCCCATTTTTTCCTCCTTTCCCTTTTGAAAGACTTGCCTTCTAGAGGTCTCTGCTTAACTTTTTAAGCACCCAGCACTTGATCACTGCCTGGTTAAGGTTCAGCAAAAAAAAAAAAAAAAAAAAAAAAGTCTAATGGAAGTTTTTCAATCAGATTCTTTCCCTGCTTCAAGCTACTCCCCAGCAGTCCAGTGGGAAGTCTTTTTTTTAAAATTTAATTTTATTTATTTTTTTATACAGCAGGTTCTTATTAGTCATCAATTTTATACACACCAGTGTATACATGTCAATCCCAATCTCTCAATTCATCCCGCCACTGCCCCTCCCCCCCCGCCACTTTCCCCCCTTGGTGTCCATACCTTTGTTATACTGGAGTACAGTTGATTAACAGTGTGTTAGTTTCAGGTGTACAGCAAAGTAATTCAGTTATCCATACACATGTATCTATTCTTTTTCAAATTCTTTTCCCAGTGGAAAGTATTTTTGAAAGATGCATTAACTCTTTTAGGCCACTAGGGTGTCATTAGGTAAATCACTGCCTATAAAATGACCTGCGAAATTATGTAAACTTCCAGTCCATTGCATTAAATTGTAGTGTGGATGCCCCTGAGCGTTCTCATGATTTTTAAGAGTTCCTGAAAGTGACATATACAAAGAGAGGACCTCATCAAGTCAGTGTCCCCTCAGCCATTTCTTGTTTTACAGAAAGCAGACACCTGGACTCATTTTCTCATTCATTCAACAGATATTTTTTGTGTCCCTGCTCAGAGCCAAGTATGAGTTAGGTGTGGAGGGTACACCAGGTAAACACAAAATAACAAAAATCCCTGCCTTCAAAGAGTCCCAGAGCCTGAGGAGGGACTCAAGCCTCAAGTTGCATTTCTATTTCTGGTGGCTTAACCCATCCTGAGAACTCCTGGAGGCTCTGAAAGTATTGCCCCTCTCTTCTCATTTAATCTCTCACCCCTACCACAGTGAGGTGGAAATAGAGACAGATCAGGTGCAAATTCCCCTTCCCTCCTAGAGTTCGTCATATCTTAACCTCTGGTCATCTCAGCTACCTTGTTCATAAAATAGTCGGTAATATTTAATGTCTCCTTTGCAGGGTTGTTGAAATTATTAAGAATAATATAAGTAAAGTACCTGGCAGACAGCGATTGTTTGATAAACAATGGTAGCTATTTTAATAAGAAATGGAAGGTGATACAGTAGTTGCCCAATAAGTAACTGTAGCTATCACTATGGTAGTTCTTTGTCTTTAAGCCAAAACTCCAAGAGCTGATATATCAAGGTGAGGGTTAATGGATGTGGAGGATTATTTTCCCTGGCACCTGTCTCATCCTGTATCATGCAAACCTTGTTTGTGGAAACCTTTCTGTTCTGTCCTAAGGAGCTCAGGGTGTGTCTATGCCTCATGCTGGCCAAGTTCTACCTGCTGAAGCTTCCTGTGCAGCCAGGGGTCAAGCAGTTGGCAAAGGCAGGCCAGCCAGCTGCTGTGAAGTGATACTTCTGAAGGAAATCCTGGATCGGTCCTGCAAGGGAGTTGCAAACTGCCCGGGTTAATCCAGGCTGTTCACCAGTGCCTCAGCTGCTCGTCCACTCTCTGCCGGGCAGCTGGGCAAGAACTCCAGAACGGCCACTCCCCACCGCCCAGGATGGCCAGAGAGAACAGTGGGGATTCCTGATCAGTACATGCTCTCTTTCCCAGAAAAGGGATTAAGCGTGCCCTGACAAAGTTTACTCTTCCATTAGTCTTTCTTGGGGAGTGAAGTGGGAGAGAAAAGGGACCTGAGAAGTCCATTCCCCCAATCGCCTAAAGATCCCTGCAAGGTGCTCCATTCTGCCATCAAACACGATCTGAGCAAGCAATCTACTGGCATCAAATGTGTCTGTTCTTGATAAAATGAGGAAAATAATGCCAACCTTAGCGGGTTGTTATAAGTACTAAATGAGAGATCACACGTGAAAGCAATTTACCCAACTACCTGGCACGTGGTAAGTACATAATCCATGCTAGTTTTCCCTTTTCTTAATAATTTCGTAAGGAGGTATTGCATGGTGTGAGGAAAAAACCCCATAAGTCTCTATCAGAACCCTCTCATTGTAGGTGATCAAAACCTGACGCAAACGAGATTAGGAAAAAAAAGAAAAAAAGGAATCCATTGGCTCATGGAACTAATAGGCATGGCTAAGTTAGAGGCTCAAATGAAGTTTTCAGGGCTCTGTTTGTCTTTCTCCATACTTAGCTGCTGGCTCTGCTTGGCCTGCTTCTTTGCGCTGTTGGTCTCATACTCTCACAGGATCTCTCCGTGTGGAAAGCAAGACAGCCATGGGAATCAGGATACAAAAGGACAAGGCACACACTCTCTCCCGGTGTCCACATATTAAATCTCATGACAGGACTTTGGCCGTTTGTGGGTCACATGCCCATGTCTTAGACCAGGAGTCAACAAACTATGGGCCATGAGCCAAATCCAGGCTGTCTCCTGCTTTTGGACAGTAGGCAAGCTAAGAATAGTTTTGTCATTTAAAAGAAATATTTATTTAATTAATTAATTTATTTTTATTTTTGGCTGCTTTGGGTTTTCATTGCGGCATGCAAGATCGTTGTTGGGGCATGCGGGCTTCTCTCTAGTTGTGGCCTGCGGGTTTTCTCTCTCTAGTTGAGACGCATGGGCTCCAGAGTGTGTGGGCTCTGTAGCTGTGGTGTGGTGCATGGGCTTAGTTGCCCCGTGGCATGTGGGATCTTATTTCCCCGACCAGGGATCGAACCCACACCTCCTGCATTGGAAGGTGGATTCTTTACCACTGGACCACCAGGGAAGTCCCAGTTTTGTCATTTTTAAATGGTTGGAAAAAAAAGAGGATAGTATTTTTATACCTGAAAATTATATGAAATTCAAATTTCAGCTTTATTGGACACACCACATCCATTCATTTATGAATTGTGTTTTCTGCTGTCACAGTAGAATTGAGTAGTGGTGACAGAGACCTTATATCTCACAAAGCCTAAAATATTTCTATCTGTTCTTTATAGAAAAATTTTGCTGACCCTGCCCTAGACCAATCATGGTAAACATGAACATAAGACACTCTGATTGACCAGATCTGAGTCATGTGTCCACCCCAGTAGCTTGGAGACAGGTAGGGTATGGGTCTGCTCTACCAAAACAATGGTGGGTAGGATGGTTTGCCCGGGAAGGAAGGGTACTCGGGAAAAGAAACAACAGGTATCCATAAAAGTGTCAGATTAATATAAGTTTGGAAATCTTTTACTTAACTTCTTAGGACTTTAGTTTTTTTAATCTAGAGTGAAGTAGATAAGCTTTGCCCTTTGGGAGTGTAGTAATGATGTTGACGAATATTCATTGAGCATTTACTCTGGGCTAATACTAAGTACTTTATGTATGTTGTCTCATGGAGGAAACCAAAGCTCAGAGAGGTTACATAGATTGCCCAGAGTTACGTGGTGAAGCAGGGCCAGGGCTTTGATGAGAAGCCATGTCTGTCCACCTAGAGGGCCCAGGCACATAACCACTATACCGCACTGCCTCCTATTCAAGAGGATGAAGGGAGATGAGATATCATATAGGCTGAGCAGAGAGCCTGATATACTGTGGACACTCAGTTGAGATTAATTTCTTTTCTCCCTCTTCCCTGACTTTTCCCATTCACATTACGGAGATATAAATGAGCAAGGAATCCTTATGTACCATTCAAGCGTCCTGTTGCCTCTATCTTTTAAGTTAAAAAAAAAAAACAAAACAAACCCCTCCCCCACAAAAAAAAACCCTTTAATCAGTCTTACTGTCAAAAAGGCAGAGTAAAAATAGTAAAAGTTCAGAGAAGGGCAGTGAAAATCATTTGCGGCATGCATGGCAGAAGAGCATGGCATAAGAAGAGGAATTCCAAACCCTGGGATCATTTCATTTGAAAAGGAAAGCTCCCAGAGGCACAATGTTTACAGTATAATAAGCTGACGACAGGTATAGGAAAGACTAATCAGGACCTGTTATTTACTTTTCCCCCCAAATACAAGAACCAGACTGTTTCACGCATTGTATAATAGCCGTGTCACCTTCCACTTTGGAACACTATCAAAGCGAGCTTTACCCTCCCTTCCTACGGACTGTGGAGCCAAACCACACCTCCAGTCCCAATCAGTACACAAGACACTGCACTCTACACGTACTATTCAGAATCTGGAGGTTTCTAGCTGGAAGGTGTGTTGGGGCCATGTTATAGAGAAAGCTGCAGCCCAGTTAGGTGAAATAGTTTGTCCAAACTTGCACGGTGAGCTCATGGCACATCTAGATTTAACTTGGCCTTGAGGTCAGAGGAACTGGATTGAGATCCTGGCTAGACCTAAATGACCTTTCTGAGACTCAGTATCCCCATTTTTAACCATTTTTCACATAGTTGAAGAATCAAATAATACAAGTGGCCTAATTCTCGGTTCAGTGTGTTAGGTATTGTGGTTTAATTCTCAGTTTAGTGCTTTTTTCCCTAAGTCATTCTGCTCCTTGGATCGCCCAACATAGGAAAAAAGTGCAATGCTGGATTGTTGGAAAAAAAAAATTGGAAGATGCCGCACCACCCCCTCTTTACTTCCCCTTACCAACAATAAAGTACAAACTTCAAAAGAAACAAACTTGAAAATGGTGAATGCTGGACTCAGAGACCTTTCCTGGAGTGGAACCCTGTGGTCAGATATTGGCCAGGGCAATCCTTGAGCAACTTGGTTGCCATCCAAGTCTGTTTTCAGTGGGGAATAAAGTTCATGTTTTGGAGGCAGTATCCTTGACTTTTTTATCCTGTTATTCAAATATTTCCTAATAATCTTCAGCATTTACACACTCAAGAGACCTTGAAGGAAAAGGATGCAGGACTCCAATCTTTTTTCCTTCCTTTTGCTAATGAATAGCTGTTTTCTTTCTGAATTCACTTGCCCTATCACCCTTTTTTTTTTTTTTATTCATTTAAGTAACCTTACAAGACAGAGGTCAAATAGCAAATGGAAAACTGTAAGTTACGAATTTCTGGTTTGGGCTTAATGCTATGTGTGCCTTTTCAACGTGAAAAATCGAAGTAGAGAGGAATTGACGTTTTAGCAAATATATACATAATGCATAAATTAGTTGGAACAAGTGTGGGTGTTTCTGGTGCCACCTGTTGGTCACACTGTGAGATTGAACGATACACAGTATTGTTGGTCATGAAAATGAATATAAAATGGAATTCATGCTGTAGCTGTCACAGTTATGTATTTCAGCAGGCTGGCTGAACGTTGAAATAGGCTATTGCTTGAACATTATCTTTACTCACAGCAACTTGGAAGTACAGGACTGTTTTGCTGTTGGTTTATTCACCAATTAAATGTGTAGAGAGGAATATATAATGAAGCATAATCTCTGGGAACTCTGAGATTAATAAACCAATACTCAGATTCAAGTGATTTTTGTGTCTTGTGGTTCAGAACTGGTGTTGGTGCCCTGCCCAGATCCCTTTTACCAGCCAGTGCACCCAGGCAGTTTCCCTGAGCTACTGGGAGACTTGGCTAATACAATTCACAGCTACTCCCTTCTCTGGAGAAGTGCCCTTGGCTAAGAGTGAGCCACCTTGACCAGGAAGCTACGTACACAGGCACACAGACATGTGGCCTCCACGGCCAGTGGCCAAAAAATGACTGTCATGGGGGTGCAAAGGGCCAGCCCTCCTAACTTTAAGGCGAGATGAACCCTCGGGTGCAAACTTGTGTTCCAGAGCTCCCCATGGGATCAAGCCAAAGCTAGACTCCAGCTGAAGCCAAATTCTTGTTTAGCCCTTTTCCCCTGTCATAACTGTTTCTCTCCTCCTCCTTGAAAACACTCAATAAATCACTTGAAACCAACACATCTCAGGCTCTGCTTCTAAGGAACCTGACCTAAAGCAAGAACTATCCCATGGAAAAATGGATGTGTGTAATGATAAAATTCATGAGAGCAAAATAGGCCTTTGGGTCTGTGAATGTGGTTTTTCCAACATGTTTGGGAAGAAACACCGAACAAAACAGCCCTTCTCCATAGGCAGCAAAGCCCAGATGGAAGGACAGCAGCAGTGATACTGCACTATGGGACAAAAGACCTGGGTGATGATATAAAATACATCCTTGCAATGGCACTATGCCTGAGTTTTCTCAGAAATGCGTTTAGTTTCAAAATAGTACGTCCATGCTGGCATTAGACCTAGTGCTCCCAGGGGCAATGAAAAATAACCCAGAATCGGAGGACTTGAGGCTTTGTACATTTCTATATCTGCTGGAGGAACCAGGCCGTTTTGGCTTGTGCCAAAGGAGGACTTTGGGGAAAGGAAAAAACTCTGCCAGAGGACAATTTTGGAAATCTCAGAAGAATTGTTGGCTGATTTAATTGGGTTTTAGTTGTAGGAGTTCCAGCTGGTTCTCCAGAAGTGGCAATGCCAAGTAAGAAGTGGGGAGCTTTGGGGCTAGTCAGGCCTGGGTTTGAATTCTCCTCAACTTATTAACTCAGTTTCCTCATCTACAAAATGGGAATCATAATATTTATCTCCCCAAATTGTGGAGAGGTTAGATATAGTGTCAATTCAGCACCTGGTATATAATGGTCAGTGAATAAAGGGTAAGTGTTTTCTTGTACTCAAGCTGTAGCACCTACTGAGCCGTGTAACCTCTGTCACTAATAAACGCAGTATTTTTAGTTTATTTATTCAACGTGTTTCCAACCCAGTGGGAAAAAAGATGCTGTTTATTTAGGGCCTTATTAGGGATCCCCTAAAAAGCTATTTTAATTTTTAAAAATTAACCCTCAGGTGACTGAGATCATCACTTGGAGAAAGCCAAGGGAAGGGTCTCATATAACGAAAGGCCATCCTGTATGGTTGAGAAGATTGTATACAGTGGACAAAGGCACCCCACTGTGCGCAAGTGGGGCTACAATCTAGCTGTCCTTCTCTCACCAAGCCATGAAGCCCTTGGGCAGTGTCCACCTAGAGGGGATAATTTACTAATTCTCACAGAAAACGGGCTGGAAGCAGCCCTGACGTTGTTCATGCCCTTTGTCAAGGTTAAGGTCCCTCTTGTGAGTGGAAGGGACCATGAGAACTTCCTGAAGACAGTACCGAAGCATCATACTCTCTAGACTCAACCTCTTCCCACCTACATGCCCTGCGCTCAAAGATAAAGACTAACAGTGACATCTGGGCCACAGTGATTAGCTGGCAGGGGTTACCTCAAAATAGGGTGCCTAGTTCAGACGTTTCTCTATCAGTAATCCTCAAGGTAAGGTCTGAAAAATTACTGAAACCATCACTTGGGGTTCTTGACAGAAGATATTATTTCCTGAGCCATACACCTGACCTTCTAGATTCTAGACTCGCTAGAGGTTAAATTAGGGAACAGCTGTTGAAATAATATTAATAATTTCTTCACAGGCTAACTGACCATAAAGAAGGCTTTCTTGGTCAAGGATTCCCTTCATTCACAAAGTCTACATAGGGGTCATGGTAAAGAGTTGAACGTTCCTTGGAGAGGCTCTTCCTCTTGGAAGAAGCCCAGAGATACTGACAGCCATAGACTTCCTTTCCCTTGATAACCCTCTTCCACTCCACATTCCATTCCCCCAGCATGTACACAAAATTATCTCTCGTGAGAATCCTCTTTCTCTCTCCCTTTCTCATTTATGGTCTATGATGTGTAGAAAAACACATCTTCCAGCAGGCAGAGGCAGCCAGGTGATGGTTATCTGTCCTTAAAATTCTTGTTTTTCCTTTAGAATCGCATTTAGCATTTTATAATCTCTTCCTAGAGCCCTGGGTTACCCAAGTCCTTCCAAGCAACTTAAGTCTGCCCTTGGGTGGAAATCCTGACAGTCAGGGAATGTTCACATGATGGGTTATAAAGTTAATGATGTCTTCAATATAAGGCCTTAGATAATAGCAGTTAATATTTAAACACCTTAACATAAGGTTTGCCAATCAAAGAACCAAATTGAAGTGTCCTATAACCAACAATTATACCATGGGGTATACATCTAGAGTTGTGTCAATTCACTTTACCCAGTTCCTAGGTAATTAATTCCAAGTGGGCATCAGTGTCACTGAAGAACAAATCCATGAAAAGATATAATCTAAGAAAGATTCAACACCTGTGCTAGGAGCTAGGGATAAAGATAAAGTAAACATGGTCTCAATAGTCAAGAAATTCACAATCTAGGGAGTTCCCTGGCGGTCCAGTGGTTACGACTCGGTGCTTTCACTGCTGTGGCCCTGGGTTCAATCCCCGTTCAGGGAACTAAGATCCCACAAGCCACATGGTGCAGCCAAAAATAATTAATAATAATAATTATAATAATAATAGAAATTCACAATCTAGTAGAATAATGACTATGGAAGCACACTGTGGCAAAAAGACTATACCAATTAAGGGCTTATCATTATTAAGAAGAGAGTCTTGCACTATAATTTAGATGCTGAGAGGAAAATTAATATTTACTAACCACCATTTAATTTTCACAACAATCCTACTGGTTTGATTGCTGGATCAGTTATAGTGCCTTCATGTGCAAGAAATAAGAAAGAAACCCAACTAAAAGTGGTTTCCACAAGAAGAAAAATGTATTATCTCACTTAACTATAAGTTCAGCCATAAGGACTACTGGGGTTGATTAATTCAGTAGCTCAATCATATCTGTAAGAACCCAGGTTCTTTTCATCTTTCTGCACTGTCAGTGTATTAGGGCTATTCAGAAAAATAGAACCAACAGAATATATATACATATATCAAATCGGGTATGGAACCTGACTAGTCCCAAGATCTGCAGGGTGAGTTGGCAAGCTAGAGACCCAGGAGAGCTGTTGGTGTAATTACAATCTGAAGTCTAGCAGGCTCAAGACCCAGGAAGAGCCAATAGTTCAGTTCTAGTCTGAAAGGAGGAAGAAAACTGATCTCCCAGATCAAAGGCAGTAAGGCAGGAGGAATTTTCTCATTTCAGGGGAGGGTCAGCCTTCTTATTCTATTTAGACCTACAACTGATTGGATGAGGTCCACCCACATTAGGGAGGGCAATCTGCTTTACTCAGTCTATTGATTTAAATGTTAAACTCATTCAAAAATATCCTCACAGAAACACCCAGAATAATGTTTAACCAAATATCTGGGCACCCTGTGGGCCAGTCAAGTTGACACATAAAATTAACCACATATTCATCGTCAGCATTTGGTCTGCACTCTTTTGGGTAGCAAAATGGCAGCAACAGTTCCAGCCATCACATCCTCACTCAACATCCAAAAGCTGGAGTAAGAAGAGGCAGATGTTTTTGCTATACCCTTTCTAAAAGTTAGGAAGAACATCCCCAAAGATGAGCCCTCCATACCTACCCCTCATTTGTACTTCCATCTCATTGGCTAGAATTATGTCATATGCCCATTCCTAAGCCAATCACTTGCAAGGGGAGAGATTTACCCCCATGCCCTAGGACCAGGAAAGAGCTCATCTTCCTCTGAAGCACTTGACAGTCTAATACACTGTTGTTAGAAAGGAAAAAAAGGTTTGGATGGGGCAAGTAGGGGTTGGGGGAAGCTACTGGCTAAACAACTAACGGTGTCTGCCATAATTTCTATTATGCCTTTTTAAAGATATGAACACTGAGGCTCAGAAAGGTTGAATTGATCAGCACCACCCAGCTAGAACTATCAAGTTAAAATTTCCAATCAGATTTCTCTGGCTCTAATTTGCTTGCTCTATTTATAGGTCTATCTGTAGAGAGACCTAACACTGCCCCATACTGTAAACTTGAGCGAGTGCCTTAATCCCTCCAAATCTTCTGTCACTGATAGACACAACAGTAGTCCTGACCTTTTAGAGTATGCTATTAACTTAGATCATGTATGTAAAGCACTTTAGCTATTATCTATTGCCACTGCATCGTAAAAAGAACACACGCTGTACAACTCCAGGAGGCACTATTCACCTAGAATATAAGACAAATTATGCCCCTGGAATTTCACCATAGCATCACCCTTACTAAAAGGCACAGAAAACTTACCTCTAGAATGAGGAGTGGAGAATTCTTGGATTTAAGTACGACAACACAGGCAAGTTTTAACTCAGTGCCACAACAAACAGGTGAAGGAAAGCCAACAGAATTTTCCGAGCCTAATGGTAAGAACCTTTATATATGTATGCCTTATATTCTCACAAAAGCCCTAGGATGATAAAGAAATTTTGTTATTGCTTTTGTTTTTCCTGTAGAGAGTTACTACGGTAGGGCTTAATTCTAAAAAGGAAACAGAATTTCCTGATTTCCTTGCTGGAAGATATCGTCAGTCAGTCAACACCCTTTCCAGGGGGCTCATTGTGTCCCTCGTATTCTAAGTGCCAGGGCTTCAGCATGATGTAGGAGGTACTGAGCTGCAAAGTCAGAAGGTCTGGGTTCTAGCTTTGCTCTATGCCCAGCTAGCAATATCAAAGTGAACAGTCAATGATCATGTACTTTTCTCTCTGTATCCACATTTACCCGTAAATAGGGTGACAAGGTAGACTCATTGGTCTCTAAGGTATCTTCCAGTTCTGACATTCCCTGAGCCACTCCCACCGCTCTGGCCTCATGGGGATGCTGCAATTCAGACTTCATTAGCAGGGATATCTCAGCTAGCCCCTCAAGAGAGACTTAAACAGTCACAGAAGCAGAAATGAGGAAGCCATTCAACACAGCTCTTCTGAAACACAATGTATGGACAAGGAGGAAGGAGAGATGGGTTGGCTGAGGTAGAAGAGTGATTGGCTGCTCTGAAGGGCAGGCAGGTGAGGCAAGTCTAGTCATCCTTAGTGCATGAGTGGTCATGTGTGGCAGTGCTACTGAGAACGAGAAAGGGCCTGGTTAACAGAACAATCTATGACATAGCTCCCCGTATATGCGGTCTGAAGCCTCGGGTCTGAGTAATGGGTCTGCTGCTGTTTACCCATAACCTGGTTTCCACAGCGATCCTGGTTTCTCCAGTAAGGAGGTGGAAGGAAGACGGTGCGATGTGATGGGAGGAGTCCTGGAAGCAGGGTAAAGGATATCTACTTTTAGCCCCATCTTGGATAAGCCATCTGCACCCATTGGGTCTCAGATGCTTTACCTGTTGAGTCCTGCAGCAGATGATCTGGAAGGTTCCTTCCAGGTCTCTGGCGATCTAACAGATGTTATCAACTGCTACTGTTTCTTTGCACGTATCTGAAAACTGTTTTCTTAAAATGTGTCTCTTCTTATTTTATCTTTATTTTTATTATTTATTATTATTATTTTTGGCTGCACCCTGCGGCATGCGGGATCTTAGTTCACTGACTAGGGATCGAACCAGTGCCTGCTGCAGTGGAAGTGCAGAGTCTGAACCACTGAACCACCAGGGAAATCCCCTGTCTCTTCTTGTTTTAGAACAGAAATGGTATATAGTTTCTTGAAGGCAAAAGAGATAATGAAGAAAAACTGGGGCAGGGAGGTCGAAAATTCAGTCACATTCTTGAAACTGAAAAAGTGAGGGCTACTGAAGGAAAATCAGATAAAAATGTAGGCATCTGTAAATTCCCAGGATGTGATAAACGAGGGATCCTTAATGTCTGTCCAATTTGGGGGAGCAATTCCAATTACCTTATCAGTGCCCACAGGAAGGACTCATAAATGGTTAACTGATTAACTTTAGGATCAATATAATGACTAGGCAAGAAGGTAGGTGATTATAAACGTTTCCTTGCAGTTCTAATATCTGGATATATTTTGCACCCAGAGGACACCTGTGGAGGCAACAAAGCCTCGAAAGTAGGATGCATAATGGTCAGGTAAACCTGTGTTGGAATAATATCAACTAAGCTATTTACTGCGGGACCCCAGGCAAGTTTTTAATCTCGCAGGCACTGTGTTTCCTCATCTGTAAAATGGAGAGAATAACAGTAGGTACCATACAGGTTTGTTCACTTAACGAATATTTACTGAGCACCTACTAGGCACCAGGGATATATTAGTGAATAACACTGTCCTCAGGGAGATTCTTTCTAGTTAGCAGAGAGACAAAGTTGATAAATAAGCAAGTAAATAACCAAGACAGTGATAGGCATCAATAAGTGCTGTGAAGGAAATAAAACAGAGGAAGGAGTGAGTGACTGAAGGGAAGGGTGAGACATGAGTGTTCAGGGCAGACCTTGCAGAGGAAATGACATTTTTCAGGAAGCAGCAGCCATGGGAAGCTGGGGGAGAGTGGCCTTATAGGCTGAGGAGACAGCAAAGCCTCTATGGCAGGAACTAGCCGGGTATGTTTTAGGAATAGAAGGAAGGTCACTGTAGCTGGAGTGCGGTGAGCAAGGTAGAGGGTGTGACCGAAGCGGAGGCGAGACGGGGCCAGATCTTACCGGACTTTGTAGGCCTGATACATTTTAACCCAAGAGCAATGGGAAACCACAGACAGGCTTTCAGCAGGAGAGGAAGCTGATGGTGGAAGCTGATGTGTAAAGATGGCCCTGTTTGCTGTAAAGAGAAGAGACTGCCGATGAGCAGGCCTGTTAGGACTCAGCTGTGAATGATAAGGGCTGGGCAGTTGGTGGTGGTGGAGATGGAGAGAAGCATTGATAATTCAATACTTGAGGATATACGCTGGAGGGCAAGTGGATTAAATGAGGTCATCTATGTAGAACACCAAGCACAGTGCCTGATATGAAGGGGCTCAATCAAGCGCGTAGATGGATAATAGGATCTGGTGTAGCAGGCCTGTCGCAATTCCGTAAGTCAAACAGGAATTTGGCAAATACTTAGGTCACAGAGCAGGTTAGCAAGCTGTTTCAACCACTCATTTATTATGTGCCACTTGGGCAAGTCACATTTGGGACCTCAGTTTCCCCATTCAGAAATGAGGAGTGGACCAGGTGAACTCTAAGGCAGCTGCCAGCGCTTACATCCTATGAGTCTTTTTTTTATAGGATGTATCAGTCAGGGTTTGATCGAAGAAGCAGAGTCACTCTGAGTAAGGTGGAATCAAGAGTTTATAAAAAGCATCAGACCTTACAAAACTGTGGGAGCCAGTGCAGTACTCTGCAAGGGTACTGGGCCTGAGGTCAGTACAGGTCAACCAGGCCTGCAGTCAAGAAGGAAAGCTGGGCAAAAAGTTTGGGAAGTTGAGGGCACACTGGAACCACAGGGACAAACTGGATCCTGTGTCTGTCTCTAACCACCTCTAATCTTGAGGATGCAGGTGACCGGCAAAAGCTCGAACCCTTGGCCACAGAATTACTCAGGCACCTGGCCCAGGACTCAGAGAAGCTGAAGGACATAGTGCAGGTCCAGATCCTGCCAGCAAGTGAGCCAGCAGTTAGGGACAACATCCATGAACCGCCACCGTGGCTGGCACCCAACACTGACTTTCAGAGCATAAAGTGCTGCTTCACTTCCACCTCCCCAGTCTCGGGCTAATTTCTCCTGTGGCCAATCCCAATCTAGAATCATGCAAGAAAGGGAATTCTGGAAAATGTAGTTCTACTGTAGCTAAATGGACACAGTACAAAGCTACCAGAGTCACTCTCTGTCAACTTGGCAGTCACACACCCTTCTTTTAAGATGATTTTTTTTTTTTTTTTTTTTGGCGGGCCTCTCACTGTTGCAGCCTCTCCCGTTGCAGGGCACAGGCTCCGGACGCGCAGGTTCAGCAGCCATGGCCCACGGGCCCAGCTGTTCTGCAGCATGTGGTATCCTCCCGGACCGGGGCACGAGCCCACGTCCCCTGCATCGGCAGGCGGACCCTCAACCACTGCGCCACCAGGGAAGCCCACACACCCTTCTTTTAACCATGCTTAACTTCTTATTTATTTATTTATTTGGTTGCACCGGGTCTTAGTTGCCACACGTGGGCTCCTTAGTTGCAGCATGCGAACTCTTAGTTGCGGCATGCATGTGGGATCTAGTTCCCTGACCAGGGATTGAACCTGGGGCCCCTGCATTGGGAGCACAGAGTCTTATCCACTGCGTCCCCAGGGAAGGCCCCATAGTTAACTTCTTCTTTTTAAAAATATTTATTTATTTTTGGTTGTGTTGGGTCTTTGTTGCTGCGTGCAGGCTTTCTCTAGTTGCGGCAAGCGGGGGCTACTCTTCATTGCGACGTGCAGGCTTCTCATTGCAGTGGCTTCTCTTGTTGCAGAGCATGGGCTCTAGGTGCACCGGCTTCAGTAGTTGTGGCTTGTGGGCTCTAGAGCACAGGCTCAGTAGCTGTGGTGCACAGGCTTAGTTGCTCCAAGGCACGTGGGATCTAGTTCCCTGACCAGGGCTCAAACCCGTGTCCCCTGCATTGGTGGGTGGATTCTTAACCACTGCTCCACCAGGGAAGCCCTTTAACTTCTAAATAAAAACAGCAAAATCATGCTTCCACTTAACATGACCCAACTGTCCCCCAAGCAACTGAAAACATAACCCCATCTAAAGTCCCTTTATTCATCTTTGGGTAGTCATTCTTTCTCTAGCAGAGTCACACTCTCTTTTGATTATTTTCTTACTTACTTCTGTTGTGGTTATATGTTGCTGAATAACAAACCAACCTAAACCTATAGGCATTGCAACAGACTGAATGTTTGTGTCCCCCCAAAATTCATATGTTGAAATCCCAATCCCCAATGTGTTCGTATTGGAAATGGGGATTTGGGGAGGTGATTAGGTCATGAGGACAGGCACGAATGGGATTAATGCCCTTATAAAAGAGACCCCAGAGAGCTCCCTTGTCCCTTTTGCTATGTGAGGACACAGCGAAAAGGCATCCATCTATGAACCAGGAGGTGGACCCTTACCACTGAATCTACTGGCGCATTGATCTTAGACTCAGTATCCAGAGCTGGGAGAAATAAATATCTGTTTATAAGACACCCAGTCTGTGGTATTTTGTTACAGCGGCTCAAATGAACTAAGATAGGCATAAAACAACAACCATGGATTTAGTGTGTCAGGAATTTGGAAAGGCACAGCAAGGATGGTTCTTCTATGCCCCACAATGTCTGGGCCGGGATGACTCAAACAGCTGAGGGTGAGAACAGCTGGGACCAGAGAATCCACTTCCAAAATGGTTTCTTCATTCACATTTCTGGCACTTGGCCTGGGACGGCTGAATGAGAGGCTTATCTGGGACTATCAACTGGAAAGCCTATATGTGGCCTCTCCTGTATGGTGGTATCAAGGTAGTTGGACATTACAAGGCTGCTCAGAGCTCTAAAATGAATTTCCCAGTGAATAAGGTAGAAACGGCAAGGCCTTTTATGACGTAGCTTTGGAAGTCACCTAGTGTCACTTACTCTGTACTCTGTTGGTTGAAGGAATCACAGCCCCTTCCAGATTCAAGGAAAGGGGACGTATACTTTGCCCTTTAATGGGAAGAATGTCGAAGAAATTGAGGCTGTTTTAAAACCACCATCTGCAACACTGTCTAGTCTAGTTCTTGCTTACCCATAGCAGGTGGCTGGTTCACCCTTTGGTAATTATTTAACACCATTTTTATTCCTGTTGATATCTCACCTGTATCAAATGATGAGAGAGATGCCTGTGAGAATATCATTACAGGTGCCTTCTTTTCTATGCTTCCCAAGGTCTCTTGGAAATTTACACATGCCTCATAGCTAAGCTCACATTCTAATTTTTCTACAAATGTATCATTTACAGGAGATCCCGTGACTTATAATTCCTTGGCTTGAGATCCCTGCTTACAGCCTGTGTTGTAGCATGTATGACTCCTAATGGCTTTAGCTGACAATAATGAACTGAGTAGTCAACTAGCCAATGAACAATGATACGAAAATGTCTTGAGCTGATTTATGAAGTAGAGAAACAGGCTTCTGAATCAAACAACAATTTGGTCAAGACACTTTTCTACCTTAAAAGACTTAGGAATTGGCACAATAAAATAAAAAATGAAGATAAATGATTGGCAAAACAACCAAGTTCAGAAGAAAGCTGAAAGCTGTTTTGCAGGACCAGCTTATAGAATAGACTTGACCATCATTCTGGGACCAGTTAGGTTGTATTTTGGTTGTCACCTATACCCAGCACATAAAAAGGCTCTCTTTTTCTGAAGAACTAGAGCACTTAGAACCTGAACCATTCATTTATTTTATTTTTTTTAATAAATTTATTTAGTTAGTTAGTTTTGGCTGCATCGGGTCTTTGTTGCTGCGCGTGGGCCTTCTCTAGTTACGGCGAGTGGGGAATACTCTTCCTTGCAGTGCATGGGCTTCTCACTGCGGTGGCTTCTCCTGTTGCAGAGCATAGGCTCTAGGTGCGTGGGCTTCAAGAGTTGCGGCACGCAGGCTCAGTAGTTGTGGCTCACGGGGCTCTAGAGCGCCGGCTCCGTAGTTGTCATGTATGAGCTTAGGTGCTCTGCAGCATGTGGGATCTTCACGGACCAGGGCTTGAACCCGTGTCCCCTGCACTGGCAGGCGGATTCTTAACCACTGTGCCACCAGGGAAGTCCCCCATTCATTTATTTATTCAACAAATATCTATTGAGAGCCTTCATTGGGTCAGGTAGTGTTTTTCTTTGCTGTTCAGCACAGCCTGTAACCTCAGAGGATTGTGAAGGAGACTGAAAGAAACAAAACAAAAAAACAGAAACAAAGAAACCAAACGTATAATACAGTAAGAGAGCTCAAGAAAAAGCTCTTAACTATAAACAAGCTTGTTTCACTCTTGGTCTCATGTCTTAATCTCCTCCAATGTGACTATAAGCTCCTTGAAGGCAGGGACGTCCTTTTATATCTGCATACCACTCAGTACTCAGCTCAGTGACATGTCCACAATGGTTATTTGGACTAAACATCATTGAACATTTGCTAATGGCTTGACTGATAAATACTGAAATGAAACGAGGTTGTGGAGGTATAAAATGTTTGCATTACTTTTTGTCTCCTGCAAAGGTTATTGGTTGACCATCTGTGCATTAAACCATCACCACCAACAAGTAAGACTGTCCTCTGTACCATTTTACGCTTGGAAAGAGGAACAACAGGGCTTTGATTCCTTGATACCCAAGAGTTCTACGGTGACTTGATTCTTCTCTGCTAGCTAATGGTGCAACCATTATAAGAAGGGGATTTGCCTCTGCCATTACTTAACCACTTGGGGCCTCTGATTCCTCAACTTTGAGCAAGATTAGTGTTCCCTTCTGCTTTATTCAGTACACATGTTCTTGTTTTATAACTAGTTTGCGTGCAGGGTAAGATGCAGCACCTAGACTGTCCATAAACCCATGGGATGGGGCATGGCTTCTCCCTATGCTTCTGTTGTCCCACAGTAAATTCCCAATCCCTATGAGGTTTTAGTCGCAGTGAATTTTCCCCTCAAAAACCAAACAGGATAATAATGAACCACTTTCTTGCATTTTCTATCAAGACAGCTCTTTGTGAGTTTTAAATGTTCTGTTCAGATTCAAAGAAGCTGGTTTCTTCATGAGTGGCTGGAATAAGACTTTTCTTGGAAGCTACTGAATATGGATTAGTTGGGTTGTTTCGCAGGAAATAAAAAGCAGGCTCTAGGGTGACTACTTCAGCACTTAATTGGGTTAGCAAAGAACTGCAAATGAGAGGTTTCCCTTAGGAGGGAAAGGATGTTTATAGGCCCCCCCACCCCCCTAGGTGGTGGATTTTAACCTAAACGTTAGTCTTCAAATGCAGCCTTTAATTTAGGAACCATTACAAGAATCTATGAGAGCAGAAAATGTCAGGTTGAAAAATTAACACATCACAGGAGTTAATTAGAACCCAGCCTCTCATTAGATGCAAATGGAGAGCCCTCCAACTGCCCAACAGCCCGCTGAAGTCATGTTTGTTGCCGCTCCAAAGTGGTTGCATCCTTATTACTCAGGGAGTGGACTAAGAAGCTGCCCAGGCACTCAGGCCAGAGCCACTAGGGACCCACGGCCTGTCCTTTAGGTTAACAGAAGGTCTATTCCCAAGTCCCTACCTTCTACTCCTCTCCTAAACGCTCTGCGTGTCACAGGGTGGATAGCCTTCTGCCTGGAACTCCCTTGGGGAAGTGTTTTCTGCAACAAAGACAAACATGCCATGCCTGTCACCAGGCGCAGATTGTCGACTGTGTAAACCACTCTGTGAGAGGGAGGCTGAGGTGCTCCAGGCCATTCAGACTTAGTTCTAAGTCGTGGTCTTTGTTTTCTTCCCACATTCAGACTGAAATGTGATTCCCCTGGCTTTCTTTTTTGGAAAATACCTGCGATGAGTTCCATGCCGGGAAAGAAAAGCTGTTGACAGGAAAAGCTTCTGACGGGCAAGGGGCTTTCTCAAGTGTTCTCAAAGGAGACAGTCGCTTCAAGCAGGCTGAGGCAGGGATGCCCAGGCTCTAGGAATGAGAGGTCCAGATCACAAAAGTATCATCTTTAACTACGGATTAGGCCAAGTGTCAAGCAGCTTCCTCTGTAAGAGCAGTGCCATGCACACAGACCTCTGGGCCAGGCAGATATGCATCTGAGTCCTTCTCTGTCACTTACTCTGTGTTCTTGGGCAAAGTGCTTAACCTCTCGGAACATCAGTCTTCTCAGGCTGTTGTGTGAAATAAATGACATAATGCGTGTACAGTGTGTAAAACAGTATCTGGCACAAAGTAAATGTTCTATATGAGTTATTTGCTATTGACTTAATAGTATTCCTTCACCCAACACCAGCGGGTTCCCTCTGTGTGCCAGGCCCTGTGCGAGGGACAGGTCCTGCTTCTTTACCTCATGGACTCCATTGTTTAATAAACCATGTACACATATCTTTAGCACAAAGCAAGCTCCCCTCCCCTCCCCGCAAGTGCCGTAGGAGAAGTGCCAATCGCACATAGCTCTGCTTTGTCCAGTAGCTCAGAATTCTGCTGACCATCCCCCTTTGGGCAGCCCTCCAAACTCAGCTACCTCTACCTTCAATTTACCCACAACTCTCTCTGTGTGCACTTACACATCGAGTTACAGTTGTCTTTTTATTCTTTGTCTCCTCCTGTGAGTTCCTACAGGGTGAGAATCATCTATTCATTTGATTCATTCATCTAATCATTTATTCAACTCTGTAGGCCAACGGTCTCATGCATTACTCTGCAGAGATGAATGAGCACCACATGAGTGGTACAGAGGCCCTTCCAACTTGCATCCAGCCTCTGCCATATGCCAGACTTAGCTGAAATGGGAGGTTATAAACACACATTCAAACTTGGTCCCTGCCATCAAGTCCCTGGAAAACAGTGGTGTAAGTGTTGGGCCAAAATACCTCAGGAAGAGGGTAGAAAGCTCTTAACCCAGATCCTCAGACCTGGGCTGCAGAAGATGTCCCACAACAAGAACAATAACCAAGTTATTCGGCGCTTAGGATGTGTCAGTGCGCTCAACGATTTACACGCATTATCTCATTTAACTCAGAACAACCGTGTGGGGGGAGATACGAACTTCCTTATTTTACAGATGTCCAGTCTGAGGCTCCGAGAGGCACACTGGCTTGACCACAGTCCTGCAACGAGTAAATGGCTTAGGAATCCACCTGCTGAGGGTTTCCCTGGCCCGACTGGAAAGTGGAGAGTGTGGGCTAGCACAAAGCTCCGTCCAAGGAGGGGCGGGTGGGGAGAAGGGCTGGTAGCGAGAGGGAAAAGTTGGATCGAAACACGGCTGGCATGAGCCCCAGGACTCCCGCAGAAGCAGAATAAGTCAGAAAGAGATGCAGGCTGCAGGGGAGGGATGCCCGGGAGGCTGGGGAAGGGGAGCCCCGGCGGTTGTGCGCCTTCTCAGCCCCCCATGCACAGGTCAAGCTTCTCCCCTCCTGCCCTCTCACCCTCCCAACCTTATTTAGAAACCGTGTCCCCGAGACAGGAAGGGCGGCGGGCCGAGAAGCACGGAGCGTCCCGGTCTCATTTCCTTTCGAATCCCCCTGTGGAATTTCATTTCATACGGTGAGGAAATCGGAGCGCGAGACCGTTGGCTGGTCTGCTGCTCCGGGGCGCCTCCCCCATTCGCGGCTGGAGACAGACAGCTCCCGGGTGCAGGTCAGGCCGAGGCTGGGGGCGGGGAGAGGGGGGGCGGGCTCCAACCCAAGCAAGCTCGGAGTGAAAATAGCTGCGAGCTCACGCTGTACCAGGCACGGTGCTAAGCATTTTACGCGTTATCTCTAATCCTCCCAAGTCTCTTTACGGATGAGGAAACTGACGCCTAGAGGCTGAGCAATTTGCTCAAGGTCACACAGCCGGATTTAAAGGCACAATCTTTGTAAAGCCAAATCCCATGTTCTTTGTATACGTTTCTCTGCTTGATGGGGAAGTGGCCACGGGCTGAGGTGACAGCTGGAAGTAAAAAAGGAAAAGGGAGCCGACTCCTCTGGGAGCGCTTCTCACCTGGGACAGAAGGGGGAGGCTGGTCCGGCTGGAGCGTCTCGGCTCCATCCCCGCCTGGCCCCCGAGCGCCGCGAACCGGGTGGGAGGAAAGTGAGAGCCGGGAAGCGGGGCGGAGCGCTACGGGACGGGAGGGAGGGGCGGAGGAGGGGGGCGGGCGGGCGGGAGCCTGACCCTGCCCAGGGCAGAGCGGCCCCGCCCCTCGCTGGCCACGGCGCCCGGCCATTGGAGAGGCGCGCTGTCCGTCCCGTCCCGCCACCGCCCAGCAAAACTCCAGCGCCTCGGAGGGTTCGGGTGGTGAGAGCGGTGCGGCGCTGCGTGCTGGCGGGCTTCGCGGAGACGCTGAGCGGCCGCGGCCGGCGCCGGGTTGGAGGCTCGCCGCCTGTAGCCATGACCCTCGCAGTCTGTCCTTCGGCCCCGGCCGGGGGCGTCTAATACCCCACACAGTCGCGCGCAGCTGCGGGAGAGCCCGGCCGCTGCCCCCTCGTCGCCCTTGGCGCCTTATCACACTTCCTTTCCCGGAGCTGGGAGCAGCGCGGGCAGCCGGCTCCCCCGTGCAAACTGGGGGTGTCTGCTGGAGCAGCCCTCGCCACCGCCGCCTCTGCCCCCCGGCTCTGGCCATGGCCTGGCGGGGCGCAGGGCCGCGCGTCCTGGGGGCCCCCGGGGGCGTCGGTCTCAGCCTGCGGCTGCTGCTGCTCTTGCTGCTGCTCCTGAGGCCGGCGCGGGGCTTCGGGGACGAGGAGGAGCGGCGCTGCGACCCCATCCGCATCTCTATGTGCCAGAACCTGGGCTACAACGTGACCAAGATGCCCAACCTGGTGGGGCACGAGCTGCAGACGGACGCCGAGCTGCAGCTGACAACTTTCACGCCGCTCATCCAGTACGGCTGCTCCAGCCAGCTGCAGGTGGGCGCACCTACCCCGGGCGGGACCCCTTGGGCAGGGACGCCCCAAACTAACTCCGTGGAGCCCTTGCCAAGTCGAGCCCCCTGCCCCCTTCCTAAGTCTGAAGGGTATTAACTATCCTGGAGAAGTGATTTCCATTCCCACCCCCACTTTTCTGTCCCTTCTCAGGGACTGGAAGCCAAAACATTGTGTAAGTCATCTGGCCTGCGAAAGGACCCACTCTTACACCCCGCCCTTCCGTTTTTCTCCCCTGCCCACCCGTGTCTGGCCAAGCCCCTAACCCCAGTGGAGCTGAGAGTTATCTTTGCCAAGGATTCTGGCCGCCGCTGCTCGGTGGGCGAGTCCCAGGCAGGGCAGCCAGCTGCAGCTAAGACTTGGAAGGAGAGATAAGGAGACGGGAACTTCTCCTCCCTCACCGACCTCCTTCCTCCCCCCGTATTTTTTGGGTGTGTTATTAAATGAAACACCCCTGCCCCGTTTCTGCAGAATGGCCCCTCGCGTCGTCCTGCATGATTTTAGAGGTCACGAAGTAAGGAATGGCTGCGATGGCTTGAGTTCCTTCTTAGCCTCAGGGTTAAGGGCAGGTTTAGTACTAGGCGGGGGAGAAGCTATCACTTGGGAAAAAGGCGTTAGTATGGTCAAGCTCCAGAAGGTAGTTTGTGTATTGGAAGTTTTGTGGGGTTTTTTTGTTTGTTTTTGCAGTCATTAAGAATATTAAAGCTTATGTAATAATATAGAAAATGTTCATCCTACCATAAAAAGTGAAGAATTTGCATATACAGGGTGATTATAATCTTATAACAACAACCAGTTCATTTATTTATTTATTATTTTTTTTTTTTTTGCGGTAGGCGGGTCTCTCACTTTTGTGGCCTCTCCCGTTGCGGAGCACAGGCTCCGGAGGCGCAGGCTCAGCGGCCATGGCTCACGGGCCCAGCCGCACCGCGGCATGTGGGATCCTCCCGGACCAGGGCACGAACCTGCGTCCCCTGCATTGGCAGGCGGACTGTCAACCACTGCGCCACCAGGGAAGCCCCAACCAGTTCATTATTAAAAAAAAAAAAAAAAAAAAAGAACCTAAAGGAAATTTTTAAAAATGTTAAACACTGGTTGTGTTTTGACTGGTGAGGCTACGAGTGATTTTTAGAAATTTAGAAAAGAGAGAAGTTGGGGGAAATAGAGGATAGTTATCCAGGCTAAAAGCTTTAGAAATCTGTGGTTCTGGTTGTAACTTTTGAGAGATAAGAAACAGGCAGGTAGCTGACTTACTAGGTGCATGTTTTTACATAGGTCATTTGAAAAGTTGGATTGTGGTTTCAGAAAGATGGTTGGGATTAGACCTGTTGCTGGTAAAATGTCTCTTTGGAAGTTTCAGGACTTTAGAACTAGGTTATAAAAACTTAAGAAAATGATTCTCTAGCTCTCAGTTTGGAAACAGCACATATCCTGACATCAGTGACAATTTTGCTGGCGAAACAGCTTTTGCAGGGATATATATTTTTAATTACATGTATCCTGGGGAGGCAGCCAAGCTGTTTTGAAGGACAGGACTGGATCCCTTTACATGCTGGAAAATAGTTACTTGTAACTCTAGACTTCATAGACAACATCTGTAAGGAGCCAAGCAGACTGTTTATCAATGCTGGAGGAATTGAGGACAGCAACTGGACTCTCCCCTGCTGGTGTTGCAGTTTCAGGGACTGAACATTTATATTTTCCTATTGTGCTTCATTATTATTCTTTGAGGAAACCTGGCCAAACAAACCCCTGGTATCCAGAGGCTTCAACCTGCATCCCATCCTTGGATTTAACAGTATCTCAGTGAGGACATTTTCTCTTTCAATATGAGACTGGTTAAAAAATAATTTTAGGGGATAAAAGAGAGAAAGGAGAGAATATTAACGTGAGAAAAGCCGTATCTACTTTTTTTTTTTACATTTATTTGTACGGTGATAAAGAAATGGGGGTAAAAATAAATCACCCCATCACCCAAAGGACTGAGTCATTTGGTTAGTCTGTCCAGCTCTTTCAAATAGTAGCTGAAAGGGGAGGGAGACTCAAAGTCAGCTTTTTAAGGTTTATTTCCCCAAGTGTTGTGCAAAAAGGGATTATGTAATTCTTCGTGTCCCTTTTATATATTTATTTATCTGTGTTCTCCTGGAAAGGATTGCTAGACCCAAAAGAAAAAAAGTGTGCAAGTGATGGATTATTAGGTACATTTGTTTGAGGTCAGAGTCAACAGACACCCTGTAGACTGATTTAAAAGTAGATGTGTACTTTGCCCAGAAGCATTCAAGTCAGTTTTGTGCAAGCCTTTGGTCAAACTTCCAAGTCATTTTTTTCTTTGCTCATTTCATGACTTTTCCAGTTCTTCCTTTGTTCCGTGTATGTGCCCATGTGCACAGAGAAGGTCAATATCCCCATCGGCCCCTGCGGCGGGATGTGTCTTTCGGTCAAGAGACGTTGCGAGCCTGTCCTGAAGGAATTTGGATTTGCCTGGCCAGATAGCCTGAACTGCAGCAAATTCCCACCACAGAATGACCACAACCACATGTGCATGGAAGGGCCAGGTGATGAGGAGGTGCCCTTACCTCACAAAACCCCCATCCAGCCTGGGGAAGAGTGCCATTCCGTGGGAACCAACTCTGATCAGTACATCTGGGTGAAGAGGAGCCTGAACTGCGTTCTCAAGTGTGGCTATGATGCTGGCTTATACAGCCGCTCGGCCAAGGAGTTCACCGATATCTGGATGGCCGTGTGGGCCAGCCTGTGCTTCATCTCTACCGCCTTCACTGTGCTGACCTTCCTGATCGATTCTGCCAGGTTTTCCTACCCGGAGCGCCCCATCATATTTCTCAGTATGTGCTATAATATTTATAGCATTGCTTATATTGTCAGGCTGACTGTAGGCCGGGAAAGGATATCCTGCGATTTTGAAGAGGCAGCAGAACCTGTTCTCATCCAAGAAGGACTTAAGAACACAGGATGTGCAATCATTTTCTTGCTGATGTACTTTTTTGGAATGGCCAGTTCCATCTGGTGGGTTATTCTGACACTCACTTGGTTTTTGGCAGCGGGACTCAAATGGGGTCATGAAGCCATTGAAATGCACAGCTCTTATTTCCACATTGCAGCCTGGGCTATCCCTGCAGTGAAAACCATTGTCATCTTGATTATGAGACTGGTGGATGCAGATGAACTGACTGGCCTGTGCTACGTGGGGAACCAAAACCTTGATGCCCTCACGGGCTTTGTGGTGGCTCCTCTCTTCACTTACTTGGTGATTGGAACTTTGTTCATTGCTGCAGGCTTGGTGGCCTTGTTCAAAATTCGGTCGAATCTTCAAAAGGATGGGACAAAGACAGACAAGTTGGAGAGGCTGATGGTCAAGATTGGGGTCTTCTCAGTCCTGTACACGGTGCCTGCAACCTGTGTGATTGCCTGTTATTTCTATGAAATCTCCAACTGGGCGCTGTTCCGGTATTCCGCAGATGACTCCAATATGGCGGTTGAGATGTTGAAAATTTTTATGTCTTTGTTGGTAGGCATCACTTCAGGCATGTGGATTTGGTCTGCCAAAACTCTTCACACGTGGCAGAAGTGTTCCAACAGATTGGTGAATTCTGGGAAGGTAAAGAGAGAAAAAAGAGGGAATGGTTGGGTGAAGCCTGGGAGAGGCAATGAAACTGTGGTATAAGGCTAGCCAGCCTCTATGCTTTCCAGATTTTGAAGGGGGCATGCCAGCATTGCGGTGCAAATGCTACTAAAAGCTTCATGCAGTGAATCTCAGTTTGAACAAGCTAGCAACACTTAAGTGACCCCCATAACCCTCCACCACTCTCCCCCGTCTCCCCCCAGCATCATAAAACTAATGATTTTTGCTGTGGACTTTGGAATGATCCAAAATGGAAAAGCCAGTTAGAGGCTTTCAAAGCTGTGAAAAATCAAAACATTGATCACTTTAGCAGGTCGCAGCTTGGAGCGTGGAGGTCCTGCCTAGATTCCAGGAGGTCCAGGGCGATGCTGCTTTTCCCTGCAGGGTGGGATTTGAGCTGTGAGTAGGCAACTTGCAGGGAGAAAGATTAACTTTTTTAACCCTTTAAAAATTTTAAATACTAACTGGGTCTTTCAGATAGCAAAGCAATCTATAAACACTGGAAACGCTGGGTTCAGAGAAGTGTTACGAGAGTTTTAGAGTTTGGCTGGTCTAACATAAACATTTTCTGTGGTGTACTGTCTGCTGTTTAGAACTTTGTGGACTGCTCTCCCAAGAGGTGGTGTCAGAATCTTTCAGTGCCTTTGTCATAAAACAGAATTGTTTGAACAAACAAAAGTACTGTACAAACACACATGAGGTATCCAGTGGGTTTTTCTTCTCTCTCTTCCTCTTAAATTTCAACAGCTCTGTCCCAGACTGCTGCTGTTTTCTCCATTTTACGTTAATGACTCAAAAACAGGTATTTTTTATAGGAATGTTTGCACTGCAGCATGCCTAATGAGGGGGAAAGGAAGGGTGATTCACTTTCTCGACAATCACTTAATTCAGAGGAAAATGATATTTACCAAGTCGACTTACCTTACCCACCCCAGAGACCGACTGCATTGAGCAATGGGGACTTAATATATTTTACTTGTGTGATTGCATCTATGCAGACGCCAGTCTGGAAGAGCTAAAATGTTACGTTTCTTGGCAACTTTGCATTCACACAGATTAGCTATGTAACTTGTGTGTGTCAATTACAATAAAAAGCACATTCTTGGACCATGACATAACAGTTACTCAGCTGACTTTAAAGCTATGGTCAGCTTGCATTCTCAGAATGATAGTGCCTTTTTTTTTTTTTCCTTTAGCATAAGAATGTTATCAGAGTCTGGTCTGCTTACCACAATGGAGACTTTTTCAGTTTTGTAAAGGGAGCTAAGGACAGCTAATCCAACTACTTGGTGCATAATTATTTCCTAGTAATTGGCAAGGGCTCCGGGTAAGATTTCCTTGGAGGCAGTGTGGCCTGGAGTATTTATATGGTGCTTAATGAATCTCCAGAATGCCAGGAGCTTGATTGGTTCGTAGGGAATAAAGTGTAGACCGTATGAAGTGAACTGCAAACTCTAACGGCACAGGTCTTAATTGCCTTTTGCAGAGGTATCCAGAGCTTTTAAAATTTATGCTTTATGTTCCTTGCGAGGGGGTACCCCCTAGCAGACTCTCAAAAGCTGCGATTCTTTTACAATTGTAACTGGCCTTTCCCCTGACCCGCCTCAGGCCTTCTAGTCACCAGATCTCTGGGACAAATTATTGACGATGTCACAGGTTGCTGTCCTTGAAGTTCATACCTGTCTTTGCTTCAGCAACTACCTTGCGATGACTCATTTATTTATTTATTCATGCTCCCCCCCCCCCTTTAAAACAGGTAGGAAAGCTCTTCTATCACATTTCTTTGTGGAAAAATATTTCCAGGGACTCAGATTTCCAAAGAGGAGTTCAAATTCTGGAAATAAGCATGTCTTTTTTGGTTTGAGCTTTATGCCCCCTGGTTTGACATTTTCCTTTCTTCTTTCTCTGTTGTGGTGCGGTTCTTGACCTGTCTGAGATGAAGATACACGTAAGGTCTGTTGCATGTTTTGGAAGGCAAAGGCTTGGGGCTTTGGACACAGTTGCTGAGTGGGCACCGGTGTCCCCTGCTGTGTGTGCTGAGCCTGAGTACCTTGGCTGGACTCTGGGTCAGGGCTCCAGGAGCATGAGAAATGATCCCCAGAAGGACCAGTTGAACTCCATCTGAGACTGCATCGCCTATGAAATGTAAAATGTGAACGCCCTGTGCTGCTTGCAGATGGTTCCCATAGCTGGCCGGGGCCCTGGAGCATGCACCCAGGGGCAGAGCCTGCCCTTACTCACGCTCCGCTCCAGTGTCTTGGGAGTTGTGCGGAGACTCTGGCCCAGGAAAGGAAAGAAGGACCAGGCAGGGGATTGTAATGCAGTTCTCTTTGTAATGTTTCAGTGATCGTGTGACCGACGCAGCACCTAGCAGAGGGCCCGGCATGGAAAGGGTGCTCAATATTTATGAATAGTAACAAATAAGGAACAATAAGAGTACTTGGGTGAAACTGGACCCCCAAGTTTTGGAGCTTTCTGGGTTGTAACGTGTCTCTTCCATAAATCTCTTGCCTTCACAGGAGAAATATATATTTGATCAGAAGTCGTCATCGGTGCAGAATAGATGAGTAGCCTTGGCAGTGTCACAGGCTTATAGGCCGTTCCTTTCACATTCCAGACCACGGAGAGTGTTCACGGTTTTAAGAAAGGAGCTTTGTGGCCAAGAGTTAGATATCAGTTACCTTGAAACGAATCCATCACCTGTTAAGTTGGTATTGGTTTTAAAAAAGGTTAATTATCAGCACATTTATTGAGTGCTAACTGTGTGTAAAGCCCTGTGTTAGGCACCTTAGGGGATGTCAGGGAGGATCAGCTCTGTTCGTCTAACCGACCTGGACTGGGATGCCCCTGGGTCTGCTGAACTTGGCCATTGGTTTCAGGAAGTCGCAGGGGCTACTGAATTGCCATCTGTTCCACGGTCACCATCCCATAAACCTCCTCCTGGGTCTTTCTCCCTTTAACCCATCACTTATCCCTTCCCAGGATTCCTTGCAAATCGATTCACAGGGGTTTTGCCAGAAAGCATCAGCTCTGTTTCATGACAGTCTCCGTGGAAATCTCCTAGGAAGATCACAAACATTGGCTACAAGGACATGAACTCCCACATCTAATATGGCTTCGGGAGCAGGCAGTTTAGGGCTTGGGGTGTTCTGGTGACTCGTACAGGTGAATTTGAGGACAGCATCTTGCTAGGGAAAAGGTTAGCGTTCTTTTTCTTTCTCGGAAATCTAGGATAAGTAGGTATAATTATAGCTTCCTACAAAATCCCTTGGCCTCAACAGGGACCAAGGGCACCTCTGTCCAGCCTCCTCTCTGGCAAACTCCTTTCTCCTCCTTCATAAAGGCCGCACCTCAGGGCAGAGGAACATGGGAAGGGTGGAACTGGCCAGGACCGCCTGATGGCGCTGCTTGGTTGATTCATATCCTTTTTCCTCTATGGAGACCTGTCTCCTGATCTCTGAGACTGCTTCTGGTCTGGCAGCTCACCCAGGGACCTGCAACAGGAGAAGCGGTGACACTTTTTATTTCCCTGAGATGCTCTCTGACTTTGCTTTCCCCTGGCCCTCCCTCCCCTGCATCCTCCAAACCTGGAACCTGGGAAACTTCTGTATCTAGGTTCTGAATTGTGATGTTACCAGCACCCCCAGCCCTGTCCTCTCTGGCCCCTCTCAGCCCCCTGGTCACGGAATTCAGTGTTGGGAACCAAGCCGAGGCCCGAGGGTATAAAGAGAAACTCGACAGCCTCAGCCCTGGAAGGCAGACTCAACTTAAGATTTCACCAGGATGGTGCAAGCCTCGGCTTCTGGCGAGGTGGCCACAACGGCAGTTAGGGGAGAGGGCTGTGGAGCCCAGACTCTGGAAGGAGCCCCCGGAATCGATCTGTTATACATCCTGCATTTCATTCTATGATGGAGGAGATTGGAGAGAGTTGCTATTCCAGCCAGAGATGTCGAGTCATTGGACTCTGATGGTTCTTTTTGTTCCTTTATTATACTTGGGTTCAGAGTCCCCGTCTGGGTTTGTATTATGTCTGGCAAAGGACCCGGGTTCTCATTTTTCTTCTGGGCCTAGTCTGTAGATCTTGGAAACTCCTAGGAGAGCATTTTGCTCCTACCAAGGATCAGATACCAGAGCCTTAAATAATGGATTTTGTTTCGCTGCGGCCTGGTTTGAGCTGTCTGCCACTGCCTCTTGCCACGCACATGTGCAGTGATGGCCCACTGGGTGTTACCTGGAGGGAAGTGAACGCCGGATCTCCCCAATAGGCCTCTTCTCCTTGGTACACCCAGTTGCCTGTTCCTGGTTTGCCTTATTTCCCTTCTTCTTTGCATCAGCAAATTCCCAGTATTCACCCAGGCAACTTGTAGAGGGCCTGCTTGGGGTCCTATGAGCCGTGTCCTCCAAGCTTTTGTAGCTCCCTGATCGCCTACAATATTCAGTACATGACCACTGTCATCCCAGAAGGCTTCTGGGGAGGGGGCGAGAGCCCCCGCCCCCTGGAGGCTGGGTCCATCTGCTCTCCCAGGTGTGCACCTTTCCCCATCCTGCTGAGGGCTCGGGCTGGTATGGCTGAGGGTTTGGGGAGGGGAGGCTGCTTTCCAGGTGTCTCCCCGTGGGGCATCTAGGTGGTCCTGAATTTTTTCCTACCTCACAGGGATGTTGTGAGACTTTAGAAGGAAGGAGGACAAAGGCCCCTCGAGCTCTTTGTAGGAAAGGCAGAATAAATATCAGGTGTGATCTATGCAGAGATGAATTTCGGCCTGCTGGTGAGGCAGCCACGCTCGTGCTCTGTGGCTGTTCTCGGGCCCCCGTGCCACCCGAGCGCCGGCCACCTCGAGGCCTACCTGAGGGACTTGTAGATGTTCGACACAGAGGTACCAGGCAAACCCTCCTACATGCCCTGAACGAGTTGCTGAACGTCAGAGGAAATAGACCCTGCTTTTGAGGATGTACAAACGTATGTCTGCATTGATGTCTGTACTGTAAATTTCTAATTTATCACTGTACAAAAATAAATAAATAAATAAACTTTGCTATTTAATTTTTGTATCAAAGGAAAATAAAGTTTTGTTTAGTAGCTGGTGTGTGATTTGGCCTATTCCTGCAGGTGTCTGAAAGCCCCTGGGAATCATGCTTACCCAGCAGTGAGAAATAGAGAACTGGGTTTGCAGGGCAGAGGGAGAGCCTCGTCTTTTTTTTTTTGCTGGTGCTATTTTCCCCCCCTGGGATTTCTCTTGGGTCAGCAAACCCCCGAGATGCAAAGTCAACAGACTTTATCACTACTGTGGTCATCGGTAACACTCAAGTGGTCACTTGATACTTCGGATGTGACTATAGTTCTCAAGCTGTCACCCCATGACGCCCCTTTTTGGCACTCCCAATACATGTAACCATTCTTACATACCTTCCCAGTCCCTTTGACTTAATCTGGCAGCCTGAAACATGTTTCCCTGTCGCTGCTAGAGCTTCAGGCCTCTTGAAAAGGGGAAAGAGAGCTTTTGTTTTAACTTCAGATTTTCATTAAAAGTTTTTTTATTTTTCTGGTTACAAAATGATTCTGTTTCGTGTAATAGACATGGGAGTATGTTGTATCAATCAGCCAGGAAAATGACTTTAGCTAAATTTATAAGTATCCAGAAAAGTCATCAGACAAAGCAAATTCAAGGCCATTAGCAGGACACTGTCATGGGAGCAAGTAGTATGGACCACACAGACAGAGGGTAGGGAAGTCACTGCCATTGGAGACGGCTGCTGGTGTCCCAGAGGAGAACATCAGCCCTCTTGGTTTGCCTTTCAGTTGCTTTCCACCACTTGGTCTCACCTGAATACCACCCTGTTTTAGTGTGAGTGAAAAGCCCAGGGAGCAAGCATCTGCAATGCTCTTCTCCTTCACTGCAGATCGCTATTGTGTTTTATCTCAAACCATACCTGAAAGGAGGCATGTAATTTAAATTCTCTTCCCTGTAAGACCGGCTGTGTTTCTCATTTCATTACCTACTCATTATGTAGTTATGACGTTAAGGAAAATTCAACACAAGCTGGAATGAATTCATAATCCATTGCACTTGTAGAAACACTTTCCATATAGAAAATATTTTTATTTACACGATTTCATTTTTTTGCTCATAGCACCTCTCAGGTAAGCAGCGCAGGCACTACTTTTCTTTCGAGACGAGAACTGAAACTTTTGCCGGGAGTACCTCCGTGGGTGAGTAGCCTGTGGGCTAGCCTTGTTCTCTCATGCCTAGCCCAGGGTTTTGTTTTCGTTCTACACTCAGTTGTGGGTTGAATCATGTCTGCCCCAAAGACACGCTGAAGTCCTAACCCCCTTTACCTGTGAATGTGAATTTATTTGGAAGTAGGGTCTTTGCGGACATAATCAAGATGAGCTCCTACTAGATGAGTGTAGGGCTAATCCAATAACTGGTGTCCTTATAACAAGAGGGGAATTTGAACGCAGACACAGGAGAACGCCATGGGAAGGCAGAGACGGAGATTAGAGTGATACAGCTACAGGGCAGGAAATACCAAGGATTGCCAACCACCACCTGAAGCCAGGAGAGGCATGGAAGATTCTTCCTCAGAGCCTCCGTAGGAGCCAACCTTGCCAAAACCTGGGTTTGGACTTCTATCCTCCAGAACTGTGTGAGAATAAATTCCTGTGCCTTAAGCCACCCAGTTTGTTTCAGTAGCCCTAGGAAACTAACACGCTCTATCCCTGTGATTTTTTTTTTTACTGCAAATAGTTCACTGAGAGTGGGTAAATGTTTTGGCAGGCAACTCAATAACGAGACCTGGCCATGAGCTTCTGTTGTTTAAGGATTATGTAGCATAATCACTCTTGTAAGTTTCTTTATCTGTAAGCTGGACACCTCTAGAATAAACCCCAGGACCCTGGACACTCAGCTGATCTGAAATGGTCTTAGCTGCTCTCCCGTCCAGGAGCTCCATACACAGGGCTGGGACCTTGACTGGAATGTGGCCTAAGGGTTTTTTAGCATTTCTGTCCTGAGAACTGATTTTTTCTCTTTCCCATTTTAGCTTTCACATGCAATCATAATTTTAAAGTTGAGCAGACTCTTGACTAAAGAGGTCAGCCTTGGCCTCCTGTCTTCAGAGTTTCTGTGAACAGAAATAAACCACACTCGGAGAAGGGCGTTGTCCTCTGCTCAGTTTTCCTTCACCATGCAGCTGGGGTGTAGGACTGGGAACATCTCGCTAAATGTTTTGACAATGTTGGACCTGCAAAGGTTTAGTCCAGAAAGTTTTCAAAATGGACCTTGGTCCCACCTGAAATTCCCAGAATCACCCTGTCCTTTTCCTTAGGCAGGGAAACCACGGATTCATCTGTTCTCACAGCAAAGGATTCCAACTTCTCAAACCCCCAGGGAGAGAGAATAAAAAGTAAGATTTATTACATTTCACATCAACCGCCTGATTTTCATCAGCCTCCCACATGATTTCCTATAAGTACCTGATCCGGTGTTCACCCAAGAACGTGCTTAATCTCATAGATAGCCCACATTATCAATGCCTTTCTCTTTAAGAGATTGAATGCTTGGCTGTCTAAATTTTCCAAGATGCTGAAGGATTGCATCATTTCACTTGATATGAGGTGAATGTAGAGTATAAAGCACTGAGATGGGATTGATAAGTCAGAGAAAAATCTGTCCTAGTTCCATCATTTTCCTTACTCTCCCTTGCCTTTCCGCATGTGTTTCCCTTTGCCTGCAATGCTCCTTCCGTCTTTCTTCAACTAGGCTGTTTCTATTCTTTAACGTTGAAATCTTAGGTCATGTCTCCTGGGAAGATGCCCCTGACCCTCCTACTTGCCACTTCCTGCCTCTCTTTTCTTCTTACCATAGGTAAATTTTAGCCTCTGTGCTATCAATTCTGGGAGCCTTCATTGAGCTGTTGGTAATAGACTATTCACGTGTCTGTATCCCTACTAGACCGAGCACCCTGACAATGACTCTGAGCACCCAAAGGTGCCCATCTGTGGGTCCTCAAGGCCTGGCATGAGTTTCTGAAATATCTATGGAGAGAATAAGTAAGGGAGGTTAGAAGGACAGGAGGGTTTTAGCTTGTTAGGCGGGGAAACTGTGGAGCTTTGGTGACAAATGTGGCCAGCATAGGAAAGAAACCAAAGGTCCAACAAGAGGCCTCGCCTGGGCAGGACTTTCTGGAAAGGTGCTTGGGCAGTCGCCGCAGAAAATACTGTAGTCTCAAGATGGTTTTGAGACTGCTCACCTACCTACCCTCCGTGTTGCTTATTGTTAAGCTGTCTCTCTTCCCCCTTTTTTCTCCTCTCTCCCCAACAAATACTTGCTGACCACCTACTATATGTAGAATACTGGGGTGGGCTGTGGAAGGGAGAGAGGGAGTGATTGTAGAAAAGCACAAAGACAAGAGTCCAACTCAGAGTCCGAAAGTGCAGATGATGAAACAGAGAAAGAATTCATCTGTTATTAACAAGCTTAAATCTCCAAACCTGGAAAAACAAATCCTCTATTGCTTAGTAAATATTTGTGGAATAGCTGAATGAGGGTCCAGCATGTGTCAGCCTGGGAGGGTACACCAAGATAAATAAGGCACAACCTTTTCCCTCCAGAAGTTCATGGCAACAAACTACATGCCTCAGTACCTGGTAAAGGATCTGCACCTACTAAGAGATCAGTGCTACTATTCCTATCACACTTATTAGGTAATTTCTTCCTAGTCTGAGTCCCAGGGCCTTGTTGGTTTAATTTGGGTAGAACAGCTTCTGAGTACTGAGTGCAATGGGAAAACGTTTTCTAAACCATTCTCATCCCATTTGATCCCCGGAAGGACACGTCTGCCTCCACAAGTAAATGTGTAGGGAGGGCGCAGGAATAGGAAAAAGGAAGGGGCAGATCCCAGCAAGCATGACTTTTCTAAAACTTTGTCTGCTACTCAAAACCACCCTCTGTTCAAAATGTCAAAAATAAAAATTAGGGACTTCCCTGGCGGTCCAGTGGTTAAGACTCTGTGCTTCCACTGCAGGGGGTGCTGGTTCGATCCCTGGTGGGGGAGCTAAGATCATGCATGTCGTGCCCCATGGCCAAAATAAAATAATAAAAATTACAACTTACTCGTGGGGTGCCATTGGAGGCATTTAGTCATGAGATCGGCTGCCTCCATCTGACTGTCTTTGCTGGCGCACGTGGTTTATGATACTTGCATCCAGTAGGTGGTGTGTGTAGGCGTGTCTGCCCTGTGTCCTCTGAGACCTGCTGTCTTGCTTCTCTCATGTCATAATTCTATAAATCCAAAGAGACTACTCTATAGAAATCAAGAGAAGTGCACAGTCCACCCTCATCTCCTCATTTGCCCAGAGTGGAAGGAAGAAATGTGTGAATAAACTTGGCTGAGAGGGACTTTCCTGGTGGCGCATTGGTTAAGAATCTGTCTGCCAAGGCAGGGGACACGGGTTCGAGCCCTGGTCCGGGAAGATGCCACATGCCACAGAGCAACTGAGCCCGTGCGCCACAACTACTGAGCCTGTGCTCTACAGCCCGCGAGCCACAACTACTGAGCCTGTGTGCCACAACTGCTGGAGCCCACGCGCCTAGAGCCCGCACACCGCAACAAAGAGTAGCCCCTGCTCGCCGCAACTAGAGAAAGCCCCATGCGCAGCAACGAAGACCCAACACAGCCAAAAAAAAAAAAAAAAAACCTGGCTGAGAGATCCCTGTGGGGCAGTGCAGGTGGTGAGTTGTTCAGTGTAACTGGAGCCTGAGATTCTCGGAGTGGGAGTGTGGGTGGGCTGAGGCCGAGTTACGAAAGGCCTTGGAGCTTGTCCTGTCTCCTGCCCTGGGCACAGGGGAGGTGGCAAAATTTTGAGGGCAAGGGGGGCTCACACGCACTTTGGTGTTTTACAAAGCTCGCCCTGGCTGCCGCAGGGGCCTGGGCTGGAGACAAGGTGTGGCTGGGGAGGGCAGGCAGACCAGTTTCAGAGACCATGAAGGCCTGAATGAAGTGGGTAGCAGAGAGCTGCTGGAAAGGAGGGGGCAATTTTCAGAGAAACCACAACAAGCTGCGTCCTCCTTCGCACAGTTCAATGAGCCGAATCTGTGCTTTCTAAACGGTCTGTGTTTCAGAGGCCTGGAGCTTTCTGTTTGCTCTGCACACCTGCTATAGCACACTCCCTGCGTTGCAAGTTCCAGATAAATAACGACCTCCTCACTGAAGGGCTGTGGCAGATTGCACCCCGGGGAGCTGGGTTTCCCGGATGAGACTGTCTCCCTCGAAGTCTGCATGTCAGCATGACACCATTCGTTGGTGGCTGGAAGGGACGGGGTCCTGGGGAGGAGAGCAGAGTGCTTAGTTGTTTGTGTAGTGCTAAGGGGTCCCACCACCTCTTTTGGACCAGAGTTTCCTATCAAGACATACCTCCTAGAATAGCTGATACAAATTCCATAGTAAGCGCTTCATTTCATACAAACTTAATCCCACTCACGTCTCCCATCTAATAGATTTAATTTCTTTCTTTTTTTTTTTTTTTTTGTGGTACACGGGCCTCTCACTGTTGTGGCCTCTCCCGTTGTGGAGCATAGGCTCCAGACGCGCAGGCTCAGCGGCCATGGTTCACGGGCCTAGCCGCTCCGCGGCATGTGGGATCTTCCCGGACCGGGGCACGAACCCGCGTCCCCTGCATCGGCAGGCGGACTCTCAACCACTGTGCCACCAGGGAAGCCCCTAGATTTTATTTCTTGACACAGTTTTCTCTGTGGGTGACTGTGATCAGTAAAAGTCTGGACTGCCCAACCAGACCCACGGCAAAAGATACCACGAGCACACACATTTTCCCTAGTCCTCTTCCTTTTAAATCAGAAATTCTGTATAACATTTTCCATAAGTGAAAGAGAGAACCACTTCCTAGCTTTTTTCTTTTTGTTCCCTTTTTTTTTTTTTTTTAAACAACAGACCTTCCTTTTGGATTTACATCAGCATTTAGCTAACTTCCTGAACACTTCACCCATTTCCTGAACTTATTCTGAGGAAGGAAAAACATCCTCCTTCAGAAATAAATGCAAATAATCGCAGAGATTATTTTTATTAAATAAATAGTGTAAATGCAATGGAATTTCCTGTACGATGAACGTTTACCGTGGATATTTCAACAAAAATCTATTTGTTGTGATCCTGTAGGGACTATCTTATTTGCAGGTAGTCTGAGGAATTACAACCATTATGTAGCTACTCAAGAGATAAATTCTGAACATTTGCAATTTTTGCTGTTGTTAAGAATATTTTTTTCTTTTTTACTCAAATATCTTAACACTAGGGGGAATGGTTTTCTTTAGGTCAGCAATTTTGAAGATTTGTCTTTTCAAAAACAGGGTTCTCGTGACATCTAGTGGTAAATAAGGGAAGGACAGCTTCAGAGCATAGATTAACTTCATAGAGTGTCTCAGTGATCAGGATTTTTTGTCTATGCATTAGTTTGGGAGAAAACACACCTGTTCCAAGGACTTCTTTTTTTTTTAATATTTATTTATTTGGCTGTGCCGGGTCTTAGTTGCAGCATGCGGGATCTAGTTCCCCCACCAGGGATCGAAACCGTGCCCCCGGCTGTGGAAGCTCGGAGTCTTAACCACTGGACCGCCAGGACCCTCTTCTCTTGATTAATATTTCTTCAGAGCCAGCCCACCACCTAGGACTAAACTGGTTTAATTTACAAATAAATGAAAAATGTGAGACTTTGCAGAGAGAAACACATCAATATATCAAGCTGGAGTCAGGTTCCCTTTAATTTTTTTTTTTTTTTTTTTTTTTAATGAGAGCAATTTCTCTGCATTTGTAAGAAGGCCGATTTGGTCATCTTTTTGTGGAGAAGAATGGTACTTTTCTGGTGAGTGAATCTCACTGACACCTTAGAGATGTGTTTCAGGCTAACTGTCCCCGTCTTTTATGAAGGCTGTATAGGGCCATTCCTTTGTTCTCCAGTGTTGGGCAGCGGCTGATTTTTAGAGACAGAGGTGACTGGGATCTGAGAAAAGCTTTTCACCCCGCATCTTGACCTCCACCCCATCCGGCAGAAGGCCGTCCGGGACAGATGGATATCTGGCTTCTTGCACCATCCCCAGGAAGAGACTCCTTCATCCATCACCCAGGCTGACATTCTTCCGTAGGTCCAACCCCTTAGTGTGATATCCAAGGCCTCCAGAATTGGACCCCTTCCCCTCTCCTCCAGTCTCACTTCCTGCCTCTTCTTCAGACACAACAACGTATGTTCTAGCCAATTCCAACCCCCTGTGTATCTCACGCTGTCTGAGTCTTTTCTGCCTTTGCATATGTGGGTCCCCTCAGCCAGGAGATTCTGTCCCTCCATGGCTCTGGGCTCACTCCTCAAGACGCTGTGTAAGTGTTTTCTCTCCTGGGAGCCTCGAATGATCCAACCTGGCAAACACAGTGCACCCGGTATGTCACCTCTCAAACACCTATAGTTGCCTGTGTTATCTTACATTTTTTGTCTGTATGTGTCTCTCCCCTAAACGTCTGTGATCTTCTCAAGGACAAGAGCTGTCCTGGTGCCCACGTCCCTGGCTTGTCCAGGCACTCTGCAAACGTTCACTGATGTCCTCACATCAGCCGTCTGTGGGGTTAGACTGTCCCACTGGGCTGCAGTGTTTTGATAGGAGCAAATTGGGGGGCTGGGGCGTGCAGCTAGTTCAAGGGTAGAGTTGGCAATCAGCGGAGTAGGTCTTTGAAAACGTACAGAATCATTTATTATCCCAAATGACCTCAACCTTCACCCCCTGAGAAATATGATGGTTTCACAAAAATGATCTCTAAGTTTCTGTCTGGGCCCAACATTGTAGGTTTCTATAACTGAGGGATCTGTGATCTAAAATGCCTGCGTTTTTAAAAAATCTGGGGTCAATGAAGGAAGTCTATAATTGCATGCAAACTGTTTTATGTACACATGTCTTTTGGGAGGGAAATGGTCCAAACTTGCATAGATGGGTCTATGATCACAAAAGATTAAACGTCACTGATTAAGAATTGTTCACCAAAAGGATGTTCATAATCTCTGTTGGCTCAGTAGGAGTTGATACCTCCTTGCGTGCTTCAGGAGAAAGGCTTATAAACCAGCAGTCCTGTTGCTTTTTGTCCACTGACCTTCATTAGGGCACCTACAGGTCTGGTCTGCAATTTAAAAAGAGAGGCTAAGGGGCTTTTGGCCGTGTTTCATTTTGTGTTGTATTAATGTCCCCCCTCCTTAGGTTCTAAAGGTAGGTGAGGGTGTAGTCAGAACCCTTGTCAGCCCAAGATTATGTACCTTTCCCCACATAAAAAATTCTTCCTGCTCTGGGAAAGCTATCACACAGCGCCCACAAATTCTGCCCACATGGTCCATGCTGAATCCTCTGGGTAACGTCAGGTAACCTGCACGTGACGCATGATTATAAAACATTCTGCCACTGTGGTCTGGGCCTGCAAATTGCTATGATGCTTTTGCTCCTGGATGGGAGATGCCATCTGTAAAGTGAATTGTGGCTGGCGGGGCAGGCTTCATGGGTGTGTGACCTGGGCAGTCTTTCAGGGCCCCATGCTTTGTTGAATGCTCTACTGTTGCTGTCTTGAAGTTCTTAATAATTTTTGAACAAAAACCTCTGTACTTCTACTTTTCACTTGGTCCTGCAAATTATGTTGCTGGTCCTGAATGGCTGTACCTACTTGAAGGAGCAGCATGCAGTGGAAAGGGCATGAGCTTTGGAGTTGGCAGTTGGGGTTCAAATCCCAATTCTGTAATTTCCCAGCTGTGTGAGTATGAGTAGGTCACTTAACCTCTCTGAGCTTCAGTGTTCTTATATCTAAAATGGTGACCATAATATCTGACTTTTATAATTGTTGAGGCCATTAAACAGTATGTGTGATATAGTGATTGGCAGTGGTTGATAATGATGACAATGATTTGAAGTTAACTAGTTAAGGAAGAATAAAATACATTAATGTGAAATCAAACAAATAAAGCCATACACACAGACTCTTAGAGGTGGGAAGAATCCTAAAGATGAGCTCCTAGGTTGAGTTGTTTTGACCTTTGTCCCTCCATAGCACTTTGTACATAATGTCATTAGAGCACTTAAAAATATGTTATTATTGTTTTCCTTTTATACATATTTTCCCCATTAAACTTTGAGACCCCCCCCCCCACCCCAAGACCAGGGACTGTGTCTACCCTTTAAAAAAAACTTTTCACTAGGCCTGTCACAAAGTAGATGTTTAATAAATATTTGTCGAAAGAATAAACTAGTTCGTTACTTTATTTTATGGTTGAGAAGCTGAGGCCCAGAGAAGTTAAGTGAGCTACTCAGGCTCACAGAGCTTGTCCTTGGCAAAGCCAGAACTGGAATCCCTTCTGTTTGTTTTGAAAGGATTGCCTGGGGGCCCCATGTGGACCCAGGCTTCTGAGCTACTAGACACTGTCTTTATTGCTTGCTGAGTTGCAATGATCGGATTACCTGGGAAATGTTTGAGCCTTTTGTGTAAGTGTACATTTATTTATTTGGAGTCAAAAATCAGAGGGGAAGACCAACCACTGGAGCTGGAATATCCTTGTGTCTATCCCAGAGAACTTCTGGAGAAAGCAATCCATCAGATCACCTTTACTGTGCTCACAATCCCGGGACAGCTCAGGTTCCCCTCTCTCCTTCCCCAGATCCTCCCATTCATGAGATTATCTTCTGTGATGCGATGTCCTGGATGTGATTGATTACCTACCACTATCTTGGGGACCCGAGAGTGACCTTCTGGGTGCATTTGTAAGGAACCAGCTTGGTAAAAACAAAAACAAAAACTTGAAGGCATCCTCCGGTTGGCCTGAGATAAGGGGACCTCAGAGTCATCTTTCATTAGCCTGGCAAAACAATCTAAACAATAAAAAAATCCATAAGAAAATATTCTCCTTCCAGGGACTTGAAGGATACTCCTCATTTCACCCACCCTGTCAACATGATACCACCCCTATGTAAGAAAAACAAATGTGTGTGTGACAGGAGGAGAGGAAGGGAGGAAAGAAGAGAAGGAAAGGTTAAAAGAGAAAAGGAGGATGTGGGAGGGGGAGGGTGGAGACGAGGGATGCCAGGAAAAAGATGAAGAAATAAAGACAGAGGGAGAGACTGAACATATTTGGAAAGAGATGTGGGACTAATATTTACCGGAATAATCCCAGGAGGTTAAATCAAGCCATCAGGATGAATCAATCCAAGTCACCCTGTTAAGCTCACTTGGTGTAATGATAGTTCTTGGGCTGGGGAGGAAGCAGTGGGATACTGCGGAAAGATCTGGGTTTGAGTTCTGGCTCGGATGATAATTTGTTGTGTGAACAGGGACACGTCATTTCAAGTCCTGGACCTCAGTTTTCTCATCCAGAAGTGGGGGAAACAGATGAAGTGAGACATACGAAAGTAATTTGAAAAAGTAGAGTGTGACACAAGCAAACACGGTCCTGAATTTACACTCAAGCTGGATCCATTCCACTTAAATCAAAACAGGCTTGGACGCGCCCCCAGCTCTGCTCTTCATGGGCTTGAGAAAGTTTTCTACCTCGTGCTTCTTAAAAAATAAATACATGATCCAATGAGCTCGTTACATCATTATGCTCAGGTGAACTCATTCCAAATCATGGGTACAATTCTGAAATCATAATAAAAAGAGAAAAAAGACACATGGCTTACCCATCAGCTTTCAACACATTTATTACAGTGGAATGGGCACATCTTGTGAGGAATGAGATCTGATGCAAGTTCTGCCACTCAAGCGCTGTGTGGCCACCCACAAATTTCTCAGTCTCATCCAACTTCACTCTTTCCACTTGTGATGCGGAAACACCTCCCTCCCAGTGTTGTCAGCACAAGGACAACTCTTAGCACAGCTCCTGGCATCTGTCAGTGCCTCTGCCTGTATCGACCATCACTGTACCGTCAGTTCTAGCACAGACTAGATGGGAAATACGTGGTACTTTTCCTTCTCCCTTTCTCTTTTTCAGTCCTCTTACCTCATCCCCACTCCCACTTACTCAGGTGTGTTTCCATGGCCCCCAAAGTAAAGTCTTGGGTCTGAGTATCTGAGATACTGCTAGACAGCATCTCTGCGAAGGCTTCAGACAGGAAATGAAACCACTATTTTATGATTGTGTATCTGTCTTCGGTGTCAGCAATGAAAACAGATTCTAGATAACTTATTTGGAAGGGAATTTATTGGGGGGTTATTGGAGGATGGAGAGAATTAGGCTTAGAAACTGGTGGAAATTAGGGGAGATTCTTGTGCTGTGAAGAAAGTAGTTGGGGAGAGTGAAAAGGTCTAAATATGAGTTTTGGCTTGGTTGATAATTTGTTGTGTGAACATGGACACGTCATTTCACATCCTAGGCCTCAGTTTTCCCATCCAGAAGTGGAGAGTCAGAGGGTGAGGCCAAAGGTATCACAGCAGTGGTGCCCTGGCAGGAGTGGCTTGGTCAGCATGACGGTTCTGCTACTTCCCGAACAATGACTTCCAGCTGTCTCCACGGACAGCAACCAACCACATCCATGTTCTTGTATTGCTTCCCTGAGACTCCCAGTTCAAGGGAAGACCACCAGTGGGGCTGAGCCCAAGTCAGTTGCCCATCTTCAGATTTTGCCAGGGCCATGGCTCACGGGCCCAGCCGCTCCGCGGCATGTGGGACCTTCCTGGACCGGGGCACGAACCCGTGTCTCCTGCATCGGCAGGCGGACTCTCAATCACTGCGCCACCAGGGAAGCCCCCCTGCCTACTTTTGATGTGGGAGATGGGTCCTATCTCCCACCAAGAGAAACCACAACAAAGATTAATCCTTAGAAAGAGAGAGGGACTGGCTGACAGATACTAGATAATAAAAATACGACACATGTCCACTGCAGCTCGGAAAAGGATCTTCAGTCATCTTCCAGAGGTCATGGAATCTAAGGCCCCGCCTCGTGCAGGGACAAAGGGCCCAAGTAGAGCACTGGGGTGTTTAGCATCCATTGGTGTGAATAGGGAGGGCCCAGCTGTGTCTGGTCATTCAAAGTGGTTTTGAAAAAAAAAAAAAATTAAATGACAATGAATAATTAGGGATTTATTAACATCGAATAAAAAGCACATATAAAAAAGTTGAATTCAGTTACATGGTGAGAGACCAGCTATTCAGATGGCTTTTGACTGATTTCTGCACAGCTGTTTCTCCAAACCTGTCTACATGCAGAGGCAGATGCTTCAAGCAGGCACGTGTGTTTCCCACACACTCTCAGCTTTCAACAAGCTCTCCGGAGTGCTGGGTGGCCGTGTCACTGATTGTTATGGTCCCTGCCTCAGGAACTGACTGCTTCCTTCTTTCTGTAGCGTTCAAACCCTAATTATTCAAAAAAATAAAGACTCAAGCCCAGCAGCGGAATGCATTTTTTGTTTGGGAAAGCCCAGTTTTCAGTAGAAAACTGCCCCCAGCAAAAGCAGTTCCTCCCCCCACCTTTTTTTTTTTTTGCCCCAAGAACAAGTATTCTGATGAATCTCAGTAGCCATTGGATCCATCTCCTACCAAAAGGTGACAGACCCACAAGAAAATAATGATGAATCACTCCCCCAGCCCTTCACTGCAAATAAACGGGACTACCTTGGGCAATTTAGATGGTCAACAATCACCTCCGAAATTTGGTGTGGATTTAGACTGAATCCTTACTTTTGAACAGGGCTTCACAGTTTATATAGAGCTTTATGGCTTGCGTGGAGCTTGGTGGTTTGCCCTCTTAAATACATTATTTTATTTGATCCCTATGCTAGGCCACTGGGCAAGCATCACCTTTCTCCTTGATTATTGTAAACACCTCTTCACTTTCTCAAGGTCCACTCTTTCCTTTTACTTTTAAATTGAGGTATACTTAACATATTATAAAAAACACAAGTCTCAGTTGTTCACTTTGACAAGTTTTGACAGTTTTACACTGTGTAACTGCCAAGTACTAAAAGATATAAAACATTTCCAGTGCCCCAGAACATTTCCTCATTTTTCTTTCCAGTCAATTTCCCTCTCCCCGCAGCAACTACTTTCTGATTTCTATCACTATACTTTTTTTGAACATGGATTTCATTTCATGTCAGTGGAATCATACAGTATATGCATTTCTGTGTCTGCTTTTTTGCATGGATTTAAAAATGATCCATGTAGCGTGTATCAGGAGTTCCTTTCTTTGTATTGCCAAGTAGTATTCCATTGTATAAATGTATCACACTTTGCTTACGAAATCATCTTTTGACAGAAATTTGTGGAGTTTGAGGGGCACAATTTTTGCTTTTATAAATAACGGCTGCTATAAAAATTCTTGTACAGATACTTTTGCGAACATATGTTTTCATTTAACTTGGATAAATACCTAAGAATGAAATTGCCAGGTCATAGGGTAGATGTATGTTTAACTTTATAAAAAAAGCACCAAATAGTTCTCCAAAGCGGTTTGTCAGATATATGAGTTGTCAACATCCACTCGGCTTCCTCTGGTCATTTGTCCTCATAGACTCCAGAGCAATCTATTCAAAACATAACCTTGATCCCAGCACTTTCCTGCTGAAACCGTTTCAATGGCTTTCCACTGCCCTTCGGATAGAGTCCAAATTTTTAAACAGAGCCTGCATAACTTGGCCCCTAACTTTGCATCAGCTACTGCTTCCCCAGTATCCCTGCCCTGTTGTATCTGCATTCCAGTCTGCTGAATATGTTTCCACTCCTCGCCTGTGAAGCTCTTGCTGTCCCCAGGGGTTTGTACGTGGGGTCCCTTTTCCTGGATGGCCCTTGTTCATCCATGGGCCCCTCTGCCTATTTATCCTTCAAGTTTCAACTTACGACTTACTTCCTCAGGGACTTCCTCAGCAGGCTAGGTCAGGTCACACGTTACCTGCTTCTGTAACACCCTGGCCTTCACCTTCTTAACGTTCATTGTAGTGTTGTTATTTTTAAATTATACATATTTATTTCAATTTCTGAATAGGTTATACATTCATGTGGCTCAAAAATTCTCAAAAGATATTAGGTGAAAGGTTTTATTCCTACCCGTGTTCCCTTTTGCCTGATTTCCCACCTACCTTAAAAAAATAATAATAATAACCCCTTACATTGGTTTTAAAATCCTTTCCAGAAATTTAAAAAAATGCCACTACAAAATTTTACATACATATACACTATACTAATTATTAGTATTACTCTTACTAATATTATTATATAATTTTATTATATTAGTTTGTAACTAACACTATTTGTACAACTATACTATCATTAGTATTCCATTAATACACTCTATGTACCATCCTGCACTTTGCTTTTTCCACTTAGCAATATGTCTTGGCAATTTTCCTTGTCAGAACTTAGAAAGCTTCCTCAGTCTTTGGCACTTATGCCCAGTGTTTCCCTCTATGGCTGATCTAGGCCTATACTGGTGGCCATTTCAGTTATTTTTAATCTTTTGCTATTGCCAACAATGCTGCAGTGATAACAATCATATACATATGTTACTTTTTGTGAAAGTGAGAATAGCCAAAGGATAATTTCTTAGGAACAGATTGCCGGTACAAAGGGCATACGAGTTTGTATTTGAACAAATTTTGGCAAATTGCCTTCCATGAGGTTGTACCACTTTATACTCCCACCCACAGTGTATCAGAAAACTTGTTTCCCCTTGACCTCATATGTGTTGCAGAACATTTGGAGATTTGGCAATCTGAGAATAGAAAAATATTATCTTGGCATAGTTCCTTTTAGTTTGCATTTCTTCCTTGAAAAACTAAGCATCTGGTAGGATTTGTTGTGCTTTTAATGACATAGCACAGTAACGGGCATGTGGTAGATATCCAATAAGGCTATTGATACAATAAAAAACATATGTATTATATATTAATACATATACGATGTATTGTATGCCAACTCTACATGCCTTATTTATTAATATATATTTAGCATATGTATTATACACAGATATATATAATGGTTAAATGGATGAAAAACGGAATGATAATCAAAGAGCTTAAGATAAAGTGATTTAGGACACACAGCTCATAAGTGGAGATTTTCTGGCATCAAGTACACTATGATTTCTATCAGCCTGTGCAGCCCCACATTTCTAGGGTGGTCCAGAAGGAGAAAGGAAAAGGAGAGGACACTTCAGGGCAGAAGGTAAAATCTTAGTTCTGCCTTACTCTCAGTATTACTGTTGAAATCATTTACATGATGCCAAGTGTACCACTTAATGCCAACTGGAGAACACCCAGCTTAGGGCCAGCTTCTGGGCTCTCATCACTCTGTGTTTGGGTAAGAGCATGGTGGTGAGGGTCTATCAGAACTGGGCATGAATCTCAGCTCTGAGAGCAGCTTCTCCTAAGGTGCAACTTTCTGCTGGTGAAGAGACGATGACAACAGAAACCTTGAGGCTTCTGCTCGTCCCCAGTCCTCTTCCTCCAACAACTTTCCTCCCTGTCGGTATCCTGTGACTCCTCCAGGGCCCTGGCAGAGCTGATTGGACCCAGGGTGGACTGGCCCAAGTTAGGTCCTTCAGAATCTCAAGAGAATTTAGGCATAGAGGCCAGAGGCTCTGTTAATTCTTGCTCTGGGAAGGGGGGTGAGGGCATGACGGGGCGGCCCTCTTTTTTTTTTTTTTTTTTTTTGTGGTATGCGGGCCTTTCACTGTTGTGGCCTCTCCCGCTGCGGAGCACAGGCTCCGGACACACAGGCTCAGCGGCCATGGTTCACGGGCCCAGCCGCTCTGCGGCATGTGGGATCTTCCCGGACCGGGGCATGAACCCGTGTACCCTGCATCGGCAGGCAGACTCTCAACCACTGCGCTGCCAGGGAAGCCCTTTTTTTTGTTTTTATAAATTTATTTATTTATTTTTGGCCTGTGTTGGGTTTTCGTTGCTGCACGCAGGCTTTCTCTAGTTGCAGAGAGCAGGGGCTACTCTTCGTTGGGGTGCGCAAGCTTCTCATTGCAGTGGCTTCTCTTGTGTCAGAGCATAGACTTCAGTAGATGTGGCATGAGGGCTCAGCAGTTGTGGCACACGGGCTTAGTTGCTCTGCGGCACGTGGGATCTTCCCAGACCAGGGCTCGAACCCATGTCGCCTGCACTGGCAGGTGAATTCTTAACCACTGCGCCACCAGGGAAGTCCAAAGGGTGGCCCTCTGACTGTATGTAGGAATTTGAGGGGGCCCAGGCAGTGGCCTCTCCTTCCTTTGCCCCACTTCAGAGCCAGGTAAGGGATGGGCCAGGTTATGGCAGAGGAAGTGTTACACATCTGCCTTTTGTAGATGAACTTGGCTCAGTGTGGCAGTGCGGAACCCCATAGTGAGATAGACCTTGTAGGCAGCCCTGAGTGGTCAGAGACCACTCCATGTAGATGCAGGAAGGGAGGTTGGGAGCCTTCTGAGGGCATCCAAAGAAAAAAAGGGGAGGGGAAAGGGCTGATCGATGAATTCCTAGTCCTTTCCCCAAATTCATCAATCAAAGCCTGGAGTCTAACCCTAATGGGGGCCCTTGTGCTTAGGCACACGGTGGGTCACCCTAACATGGAGGTGCAGGGCTGAGAGAAGTTGCTCACTGGAGAGGCAGCCTCGACTGTCTGGGCTCTGACTGCCCAGCTTCTGCTTCTCATCTCTTCTGAAGCCCAGTCACACTTCTTGGTCTTAAGTTCTCTCAGACACATGATGTTCTTTATAATGACGTGTCCCCCTTTATTCAAATTCTTTCATGTGGGTCCTGTTACTGGTGCCCAACACCCTTTAATAAGGCTCTAAGTCACACAATTGTTGTGAGGTTTAAATAGAGAAATGACTATAGGGCATCTAACATGGTGGACTCAATATATATATATTTTTTGATGGGGGAGGGGATGGGGCAAAGCTCTGAGCCTGTCAGTCAACTCGTTTCCAGTTTGAACATGACACCAAATGAACCCCAAAGTCTTCAAATTTCTACTTGAAGGTCAAAGAGCCCCCCCAAATTTGTATATTTGCTGTGGAACATTGTTGAAGTCATGTCTGTCACAGGCTGGGGAGACAGTGTAGGGTAGTAGCTGGAGCCAGACATACTTGGGTAGCAATTCAAGCTCCAACATCTATTATCTGGGAGGCTTACAAAAGTCATCACCTCTCTGAGTCTGAATTTTCTCAACCATAGAAGACACACCTAATTTGCGTGGTTGCTATAAGCACTAAATGTGCCCCTGCACACAATGAGTGCTCAGTGAATGGTAGATATGTATTATTGCAATACTCTCAGTACTCCCAAGAAGAGTCAGGAGGACCCTTCTTTCTGATGATAAGAGCTACCTGCCTGATTATGCTTCCCTTTTAACCTAGAGTCCAGAAACAAATTTACAACTTAGTTATGGCAGCCCTGTTACCATTAAGGTTGTGATATGATAACCTTTTTCCTAGCTCTTGATTTTCTACTTCTGAAGTTTATCGACCAATGAGAAGAACTTATCAACCCGACCAGACCAGGGCATGTGTATATATGTGTGTACACACACATGCACAAGCTTCGAACAGCTATTTTTCAAGGCAATTCCCACTTGGGTAGTCCCCTGCCAAGAGAAAATGTAAATCACTTTTCAGTCCAGCATCCAGGGGCTCTGCAAATCAGTCCAAGATAAATTTAATCTGGGTCTACATAACAGAAACCGGGCAGCCAGCCAGCTAACTTTTGTTTTGTGTTTTAAGACGTATTAAGAGAAATGCAACGTGCTCTTTGTCAAATGATGTCTATGGTGATCAAGCACGGTCCCACTGGGCTAAGGTGTAGCCCTGGCGAAGGAGCGGGGTAGCTTGGTGGGTTGGGCTAAGGGAGGACCTTTGAGGGGTCAACACCCCTGGGTAACTTAAAGGCTGCAGAAACCTCTAAGGAGAGAAAAAGCAAGAACCTCAACCTTCAGGATGTTGCTTCTAAAAGTGTCGCAAATCAGAAACTCCTAAGGGTGGAGTGGGGAGGTGAGGGTGAGAGGGAAGCAGGGAGATGAGGTGCGGCCAGTTCACAAAAGGGAGTTTGAACCTTCCCCTGGCGGCTGTGGGAGCCCTTGGACCCATTTAAACAATGATACTGTCTTGCCCACTCTTCAACTCAGCACTATTGAACTGGGAGTCAGGAGATTTCTCATTATCATGTAATTACTGTAACAATACTTGGAGGTAGACTTTATTACTTTTCTTTTCCAGTTGAGTAAACTGAGACTCTGAAAGTAACTAAATTGCCTAGGATCACAGGCTACGTGGAGCCAACACTTGAAGTCCAAGAGCCTTCAGCACCACGCGTTGGATTTTCCAGTTTGGCTCCAAGGCAAGGACAATATCTTAATTATGCATCTTTGTTTTCCCTACCCCTCCCCGCTTGGTCGCAGCTCTCCAAAATTTAGTCGACTTTGGGAGGTTGAAAAGTCAAACAGGACCTCGCCTTTTTTTTTTTTCCCCCTCCAGCAGGCCCTGGGAATGGCTGTAGGAGCTGGCAAAATAAGTGCACTTTGAGGCCAGAGACCCTCTTCTCCCCTTCGGAGCACATTCCCTTTTCCTGTTCCGTCTCTGAGAGAGGAATTTTGCCCGTGGGAGCTGTCTCAGGTGCCAAATGCTCCCCCTGACCTTTCCGTGCCTCCCTAACACATTCCTGCATTTAAATCAGAGCTGGTCAATGTTTCATTCCCTGCTACACGCCCCCCCAGCCGTGTCTTCTGAAGCTGGTGAACGATTAACCTCCAACAGCCCTTGATCTTCCTCCTGAGAAGCCTCCGAACACTTTACTACTCGGTGTCAATGATCTACCAAAGCTCTCCCGTCTCCGAGGAACCCCTTGCATACATTTTTATAATGATTCTGATGATATACGATTCTTCCAAACAAGTAAATACAAAGCACACACGTCAAATCTTTTTTTTTTTTTTTTTTTTTTGGTACGCGGGCCTCTCACTGTTGTGGCCTCTCCCGCTGCGGAGCACAGGCTCCGGACGCGCAGGCCCAGCGGCCATGGCTCACGGGCCCAGCCGCTGTGCGGCATGTGGAATCTTCCCGGACCGGGGCACGAACCCGTGTCCCCTGCACCGGCAGGCGGACTCTCAACCACTGTGCCACCAGGGAAGCCCCACATCAACTCTTGAATCACATTTTCTTGAAATTTCTTGAAAATTATTACAAAGAACCAGAGAAGACGGGCGAAGATTCTAGCTTAGCTCCGCCACTTATGTCCTTAGCCAGATCTCTTTACTTATGCAGGTTTTCTCTCCTTCACTTATCAAATGAGGAGAACCATTCTTTTCTCTTACATTTAGTATACAGATTAAACATCAATGTAAAACGGTTTGGCTCCTAGTGGAAATATAATAAGTATTCTTACTTAAGAAGAAACTGTAGCCTAAAGTTTGTAAAGGCATAGACTTCTGGAGCTGGAAAGCACCTGATAGAGCTTGTGTATCTTTTACACGTGAGGGAGCTGGAAGGGAGAAGTCAGAACTGTATTCATCAATCCCTCAGTCAGTCAGTGGTCTATAGTCTAGTTCAGCGCTGTCTAGTAGAAATACAATATATAAGCCATACATGTAATCTTAAAAGTTTTAGTAATCACATTTAAAAAGTAGAAGGAATTGAGACTTCCCTGGTGGTCCAGTGGTTAAGACTCTGCGCTTCCACTGCATGGGGAACGGGTTCATTCCCTGGTCAGGGAACTAAGATCCTGCATGCCGTGAGGCGTGGCCAAAAAAAAGTTGAAGGAATTGACACAACATTGTAAATCAACTATAGTTCAATTTAAAAAAATTTTTTTAAAGTAGAAGGAAACAGGTGAAATTAATAACGTATTTTATTTAACCCAATATATTTTTCATGTAGTCAACGTAAACGTTATAAACAAATGATTTCATATTTGTTGTACTAAATCTTCACAATCTGGTGTCTGTTTTACACTTAGAGCACTGTGAAACGGACTAGCCACACTTCAAGTGCTCAAGTGGTTACTGGCTACCATATTGGACAGCACAGCACATATCTAGTCCAATATGTCAGCAAACATTTCACGCGCCTGTTATGTTCCAGGCAGTCTACTGATGCAGGGATATGAGGGTAAACAAACGCAGGAGAGGACCAGGTGGACAGCCTTGGAAACCACAAACCATAACCCAAGGCTGGGAGCCCTTCCCCAACTAGGCTGCTGGATTATGCATGTGTATGTTTGGTTGAACAGGTCGAGAAGAAAATTCTCCAGGGACCATATCTGTATCTCGAGGGCAATTTCCTCTACTTGGGTATCAGGGATAGCAACGTTTTTGTACCGAGTTGCTATTATGTCCTAGGCATTGTGCTCTGTACTCAACAGGTATTGTCTGATTTACTCCTCTGAGTGACTGTGTGGGGATATTATTTTGCCCATTTTAAAGAAGAGGAAGTAAAGGCTCAGAGAAGCTGAGTAATTTGTCCAAGGGTCACACAGCATATCAGAGGCAGAGCTGTGACTCATTCTCAGAAAGGAGGCGTGTTTAACTTGGTCAGTGTCACCCACGGAGAAGAGAGCAAGATGAGTGTTCCTTGGCCATTACTATTTTGGACTATTTAGAAACGTTCCTAACGTTTCCTGAATAAAGTGACTGGAGGTTTATTTTAATAACAACTTTCCATCCCTGGTGACCAAAGTTCCCGCTGTGTGAAGGCTGTTTTCAACTCCTGCTCACACAGGAATTGTATGAGCTAGTAAAAAGTACCCAGAACGTGAATACCCACCAAGCTGGAACATGGGCTGCTGCAGCTCCAGTATTTCCTGAAGGAGTATCCACTGCCATAAGGGCCACAGATGAATAAGTTTATGAACCTGGAATAATCAAGGAGAATGAAATGTTCTGCTCAAGATCATCAGTGTGATTTCATGGGGACATCTCCCCCTAGAGGAGAATAGACAGTGTGTATGTGTTGGCGGGAAATTAGTTCCTAGAAAAAGGTGATACTTTGCATTAAGAAACAATTCAAAATTAGATCACATCCTGAAACACAGAACATATGACACCCTGTGAGACTCACCTGGCTGAACTTGAACTGGATTGACTACAGGATTAGGAAGAAAAAAAATCAAAACCACAAGTTTATTCTGTTATTTGAAACGATTTTGTTTACTTATATTTTATTCACTTAGCAAATACTTTCTGAGTACCCACTAGGTGCTGGATCTGCATATATGGCAGGGAGGGTGGGAGGCAGACATAAGAAAAATGCCAAGGGAGGCCACTTGACCCTCAGGTAGCCTTTAAGCTGAGCTGATTAGTCTAGATTTCAGAGCTCAGGTTTGGGTTTACAAATCTAAGAGCTGATACATGATGCTTAAAACCATGGGAATAGGGCTTCCCTGGAGGCGCAGCTGAGAATCTGCCTGCCAATGCAAGGGACACGGGTTCGAGCCCTGGTCTGGGAAGATCCCACATGCCGCGGAGCAACTAGACCCGTGAGCCACAACTACTGAGCCTGCGCGTCTGGAGTCTGTGCCCCGCAACAAGAGAGGCCGCGACAGTGAGAGGCCCGTGCACTGTGCTGAAGAGTGGCCCCCGTTCGCCACAACTAGAGAAAGCCCACACACAGAAACGAAGACCCAACACAGCCAAAAATAAATAAATAAATAAATAAATAAAACCCATGGGCATAAATGAGATCCCCTAGATAGAAAAAAGAATAGAAGGTCCAGGACTGAGCACAAAGAAATAGTGACATTTCACGTTGGATGGAATAGGAGCTGAGAAGGGAGGCTGGGAAAGGAGCAGACTGTGAACTTGGAGCATAACTAGGAGTGTGGGTCTCACAGAAGCCAAGAGAGTGCTTCAGGAAGGAGAGGGTGCACTACTGTGCCACGTGCAGCTCGGAGGTAAATAAGATGCACAACAGCAGCAGTAAAAAGGGTCATTTGGTTGAGGTGTCATGGCGACATTGGTTAGTCGCTGAGGGGTGGTGCTGAGATCGGGTGGGGTGAAGGGTGACTAGGAAATGCAGATGTGAGGACAGAGCATGAAATTTGCTCTTTTGGAACATTGAAAATATGAAGGTGAGAAAGTGAGTGATATGTGGAAGGGGAAGTGGTTGGATCCAGAAGGTACTGGTTTTGATTTGCAGATAGAGCCTGTCCATAGTCACCCTGTTCTTTCTTCTGGAGTTCCTCTGCAGGCAGAACTCTACTCATTCTGTAAGATGCAGATTTAAGTGTCCCATCCTCTGTCAAACATTCATTCCGGGGCCAGTTAGATGTCTGTCCTAGGTCCCGAGGCCACGCTGTGTATGTTCTGTCTGCCTTAAGGCTTATTTCAGAAATTAGGAGGAGCCCTTGGGAAACCATTAAATCTCAGCTCCTGCCCTGCTAGATGTTCCCAGGTCCCCCTCTAGAGCTGCACTGCCAGCCCCACAAGACACCTGGGGGTGAAACCCTCACATTCACATCAAGTTTCACACTTCACCACAGAAGCACAGGTCTTCACCCATGGGTGGGTGGACCAGGGAGGGGGTTCTTGGCTCTCTGTGGATGAAACGCCCTAGGCTGTAGGCTAGAAAACTGAACCGAAACCAGGGGGTACCACAAGGTGTCACTGTTGATCCTCAGTTAAACAAAAACTGATCAGGGCAGGGACTTGGAAAAACACTTCAAAAACACTTATTCTGCAGATGAAGAAACTGAGGCACGGAGAGGTGACACGACTTAACAAAGATCATGTAGCCAGTTAGTGGCAGAACAATTATGAGAATCCAAGTCCCTTAACTTTTGGACCATCTTGACCACCTTCTCCCGCTGCTCTTCGGCAGCACCTAGAGAGGAGGACCAAGCTGTTTCTACAATCATTCACCCAAGACCATAGCTCTAGATTGGAAATAGAATAGAGAAAAATGGAAGGGGAAAAAAAGAACGGAAAAAACAAACCTTTAGCATTCACTTTCCCCATGTGCCTTATGCAAAGTGTTCAGCTTAGATGCCGCGGCTACAATGAGAGTGTGGCACGCAGGGCCCCCATCTGTGACATGGTTTGAATAGCTGAATAGAAAAGTATCAGGTAATGGGTTTCATCCTTTTTATGGCTTCGACTTAAAAAGAGTCTGGTTCCCAAGGAAAACAAGAAGCCAAGTTGCTTCAGCAAAGAATTGGCTGAAACCTAAGTAGGAACCAGATAAAAACATTTGGCAGATAGAAGAATGAGGATAAATTTCTGGGCCCTTTGTTCGGGGAACGGGGCGCTATGGGGCAGGAGATCCTTTGTGAGCCAGTGACCTATAGACCAGGCATTTATCCTGGTGTCTGAAAAGAACAAGGTAGCAGAGGAGTCTTGGGAGAGGGACTTTATCCTCACCCACCAGGTGTCTCATGAGGTCTCCCCTGCTCCTTGGCCTGACTTCCATCAGCCCTTTCTTCTCCCCTTGTGGTTTCTACTGGAGTCTCCTTTTATTGCCTCCCAGTCAACTTTTTTAAAAAGTTAAGGTAATAAAATTAACATGAGCTCATTTCAAAAATTCAGATACCAAGTAGCAGAAAGAAGGAAATAAAAAGATTTGTAATCACTCCATTCAGAAATTATTGCTCTTAACCTATTGTCTGTAAGTCAGGCAGTTGGCTTGTGGAGCACCTGCCGTGTGTCCAAGGCACTGGGTTTAGAGCCGGGAAACAACACACACCAATCCCGGCTCCGCCAGAGTCTCCATTATAGTTCGGAAGGCAGACAATCAACTTTTAAAAGAAGTAAAATACTTAGTGTCAGAGTCTGGTAAGTGCTATGGGGACGGAGAAACGAGAGAAGGGGATGGGGATTTTACTGGTGGTGAGGTGGCGACTTAAAATGGGATATTCCGGGGCTTCCCTGGTGGCGCAGTGGTTGAGAGTCCGCCTGCCGATGCAGGGAACGCGGGTTCGTGCCCCGGTCCGGGAAGATCCCACATGCCGCGGAGCGGCTAGGCCCATGAGCCATGGCCGCTGAGCCTGCGCGTCCAGAGCCTGTGCTCCGCAATGGGAGAGGCCACAATAGTGAGAGGCCTGCGTACCGCAAAAAAAAAAAAAAAAAAAAAAAGGATATTCTGAAAGTGCCATCTGAACAAGGCCCTGAAGCAGATGAGGGAGCAAACCATGTGGACACCTGGGGAAAGGCTCCTTCCTTCCCATCCATTTCCTATGCATACGTAATAATGCAATTATAGCATAAGTAATATCTGACTACCACCTTGATGCTAAAAACATAAACAATATGGAAACATATAGATGACGAGAGAACCACTTTCTCACCACCCATCACCTCCTCCTCCCTCCAATAAACACAGTGCCCATGGTGTGATCCCTACTGAACTTGGTCTCTGCATTTGTATTCATTTCTGTGTATCCCACCCATGCACTTAGCTTCATTTTATTTACTCCGTAAGTGAGATTATCCTTTGCGAAGGTGATGCCTTTTTATTTTCCACAGACAGTCTCTTCTAAATGTTTTCTATACTTCAGAAATATAGGAGAGCTCTGGGCTTCATATAAAAATGAAAGAGGTACATTTCATTGCTAAGTGTGGCTGGATGTTTCTCTTCCTCCCGTGGGCTATTAATCTAGGATTCATTGCATTATATTATAATAATTTGTTTCTGCCTCTGTCTCTTCTATTGGACAGTGAGTTATTTGTGGTCAGGGATTGGGTCTTCTCCCTGAACTTTCAGTGCCTGGTACAATGCCTAGCACATGGTGGGTATTCTGTAAATGATTGGGCAGTTAATTACACTTTCCTACGTGACCCTATAAGGCTTCCAACATTGGATGGGATATGCGCTGAGATCAATGTTATGGTCTTTCCTATTGGGAATTATTTATTCTCCATTGAAAAATCTGTGTCACTATTGGATATAGCCATTATTGGATGGCAGCCAGGATGCCTGGGGTCAAGTCCTTCAAATCAAATAGTCCAGCGTTAGCTATGAGAGCTACCTTTCACTACCCTTGCTGAAAGGAAATGAACATTTAATGAGTGCACAAATGTGCTAAGCACTTGACAAAACACTGCTCATTCAAGGCACAAAAGGACTCAATAAAGTAGATACTATTTTGGAGATGTGAGGAAAGCAAGAATCAAAGAGATTAATATGGATATTACGTGGGTCCCTTCATGCACCACCGTGCAGATTTATCTTACCATTTCCCGACATTTATTTTAGGTTTTTTTCCCAGAAATAAACCATTATGTATAAATATACCCCGGAGGACCATGTTCGCAAATTTAATTGCCAAGCCTGGATGGAACATTTTAAAAGCCACTCATGCAACTTTGTCACTTAGCAGACTTTAATTGACCTTAGGCACTGGGCTAGGCCCTATGGATACAGAAAGGAATGGAGCATGGTCCCAGCCCCGAAAGAAACTCCCTTTCCAGAGGGAGTGGCATGGCAGATACAAAAGCTTTTACAGTTGAGGAACTGAGGCTTAGGGAGGGCTGGTGACTCTACCGAGGGGCAAAGCCAGGTTTAGAGCCCAGGGGTCAAATGAAACTGACCTCTTAGAGCCCTGGGAGACCCCTACAGTACATCCCACTTGCAGCAGGGCGGCCCCTGAGTGGAGGGGTCTCCTCTCGGAGGGATGCCAGCCACACAAGAGAACTGGTCTGACACAACCAAGCAGGATTCATGAGAAACACTCATGGCTGTTTTTTTCTGTCTCCACTAACCAACTTTTTGCTGCAAAGAATAAAATTCTTGTCTGGTGACACACACTTCCTGTCAGGATGAGGCACACCCAGCCAGTGGAAACCACCCAAATCAAACGAAGAAAAATCCTTTTAATTCCTCTAGGTGCACATTTTTGGGTTCCACTGGATTGTTGCCATTTTCCCAGGGGCTATGCCAGTGGTGGGTTTGAGGAACAGCAAATTAGAACAATACAGTAATAAGGGTAACAACCACAGTGACATTAAATCATCCACCATTTAATATCTCCAATTAAATTCCCATGTTCTATAAAAGCAATTCATTCTCATAGAAAACTCAGAAACTGACAAAAATCTGTGTGCTTTTTTGATAAAAACAAACCCAAATCTATATTTTTTCAGTTCAAACAACCACTGTTAACATTTTGATGTGTATAGTTCCTTTTCAAAAATAATATTTATATACATTTTACATCCTGCTCTATTCACATAACTTTATATGGTAAATATGTCCCCATTAATTATGTTCTTTAACACGTACTTATAAATGATACATAACATTCTGCTATGCAGTTTCCATGTGATTTAGGTGGTTAATCTATTTTTGGACATTCACATCCCCACATAATTTTTGGTTATTATATTATTACAACTCTAAGCAGATTCTTGACTCATTAAGAGGCACCACTGAACTTCCCTGGTGGCGCAGTGGTTAAGAATCCCCCTGCCAATGCAGGCGATGAGGGTTCGAGCCCTGGTCCGGGAAGATCCCACATGCCGTGCGCGGAGCAACTAAGCCCGTGCACCGCAGCTACTGAGCCCACACACCTAGAGCCCATGCTCTGCAACATGAGAAGCCATCGCAACAAAGAGTAGCCCCCATTCCCACTAAGATCAGGAACAAGACAAGGTCGCCCACTCTCACCACTATTCAACATAGTTTTGGAAGTTTTAGCCACAGCAATCAGAGAAGAAAAAAAATAAAAGGAATCCAAATTGGAAAAGAAGAAGTAAAGCTGTCACTGTTTGCAGATGACATGATACTATACATAGAGAATCCTGAAGATGCTATCAGAAGACTACTAGAGCTAATCAATGAATTTGGTAAAGTAGCAGGATACAAAATTAATGCACAGAAATCTCTGGCATTCCTATACACTAATGATGAAAAATCTGAAAGTGAAATTAAGAAAACACTCCCATTTACCATTGCAACAAAAAGAATAAAATATCTAGGAATAAACCTACCTAAGGAGAAAAAAGACCTGTATGCAGAAAATTATAAGACACTGATGAAAGAAATTAAAGATGATACAAATAGATGGAGAGATATACCATGTTCTTGGATTGGAAGGAGCAACATTGTGAAAATGACTCTACTACCCAAAGCAATATACAGATTCAATGCAATCCCTATCAAACTACCACTGGCATTTTTCACAGAACTAGAACAAAAAATTTCACCATTTGTATAGAAACACAAAAGACCCCAAATAGCCAAAGCAATCTTGAGAAAGTAAAATGGAACTGGAGGAATCAGACTCCCTGACTTCAGACTATACTACAAAGCTACAGTAATCAAGACAGTATGGTACTGGCACAAAAACAGAAAGATAGATCAATGGAACAGGATAGAAGCCCAGAGATAAACCCACACACATATGGTCACCTTATCTTTGATAAAGGAGGCACGAATATACAGTGGAGAAAAGACAGCCTCTTCAGGAAGTGGTGCTGGGAAAACTGGACAGCTACATGTAAAAGAATGAAATTAGAACACTCCCTAACGCCATACACAAAAATAAACTCAAAATGGATTAAAGACCTAAATGTAAGGCCAGACACTATCAAACTCTTAGAGGAAAACATAGGCAGAACACTCTATGACATAAATCACAGCAAGGTCCTTTTTGACCCACCTCCTAGAGAAATGGAAATAAAAACAGAAATAAACAAATGGGACCTAATGAAACTTAAAAGCTTTTGCACTGCAAAGGAAACCATAAACAAGACGAAAAGACAACCCTCAGAATGGGAGAAAATATTTGCAAATGAAGCACCTGACAAAGGATTAATCACCAACATTTACAAGCAGCTCATGCAGCTTAATATCAAAAAAACAAACAACCCAATCCAAAAATGGGCAGAAGACCTAAATAGACATTTCTCCAAAGAAGATATACAGATTGCCAGCAAACACATGAAAGAATGCTCAACATCATTAATCATTAGAGAAATACAAATCAAAACTACATTGAGATATCATCTCACACTGGTCAGAATGGCCATCATCAAAAAATCTGCAAACAATAATTGCTGGAGAGGGTGTGGAGAAAAGGGAACCCTCTTGCATTGTTGGTGGGAATGTAAATTGATACAGTCACTATGGAGAACAGTATGGCGGTTCCTTAGAAAAACTAAAAATACAGCTACCATACAACCCAGCAATCACACTACTGGCATATACTCTGAGAAAACCATAATTCAAAAAGAGTCATGTACCACACTGTTCATTGCAGCTCTATCTGCAATAGCCAGGACATGGAAGCAACCTAAGTATCCACTGACAGATGAATGGTTAAAGAAGATGTGGCACATATATACAATGGAATATTACTCAGCCATAAAAAACCAAAATTGAGTTATTTGTAGTGAGGTGGATGGACCTAGAGTCTGTCATACAGAGTGAAGTAAGCCAGAAAGAGAAAAACAAATACCGTATGCTAACACATATATATGGAATCAAAGAAAAAAAAATGGTCATGAAGAACCGAGGGGCAGGATGGGAATAAAGACGCAGACCTACTAGAGAATGGACTTGAGGACATGGGGACGGGGAAGGGTAAGGTGGGACAAAGTGAGAGAGTTGCATGGACATATATACACTACCAAATGTAAAATTGATAGCTAGTGGGAAGCAGCCGCATAGCACAGGGAGATCAGCTCAGTGCTTTGTGACCACCTAGATGGGTGGGATAAGGAGGGTGGGACAGAGGGAGACGCAAGAGGGAAGAGATATGGGGATATATGTATATGTATAACTGATTCACTTTGTTATAAAGCAGAAACTAACACACTATTGTAAAGCAATTATACTCCAATAAAGATGTTAAAAAAAAAAAGTAGCCCCCACTCGCTGCAACTAGAGACAGCCCGCATGCAGCAATGAAGACCCAATGCAGCCAAAAAAAAAACAAATAAATTTATTTTTTTTAAAAAAAGAGGCACCACTGGTCTCTTTTCTTACGTTATCTCATTTCCTCATCTTAGGCCTCCAGGGTAGGCATCACATTGTTTTAGAAATGAAGGGACTGGGATTCAAAGAGGGTAAAGAACTGTCCTGAGGTCAGAGCCAGGTTTGGAACCGAGGTCCCTCTAACTCCTGAGCCAGCCTACCCATTATCACACCTTGGGTGTGCTGGGATCTGTCTTTGCCATATTGTTTTCTGTCTTCACAGAGCATCAATGCCTGGGATGGGAGAGTGTTCTTGTACTCTCCTCTGCCCAAATTCTTAATCCTGGTCTCCTTTCATGTTCCCGTGGATACCCTGGTCCCTTAGTATGACTGAAGCCTTTCCAATGAAACACTCTCCATTCGAAAGTTCCCAGGCAGCTGGGCTGCTGCGACTGATGGTTCCCAACTGCTGCGCCATATGTTCTTGCCCTCCGCGCTCTCAGCTGTTCTCAGATAGGCCGGCTGCGAGGTTAATCACATCTCACATTGTAAAACTGAATCCTGATACACTCAAGAAAGCCCTCATGGTTATTTGTGCCGCATTCCCATTCCCATTTATATTCGCAACGATTTCCAAGATCTGAGGTGACCTCAACAACTCAGCACATTTTAAACAGAACACTAAACTTAAAAGAAGATACGTGGAGCTCAAACCTCTCTTTTCATTCCAGACTTGTATATCCAACAGTCTAATCGACACCGTTTCTCAGGTGTTTTGAAACTTACTCTATTCAAATCAGAATTCTTGATGTTTTCCTCTCAGACCTGTCTCTGGTAGGTGTGTGGGCTGTCTGGCCAGTAACCATTCGCTGCCTCCTTCTACTTCACAGAACCTTGATTTTGTTCAGGGACAATGTGCCCAGACCAAGGTTTGAACCTACATGGGTCTAAGCCCATCATAGCAATCTCAGCCCTATCGCTGGGTATTCCTGCTCTTGGCCTCCAGCAAGGGTGAGCAGTGGGATCGAAAGGAAGTCTAGAGAATTTCTAGGTGCACATTTTCACTGAGATAAAAGAGAGGTTGCATTAGACATGTCTCATGTAGCACTTCAAGTCATCTTGGATCACTGCTTACTTACTCTAGCCATCTCTGTGGAGATCAATTACTTGCAAAATTCTACCAGCTTCCCACTGGTGCAACTTGGGCCTACAGCTGAGTGTCTCTTGCTTTCTTCCCTGGGGCTCCCCATCTATGCAACCACCACCCCAATAGAAGATGCCAATCAACTCTCACTTGAACTATTTCAACAGCTTCCTAATTGATCTCCCCTCTCCAACTCCTGGCCCCTCCCCAATATAATTCTCCACATCACAGCCAGAGTGAGCTTTTAAAAATACAATCGGAATCATGCTAGTTCCCTGCTTCAAAACTTTCAAGGAATCTGCATTATATTCTGAGTAAAATCCAAACTCCTTACCATGGCCTTCAAGACTTTGCATGATCTGGCCATCTTTCCATGTTGCCAGACTTTGCTTATCTCAATTTGCCCTTGTCCAAATTGTCCCCTAGGTCTTACATGTTTGGAGTCTTCATAATGCAGATCCTTCTGCCTGGTATACTCTTCCCCTATTGCTCCGCATGGCTGGATCCTTTCTGTCAGCCAGTTGTCAGTTTTAATGTCTACCTTCTAACAGAGGACTTCCTTACCACCCAGGGTTAAGAAATTCCCCATTATTCTTTTTTTAAAATTAATTAATTATTTGGCTGCGTTGGGCTCATGCAACATCTTAGTTGCGGCACGCGGGCTCTTCGATGCAGCGCGAGGGCTTCTCTCTAGTTGTGACGTGGGCTCCAGAGCGCTAGGACTCAGTAGTTGCGACATGTGGGCCTAGTTGCCCTGCAGCATGTGGGATCTTAGTTCTCTGACCAGGGATTGAACCCGCGTCCCCTGCATTGCAAGGCGGATTCTTAACCACTGGAAAACCAGGGAAGTCCCTCCCCATTATTCTTTGTACCACATCTTGTTTGTTTTCTCCATAGCAAGGCACAAAAGCTAATGCCTTATGCATTAAGCTTATAGTTAAGTTGTTATTACATATTTATTTATTTATTTTCACCCTTTAATTGCTTATCTCCCTGATCAGATTAGAATCTTTTCTAGCAAAGGCCAAGATTTTACTCTCCACTATATACTCAGGTCCTTGTACATTGCCTGCCTTAGAATATGTGCTCAGTAAATATATATTGAGTAAATGAATAAACTGTAATAACAACAGTATCAGTTGCCATTGAATGAGGTCCTTGCTTGCGTGTTCAAATCTTGGTTCTGTCACTTATTAGCTCTGTGAGCTTAGGCAAGTGTTTTAACCTCTCTGTACCACAGCTTTCTCATCTTTTTTTTTTCTTTTTTTTTTTTTTTGCAGTACGTGGGCCTCTCACTGTTGTGGCCTCTCCCATTGCAGAGCACAGGCTCAGCGAGCCCACTCTGCGGCATGTGGGATCTTCCCTAACGGGGGCACGAACCCGTGTCCCCCGCATCAGCAGGCAGACTCTCAACCACTGCGCCACCAGGGAAGCCCAGCTTTCTCATCTTAAGTGGGGATAATAATAGTACCTAGTTGAGTTGTCAAAATAATTAAATTATTTGTTATTGTTATACATGTGAAAACTTAAGACTAGTGCCTGGCAAGTAGTTAGCATTATGTAAATGCTTAGCTGGTCTTGTTGTTATTATTATTATCTCTGCCAAGAAATCGAGGCTCAGGAAGACTAGCGTCATATAGCTAGTAATTGGCAGCCTGCGATCCCAACCAACTAGAGGTGCGAATTAACAAAGACACCTCCACATAGTGCAGCATTGGTTGTACAGTGGTGAGCATAGCTGCCTTCCAAAGATACCTCCACTTTAGTAGGTGAAATTATGAAATCTTTTGAGGGGAAAGTTATTGATGGACATTACTGGAAGTGTCTGCCACTATTGCAATCTCTTTGCCAATTGTTTGCTTCTAAATGCTTTTTTTTTTTTTTTTTGCGGTACGCGGGCCTCTCACTGTTGTGGACTCTCCCATTGCGGAGAACAGGCTCCGGACGCGCAGGCCCAGCGGCCATGGCTCACGGGCCCAGCCGCTCCGCGGCATGTGGGATCTTCCCGGACCGGGGCACGAACCCGTGTCCCCTGCATCGGCAGGCGGACTCTCAACCACTGCGCCACCAGGGAAGCCCCCTAAATGCTTTTGAAAGCATAACCAGATGGCAATTTTTTCAAGGATATTCACATAAAAAAGGGAACCAAAAATGGCTTAATATAATTACACTTCAAAAAAAATTAGGTGGTGCATGATTGTAAAATTTGTGTGTAGACAAAGATCACAGGAGAACAAGTGGAATTGCTTCAAAGGCATCTATAGATGCAGAACAATCTGCGCTTCTTCACTTCCGGTTCACTTTTTAACTCTCTCCAATCTGGCTTCTCCAACCTCCACTGAAACTGCCCCACAAAGGTCACTGGTGACTTTCCAACTACCAAGTCCAATGGGAGCTTTCTGGACCTCAGCTTACTGGATTAATTTGAGTTAATCAATGTTATTAACCACCAACAACTCTCAGCTCTCAGTATCACCACTACCACTTTCCTGATTCTCCAACATCTCCTACTCTTCTTAGCCACTTTGCTGCCCATCACTCTCTGCATCTTCCCCAGGGTTCAACTTCTGGTCCCTTTCCCTTCTTGAACTTCCCACTCTCTCCTGAGAAAATACCACCCAAGATCATCGCATCAACTCTCACCACAAACTGCATTCCCTAACCAGAAACTCTTGACCTTTTAGTTCAGACTCCAAAGCTGGCCATTTTCCTGAAGAGTTGGGATTTTAGAGTCTGGAACTCTCAAATACAAACTTTCCTTTTCACCTAAATGCTGCTGCTATGAACTCTCATCCCCTTTCCCTGGGCATCTTACCACAGCATCCTGATTTATCTCCCTATCCCTAGTCTCACCTCCAATCCATTCCCAACACTCCTGTAGAGTGCTTTCTAAAATGTGGAAATCTGAGGTTCCACTTCTGATAATGGCAGAGTTGCTCCTGTAAATACTTCCCATAAGTAACAAGTATAAGCTATAGAAAAAAATATAAAAACCAATCACGGGGAGGCAATTAAAGAGGAACCAAAGCTGACATGGTGGACAAGAGTCACGCTTGGAAGAAAGAAATGTCATGTGTGAGTTTTGCATTTTTGATGGATTTTTACCTGAGGGAAAACTCCAGTCAGTACTCAGCAGGACAGCTAAAACTCAGATAGAAGCATGCAGTCTTACTAGTTAGAAGAACCAGAGGAAAGCATTCAGTAACCCTAGCCGCTGTAAATTGGCGGGTGTGGAGGTAGGGTGGGAGGGGTGGGGGGATGAGTGGAGATCTAAGAAAGGAGAAAGCAACTTCAGAACTCACCATATAGTGATCCATATTGGTCACTCTTGGATCCTGTTACTTCTAAAACAACATTATTTTTATTTCTTATTACAAAATAATGCATAGGACATTTAGAAGATATAGGAGAGCAAAGGTAAAAATAATTCATTATTCAGTAATTACTCACTGAGCACCAATTATGTGCCAAGGACCATCCTTCGTACTGGGAACACAGCCTTAAAAAAAAAATCTTTGCACTCATTCTAGTAGGTGAGACACACAAGATGAAAATGAACAAATAGATGTGTAATCTAATACCCAAGGTGGGAATTAAAAATAAAGTCAGTGTTTCTGGACAAAACAGAACAAGAGAGGGAATATTTAGAATGTTAAAAGTGGGTACTTACAGGAAATCTTTTTTTTTTTCATTGAAAAAATTTTAGCTCATTCTAGATACTTTAGAAATGACCTTCAAGTAGCAAAGTTTAAATATATAAATATTTTTCTGGGCTTCCCTGGTGGCGCAGTGGTTAAGAATCCTCCTGCCAATGCAGGGGACACAGGTTCGAGCCCTGGTCCGGGAAGATTCCACATGCTGCAGAGCGACTAAGCCCGCGAGCCACAACTACTGAGCCCATGTGCCACAACTACTGAAGCCTGCACACCTAGAGCCCATGCTCCGCAACAAGAGAAGACACCTCAATGAGAAGCCCACACACTGCAACGAAGAGTAGCCCCCGCTCGTCACAACTAGAGAAAGCCCATGTGCAGCAACAAAGACCCAACCCAGCCAAAAATAAATAAATTAAATAAATAAATAAATAATATATAAATATCTTTCATTTAGGCACTTTATTTATAGTTAAATATGTCTTTTTTTTTACCAGTAAAATGCTAAAATATATCCTATGTAGGTTCAATCTATGGCTGGATCTCTCTATGGAGCGAAACAATTTTTGATTAATTTTTTAAAACCCTGAATTGACTCACTGTTTTGGTGTTATTTAGATACAGTATGAATTTACGTCTCTGTCATGTGGAGACGGCACAAGGTATTATTACAATCAGAGAAGAGCTGTCATGAAAAGTGGTCTTCCATCATCTGTCATCTCCCTTTAGCCTAATGAGATACTGCCGTTATCTCCTGATGAAATATTGTTCTGCAAAACCTTGTCCTGTCATGCAATTCCTGCAGATCTTACAGGGGCCATCTGAGCTCAAGTGATATTAACTCCTATTCCATCACTCCATTTATCTCTCAGTAATCATGTATTTTATGATCTTCTCTATTTCCTGTGGGTTGTATAGAAGTTATCTTGGAGACTAATACAAAACAGTCAAATTTGTTTACCCAAATTTGTTTACCCATTTACCCAGGGGTCTGGAAATAAATTTTGTTTGTTTGTTTGTTTTTTTGCGGTACGCGGGCCTCTCACTGTTGTGGCCTCTCCCGTTGCGGAGCACAGGCTCCGGACGCGCAGGCTCAGCGGCCACGGCTCACGGGCCCAGCCGCTCCGCGGCATGTGGGATCTTCCCGGACCGGGGCACGAACCCATGTCCTCTGCATCGGCAGGCGGACTCTCAACCACTGCGCCACCAGGGAAGCCCTGGAAATAAGTACTTTAATTGTTCTAAAAATATTTTTTAAAATTATGCATGAAAAATTACAGTAATTTAGTAACCACTTGGTACGGTAGTGGTGCATGTGGCTGACATGTAAATGACTGGTAGGCATGTCTGAGGAGCTCAGTCCACACAACATAGATGGCATGAATCAGGACAGATGATGGCAGTTACCTTGTAAGACAAGAAGCTGGGATTCTTGTTTGCTTATATTTTGGTGGATAGCACATCTTTTACATTTTTTAACTGTAATTGTGCAAATTGACATTAGACATTCATCCCTTAATCCATATAATAGATAAGAACAGAGAAAGAGTGAGAGAGAGAGAACAGGAGGAGGAGGGGGAGGCAGAGGAGGAAATATATCTAAAAGATTCTGGAGCTGGATCAAACGGTAGCGAGAAAAGCTTTTTTTTTTTTTGTGCGGTACGCGGGCCTCTAACAGCTGCGGCCTCTCCCGTTGCGGAGCACAGGCTCCGGACGCGCAGGCTCAGCGGCCATAGCTCACGGGCGCAGCCGCTCCGCGGCATGTGGGATCTTCCCGGACCGCGGCATGAACCTGTGTCCCTGCATCGGTAGGTGGACTCTCAACCACTGCGCCACCAGGGAAGCCCAAGAAAAGCTATTTTGAAGATGAGGTATCTATACTTTGGAAATATTATTCATTCATCGAGGCAGGTGAGTCTCAGACAGCTCAGTGAGTAATCTTCCTCTGTGCTGTTGTTCTCCGTATCTTGGCAATAAGGAGACCGAGGCTTGAAACGGTTACATAGCTTGCTCACTCTACTCAGAGGTAGAACCAGAATTTCCATACTGCTTTCCCAGAATCCACAGTCCGAGCTCTTAACAACTATTATATACATCTTTTATCCTTGGAGTAAAGGGAAGAAATTTCCAACTCAAGCCTGAAAGCATAAGGGGGTTGAGAGAAACAGTTTGGAATTAGTTAAGATCAGAAAAAATAAGCGCCAGTCTGTGCTTTGATGTTATTCTGTTTTGGGTAGTTTTCTTTACTGTCTTTGTAGAAAAAACATAGGTAGTGGCATCATGTGCACTAATCTTTTTCTCCTTAGTCATTCATATCTGGAGGTAGTTTAATAGCTGGGCCTATGACACCAGGCCTGTTACCTGCCATCTGGTGGCAGCTAGCCAATTTATCCAATTTCTTTAAAATTTCACAGAGGGAGTGGGCTGAGGGGAGGTAAGTGAACCTGAACTGGCTGAAGATTGGATGAAGACTCTTATCCAAGTAGCCAAAGATGGGAATGAGATAGCCTGAGTTACAGTAGTTAGGGAGTGGAAAATTGAGTACAAATGCCTTGTGTTAAGGGAGAGAAGACTCCAGCTGGGAGATATTGTCAAAGGTCAGGACACAGACTGAGCGTAAACAGAGCAGGAGAAGCTGGGAGTAAAGAAGGGGATTCTGGGGATTGTAGAGTATGTCTCCACAAGGTCTGAGCACAGGTGGGTCAGGTTAAAGGTACAGCATCTTCTTAAATGGCTACTGGGAGGGGCAGCTTCATCTCAGTGAAAGAAAACTCCACAAACCGCATAGACACACTCTCATCCATCTGTTATTCAAGTAGACATTAACCGATGATCTGCTCTGTGCTCAGCACTGTTCTGGGCTCCAGGTAAACAAAGACCAGGAGCATCCAGTTTCTGGCCTGGAAGGAGTCCCCAGTCCTGGCTCAGTAGAGGGAGACAGACATGCGTCGTGAGTTTCTCTCTTTATCTGCTTTTCCCAGGAAGTGTCCTGGTTTTCATAACTGACCATGGCTTGACATGCTATGCCTTTATAATAATATTTTACAATTAGTGGAAAACCAGAGGAATGCCTGGAAATTGCCTTTAGTTATGGGAACAGCTGGGCTTCTCGGGATAACATGGGCAAACACTGCACCACGTGGGCAAGGATCTGCGGGACCCAGTTTTCTCTGGAGGTGCAGCTGCTTCTCTTTCAAATATCAGCTTCACATTCTGACATTTTGGCTTTTACATGAGTGACTGTGTGACCTGAGTGACCAGTTCTCCAGGAGACTTTTGATTAGGGGCTTCCTGGTTTTAGAAAATGGCCCTTATTTTTCTCAAAGTTCTTTATAAGTTTTCAGACCAGTAACCTCCCTTGACCACAGTGCCTTGGCTGGAAGGAGAAGACAGTCTGCCAACCTACCATTTTGCCTTCAATTCAATTTGGTGACAAGCACTTTTAATAATTGGATATTATGTTGTGAGCTGATTTTGGTCAGAAGCCACATGTACCCTTTCTGCGCTAGCTGCAGGAGCAGATAACCTGGTAGTTCTCACCAAGGCAGCCATTCACTGATTCTCCAAATGTTTGTCACACAGTACTCTGAGCCAGGAGCTGTCCTATATTCATGGCATACAATACCCATAAAATAGTTGTGGACAATACCCCCATCTATGAGGGGTGCGGTGACAGACATTAAACAAATAACTCCACAAATTTTAATAAGTGCCAATAAGGAAGAGACTGGGCTACTGTGAGTGTGAAAAGGGGCTGAACTAATTGGATTAAGAGACAGGGAAGGCCTCTTTAAGAAAGAGACAATAATGCTGAGATTTGAAGGAGTGGGCACTAGTCAGCCCAAGAGGGCGGGGAAGAGATTCCAGGCAGAGGGAACAGCACGTGCGCAGACTATAAGCTGGAAAGAAGAGGGTGTCACTTACAAACGGGTCAGCTGGAAAATGCAGCTGTGGCATAGTCGTGGTGGGAAAGAGAGACACAAAACGAGCACGTCCAGGTGGCTCAGAACCAGACCCTGCAGGGCCTCGTAGCCTCTGGTGAAGGGCGTGAATTTCATTCTGGTGACCTGGGAAGTTACAGAAGGGTCGTAAGCAGGGAAGGAGGGTGATCTGTTTACATTAAAAAATAGCTGTGAATTCTGTGTGTAGAATGGATCAGATATACATTTAAGAAAAACATGTGACGCAGCCTGAGTCATTGTGTGCCTGGTTTACCTGCATGGTGTCCTGGGCCAGTTGCTTTTTCAAGCTCTATGGCCAGGTGGGCACGGGAAGCTGGGCATCACCTGGACACCTACAGATCACCTTCTCCACCTGCCTGCCCTACCAAGGGTCCTGCCTGGGAGGCAGAATGTGGCTTCCAGACCCTGAGACAAAGTACAAAGTGTCTGTGTAGCAGCAGAGGAAGGCTTTGAGGGGGAAACAATAAATCAAGTTTTAAAGCTCTCACCAACTTAAGATCAAGATTCCAGTCTTAGGTTGATTTTCAGTGAAACGAATACATTTGGCTATAAGTGTCTCAGGAAACATGTCCTTAGGGCCCACTGATTTAGAAACATCTCTATTTTCAAAGTGGTGTTTAGTCAGTCCCTTCCCTTTTCTAGCTCAATTTCCTTGTTTTCTCCCTCACAGACCATGCATTCTTTGGTTATCTGATTTACCTTTGTAATTTTTGTTTAAAGACAAGTAAAAACATCTTGATAAATCGGGTCTTTTTAGTGTTACTTGTCATTAGTTTCCCCTCCCAATTTACTTCATGGCTGATGCCTCCCTTGGGGTAATATTTTTTCTTGACTTGCTTGTTCTCCCTCAACTCCCCATCAGTGGGGACTGCGGTTGGGGTGGGAGTCAGCAGGGCCAGGGTTTGTTGAAGTAGGTGGGAGTTGAAGGGTGAGAGACAAATGCCTCCCAACTTCACACGGAAACCTGGTGACTGCTCAGCTGGGACTTAGGTGTGTACTTTGTCTACCGGGTGTGCCTGGAAGTGGAGTGATGCCCCGGAATATGTGTGATGTAGTGGTCAGGATACCTGGGTTTGATTTCTTATCACTTCCTAGTTAATAACTCTGGGCCACAAAGAAGTTAATGGATGCATGCCTGTTACCACCAGACAATGTCCATAAATGTTCCCAGACACTCAGAGAGGTGGGCACTGTTTTCTCCATTCAGAGGTAAGGAGATGCGTGTTCAGAGAAGTTAAGTAAAACACCCAAAGACACACAGCTGGTAAGCTTCAATTTTTCAATCTGTTAAAGGAGGATAACATTGGATGATAAAGCCTAGGGGAGCAATTTACACACTGTGAAACTTCCATGAAGACATGCGGCCTTACGTGGCCGATGAAAGCCTCCATGAATACATTTGAGGGGTCTCTAGAATGGGCCTTGGATCTCACCCGTTTCTAGGAAGTTGTCTTGTTAAACGCGAAATTGTGCTCTCCTTTGAGACAGCTGCCTCTGGCCCATTCCTCCCAGTCTCAGTCACCCCACTCCCCACCCAAATTCTGCATTCCCCTCCAGACCTACTCTTAGGAGCCCCAGTCCCTCCCCGCAAGCAGGTCTCTCTGCCTGGTAAGTCTCTGCCTGCCCCATCTCCCTCTGCTGAGGAACTCAGATTCTTTCTGCTGATGTCAGCATATAATGTCACATCCTCAGTATGACATATCTATCTCCCACACAAGACTTAGGCCCCTAGGACAGGGACCCATGAGGGAACGACAGCAGAGGGATGTAGGTCTGAAAGGTGCTCAGCTCCATTTGCCTTTTCTCTAGATAACATGGAAAAGGGGCCCATAGCTACCGTCAGGATGGAATTCCCAAAGGGACTCTTTCCTCATGATTACATTCAATGGAAAACGGAGTCTGTGGGACTCTGATCTCCAATAAAATCTCTCTCTATATACCTCTCTCTATATCTTTACATATAGATATCTATGTACATACATAGATATTAATATTTGGTACACTTACCATATCAGATTGGTCTTAATGAGTCATGGCCGCTTCCTCAATTTTTTTTATGTTATACTTCATGAAGGAAATTAAAAAGAATGTCAGTTGCTCCATCTGGTTCTAGGGGACTTCTTCATTATTATCTTTTTTAACATCCATGGAAACAGAGGTGAAAACCCTTCTCCTCCTCCCCATTGAACTATTGACATTATAAACATTGACCTAAATTATAACCATTAGGTTCCCATTGAAATGAAAATTCTGCCCTGCGGTTTAAATTCCTAAGTTACTTTGTAAGATGAGCCCCCATTCAAGTCTTCTAATAAGAAAAACAGAGATTTGGTGTTAAAACATCTTCAAATAAACTGTGGGGAGCTTTACTTATAATTTTATAGCACTTATCACAGTCTGATCTGAGCAGAGTGGAGGTCTATCTGTCTCCCTCTACTAAGGAGAGAGCTCCTTGAGAACAAGGAATTTACCTGATTCGTGTTGACATTTGACACGTAATTGAGAGCCCATAAGAGGCACTCAATAAATGCTGGTTGAACAGAAAGGAAAAAGATGTGCTGAGAGCAAAAGAGTAAGGTAAAGCCGTTCTGGTCTTTCTCTACTTTGATGATGATGATGATGGTGGTGATGACTATGGTGATGGTGATGATAGCAAGAGTTATCTTTGACTGAGTTGTTTCCTATGTGCCAGTGACAGTGTCAGGCATCTTACATGCAATGTACATGTACAATTTAAACTCTATAATCCTATGAGGTACCCATTTTTCCCACTAAGGAGTTGAGGGCCCAGGGTCGTTAACTAAAGCAACCAAGGTTACCTGCCTTAGAGGTGACATTTCCTAGATCTCACTTCAAGTCTTTCTTCATGCTTTTAACCACTGTGCTGTCTTTCCAAACGAGCCAACGTTTCTTGTCTTTTCATGCAAACAGTTGGGTCAAGTATTAGAAAACATTTCATACGTTCTTATTTCAGTTAGTTTGCAAAGCAACACCACTGGGGCTTGAATAGGGTAAAAGATGGGCTGAAGTTAAAGATACCCACATGTATAGGATGTATAGGATAATGTTTGCTAACCCCGAAGGGTTGAAAGGAATTAAAAGTTTTCAGCGTACCAATTTGAGGCAGAAACGGGTTAGCATGTTATGAGGAATTTCCCTTCCTCTGAGCCATTGGGTTTATGCCAATGCTGTAGGGTAGATGCTTCATTAGTAGAAGATGAATTTGATCTAGTAAGACATCTTCTCAATCCCTGTGTAAGATTAGTCTGAGTAGGAATCACTTGGTAACAATTTGGAATGGAGTGTTAGAAGAACATAGCTTTGTCTGGGTTGAGCCTAGAAATGGGTGACAGATGTTGATGAGCGACTGAACAGATGTTTGGGGGAGAATTACAAAAAGCGTTTCTATCACACAGGATCTAAACCTTAACCTTCCTGGCTGATGCTGAAAGGAGAGCTTGTTTATGAAACATGCTCTTGCAAAACTGTTTGGCAGATTGTGACAAAGATGAATGACCGGATCCTGTAATTTAAATTTGAAAATAAGGTAAATGGGGGTCCTTGTTTGTGTGCGTGTGTATATGTGTTTTCTTTGACAAGGGTCAATGCCTTATTAAAGAATAGGAGGGCCAAGTAAGTAATTTCCTTCTGCCTTCTCCATTTTTCTACCCCCACTGGAAGGAATGAGCAGAACTTGATACTATACCTTAAGGCGCAACAAAATTTTTAAAATACCATCACTTATATCCATTCTGAAATATTTGCCATATAACTACATTTGGAAAAAATATTTTCTGTACAAACTTAATTGATAGTTTTAACTGGGGTCTCTGAGACTTACTAGAAGTTGTTTTTTTTCTTTTTTAAACAAGGACAGCTGTTTTTATTTTATTTTACTTTTTAAATTTTTGGCTGTGTTGGGTCTTCGTTGCTGCTGTCTCTAGTTGTTTCGAGCAGGAGCTACTCTTCGTTCAGCGCGCGGGCTTCTCACTGCGGTGGCTTCTCTTGTTGCAGAGCACAGGCTCTAGGCACGGGGGCTTCAGTAGTTGCAGCACATGGGCTCAATAGTTGTGGCTCGCGGGCTCTAGAGCGCAGGCTCAGTAGTTGTGGCACACCGGCTTAGTTGCTCTGCAGCATGTGGGATCTTCCCGGATCAGGGATCGAACCTGCGTCCCCTGCATTGACAGGCGGATTCTTTTTTCTTTTTTTTTTTTGTGGTACGCGGGCCTCTCACTGTTGTGACCTCTCCCGTTGCGGAGCACAGTCTCGGGACGTGCAGGCCCAGCGGCCATGGCTCACGGGCCTAGCCGCTCCGCGGCATGTGGGATCTTCCCGGACCGGGTCACGAACCTGTGTCACCTGCATCAGCAGGCGGACTCTCAACCACTGCGCCACCAGGGAAGCCCCAGGAGGATTCTTAACCACTGCGCCACCAGGGAAGTCATTGACGTTTTAAAGAGTCTAAAAAGATCCTTCACCCAAAGTAAATAAGAAACAAAGGTAGAGTTTAAAAGCTATAGAGCTATTACCATAAACCATTCCCCACCTCCCCACCTTACCCACTTCATAGAAAGATAAACTGTTAGTTGTGTTATACAAATTATTGTGATACTTCCTGATAATTTGCCTGAAATGATTGATGGACGAAACAGAGGCATTTATTAATTCATCTTTGTATATAGCCTATTACTGACATAAATATGACTTTTCTTCTGCTAACTGTAGCTACGTCTATATAATAATATCATAAATTTGGTTGAAAAAGATGAATGCAGTCAAAAATCCAAATACTCTCAGTTTAGTGTTAAAAAATAATAAATGCATCGAATTTATGATAGACACTGGACATACAATAGCCTTATGTGTCACAATAACCATGCAAGGTAAATTTATTATCCCCATTTAATGGATAAGAAAGTAGACGCCCAGATAAGTTAACTGACTAGCCCAAGGTCATATATGCTAGGAAGTAGCAGAACCAGGATTTGTACCTTTGTCTGTGGTATTCAAAATACTTTCCAATATGCTAGACTCTCCTGGGTAGAACAGACACTTAACTCTTTAATGGAATCTTGCGTGTTACTGTATATCAAAACAGAATCTGATTTAAAGCCATGATTTTCAAACTCAGGATCTGAAGTCTCACTTTTTTAAAAGTCATAACCAGTTTTATGAATTTGCACACATTTATCAATTCTAGTACCTACCCAACAAATTATTAGCACACAGAAACATGCAACATGAGAAGCAAGAAATATCACCCATGCTTTCTGCATATTGGCAACTTGTCACTTCTGAGCAGTGGTGCTCCCATCCCTGAGGTCTGTAACCAGTCATTTTCTGCATTCATCCTGAGTGCAAGATGGAAAGAGTACTGTTCAAAGAGCACTGTTAACTCTCTGCCCTGTTGAGAGAGGAAGGGAAACACTAGACTCTTGCTCATGCTAAAGAGAGAACAGTAGGGAGGAAGTTGATAAATGAGAAGCATGTCAGCTTTGGGCAAGGCAGTATACTAGAAGTGCTGAGAGTTAGAAAGATAAATGAGATGCTTAGAGCCTGTAGGAGAGATGAGACACATGTACAAATAGTCGGTGATGAGGAAAAAGAGCATACGTCAAGGGTTATGGGGAGAATGAGATTTTTTTTTTTTTTTTTTTTGCGGTACGCGGGCCTCTCACTGTTGTGGCCTCTCCCGTTGCGGAGCACAGGCTCCGGACGCGCAGGCTCAGTGGCCATGGCCCACGGGCACAGCCGCTCCGCGGCATGTGGGATCTTCCCGGACCGGGGCACGAACCCGCGTCCCCGGCATCGGTAGGCGAACTCTCAACCACTGCGCCACCAGGGAAGCCCAGAGAATGAGGTTTTTAACCCTGAGGATTAGGCAAGGCTGCATGGAGGGATTTGCTGCACTGTGAGCTTTCTGGTTCAGAAAGACCAGTGAAGGTTAGTCCTTCCTTCCTTCCTTCAGCCTGACTTTCCCTTCCTGTTCCTAGTCTACTTCTTCCTTTCATTGCCAAAGTTCTCAAAAGAGTAATCAAGATGTTCTGTCTTCATTTCATTATTATTTACTAGTCCTTAAACCCATGATCCAGGCCACGTGGAATAAAGCCTACTTTGGCCAGCCTCCCTTGCAGCAAGGAATGGGCATATGAGTAAGATCTGGCCAACAGAATATGATTGGAAGTGATGGGTGCAACTTCTAGGTTATACCCTTAAAGGAAAGGGGTATAATTTTCCCCTTCCCCCCTTCCTGTTGATGGGAGTGTGGTTGTGACCTTGGTGAGCTGTCTTGGTCCATGCAGATGAAAGTGTCACCCTAGGGATGGAGGAAAAATAAGCCAGATAGAAGGAGCAGGTCCCCTGGCACTAGGAACTGCCACAGTAGTTCTAGAATACTTATTCTCGCGTTATTATGTAAGAGAGTATTAGGAAAACTGTGAAAGGTTTTGAAGTGAGCAATGAAAAGATTCGTGGGTGTCCTGAGGAGCTTACCCAGCCAGGTTATCTCTACCATTCATTGTCTTTGAACTGTTTTATAACTTTGTAACTTGTGCATAACTGACAGCAATGCAAATGATTATTTCTGTTCCATAGGCAAACAATTTCTGTCTAGTGGAGGTACAATGGGTTCCCCTCTTTCTTGCTCCCCCTCTCCTGCCCCATGGAAAAAGCCAGTTTTACATCTATTTGTAAATTCATTCCAGCATTCGTGATTGACCTACATAAGTGTGATACTTTGAATTCTCTTTTGAACTGGTAGTAACGTCTTCCTGTTTCCTTCCTTACTTAATGAGTTAAAATCTTTGACATGTATTCATTTTATATTGGCATGAGAGTTGAAATTTTGTCTTTTATTTTAAGAAATTATTCTTTAACAAGAGGAATAAACCTCTATTTTGTTTAAGCCACTGCTACATTGGGTCTTTGTTATAATGATCAAACCTCTATCCCAACTAACAGCTCCCACAATCTTATTTATTTCCTTGCAAGTTAGCATTGATGTTTTTCCCTCTTTTCATTTGTATTTATTTAATGAAGATCCAGCATTGACTCTTAATCACTAAATCAAATATCTTTTCTCAGTCAATATTCATCCTCAATGAGAGAAAAAGTAGAACAGTGTTTTTTTCCAGCTGTAGGTGACAACCCATCAATGGGTCAGAGAAGCAATTTAGTGGGTCACAATCAGCATTAACAGAAAATAATCTATTATTATTTTACATCTGTAAAATATTATCTGCACATCACACATGGTACAGATATTTTGTGAAGCTCTGGATTCAGATACATATAAGTACGTGTATGATGTTCCTGCTGCTATAACAAAGGACCACAAACCAGGTGGCTTAAAACAGAAATGTATTCTCTCACAGTTCTGGAGGCTGGAAGTCTGAAATCAAGGTGTCCAGGGCCATGCTCTCTCAGAAAGCTCTAAGCGAGAATCCCTTCTAGACTCTTCAGCTTCTGGAGGCTCTTGATGTCCTTAGTTTGTAGTAGCATCACTTCAATCTCTGGGTCCATCTTCACATCGCCTCCTCTGTGTGTCCTTTTCTATCTCTTATAAGGACACATTCATTGGATTTAGGGTCCATTGTAATCCAGGATGATCTCATCTTGATGCTTGCCTACATTACATCTGCGAAGACCCTATCTCCAAATAAATGGGAGACACTATTCAACCCACTATATATATGTATAATATATATATTATATTGAATGAATATTCTTGATCACTTTATAAAATGTTTTTCTTATCATGGGAAGGGGTTTAAAAAGTTTAAAGGATAGGACTAGAAGACCCCCACTACCTCTTCCACTCTGACTCCAGAGAAGCATTTATCATTGATAGCCAGCCCTTCCCATTTGCAGTAGTAATAGTAATAATTAATTAGCATAAAATTTATCTAGGTAGTTTTATATACAACAAATCATTTCAATCTCATAACACCCTAGGAAGTGAATTTTAATAACATCACTGTTTTAAATATTATCATGTAGCCAGAAAGTGAAGGAGCCAGGATTCAATTCCAAACCCATGCTTTTCCACCACTTATTTCTTTGGAAACTCACTTCTCCCTTGGCTTCCACATTGGCATCGATGGCTTCCAGAGGCATCAATCTGTCTCTGACCTGACTCCATTTTTCTGGCTTCTACTTTCTTTTTCCCATCTCCTAATATTGTCACTCTATCAACTTCTGGCTGTCGCCTGCTTCCTCCCAATCTCCCTGGCTTCCTTGCTTTCTGCTTACAGGGATGGAGAGGGTTAATGCTATCTGTAGGCAGAATGGAAGGAGCCAGTAGAGAGCAAAGCTTGAAGAGAGATGAAGGAGAGAGAATGACTGATGAAACGAGGCTCCAGAAAGATGACCAAGTGCCAGGAGGAGGAATTCTTTGTTGGGAATAGAATGGACACCTCTTCCTCTGAGACATTTGGTCATCGTAACAGGGTAGTGACAGCAGTAGAAGCAGGGGGTCCCTGTCCCTTTAATTGGAATAAGTTCTCCAGTTTCTGGCCATGAGCCTTGACGTGAAAGGTGAGGCCTTGCCACGTGGATGAGGTGCTCCATTTTACAGATCAGGCCAAACCCCACCTGGGAAAATAAGGACGTAGTGCAGACTGTTTGGTGACATTGTTTAAGAAAGAAATGTGGGAAAGCAGAAACACCCAACGCCCAGAAGCCTTCCTCTTTGTCACCTCACTAGCTGAGGTGACTCCCAGAGACTTGCAGGACAGGTCGGGAATCCAGGTTGGCTGTGTTCCTTGACTAGGAGGAGCAGTCAACAGCCACAGGAGCCCGAACCAGCTGCCATCTTCCGCAGATGATTAATGAGGAATCCTGTGGCAAATGAGGGCTCTGCAAGCTTCCACCGCTTATTTCTTCAAATCAGGACCTTTTCAATAAGAATGCATTGTTGCGGGAGCAATAAAACCATCAGAATGCGGCTCTGGCTTCTTTCCATCTTATTAGGCTCGAGGTAATGATCCAGGTAATTCAGGAAAAGTAAACGTCATTGCCTGAATTACTCAGATAATTACCTCAATGTTCCAATTCGGTCCAGCGGTGTAAATGTCTCATGGGCCTCAAATAGTCCGATAACTGAAAACAGACTTGGTAATTTCGGAGCCAGGGTGAAACAGTGAAAGGGGTTGAGCTCAGATAATTAGAAACGCTGGGTGTTTTCGACCAAGCTCTGCAGCAATGACCTGCTTATTCCCGGCTCATTTACCTCACTGAGCCTAAGGCCATTTTAAGGATGGTAAACTAGAAATTGCTAGCCGGTACACTTTAAACAATTATTATTAATAATATTTTTTGTTGCTGGTGTTATCAACTGGCGTAAACTTTTTTTCTGGCATAAAACTGGATAAAAAAACTTACGCTTTATGCAGAAGTATGAGATTCCAGGGCAATGCTTTTCAACATTAGCTGCCCTTGGTATTCATCCGAGGAGCTTTTAAAAAACAGAGGATTTCCTAGACCCCAGCCCAGACCAATTAATCTGAATCTCTGGAGTGGGGGACCTTGACACTGGTTATTTTTTAAAAGCTCTCCAGATGATTCTAAGGGGCAGAACCACTGCATGCCAGAGAAAGATTCAAAGAGGGGAGGCAGATTTCTGTTACTGGAGGGTCGTATCCGGGGTTTAAGGTGTCTGACGAATAAGCCTCAGAGTAACAGGTGAAGCTGTCTGGCTGTTCAGCCAGTTCCCCAGAGTTCCAGGTGGAAAGGGCCCCAAATGCCCTCATCCCTGGGTGTCCAAGTGTCCTGGTCTGAACAGCAAGGGAGGAGCTCACTGCACCTGCGAGCTGTCATCCGCCGCTCCTGAACAAAAGCAGGAGGGGCCAGCGGTGTCCACTCTCCACACCAGAGCTTGTTTGAGTAACTGAAGGACTTGTCAAAGCCACGAAAGCACAGCTAGTTATTAATGGAGATGGGCAGAAAGCATCATTTCCACCTCTTTTGAATTCTTTAAAACTTTGCTTCCCAAGGATTAGGACCAGACACAATCCCCTCCGTGAGTTACCAGGTCTTTCTAAGGTACAACAGTGCATCACACCAATGGTCATTAAAAACAACGAGACCGTGGGCTTCCCTGGTGGTGCAGTGGTTGAGAGTCCGCCTGCCGATGCAGGCGACACGGGTTCGTGCCCTGGTCCGGGAAGATCCCACATGCCGCGGAGCGGCTGGGCCTGTGAGCCATGGCCGCTGAGCCTGCGCGTCCGGAGCCTGTGCTCCACAACGGGAGAGACCACAGCAGTGAGAGGGCTGCGTACCGCAAAAAAAAAAAATAATAATAAAAAAAATAACGAGACCGTAACTGCTAAAAGACGTTACTTCATCCTGGTGGCAAATGTTTCCCAAGTGCAAACCTGCCATCTGTTAGGCAGTACTGGGAACTAGAAAACTCTTCCTGCTGAAGCAATGCAGTTGGATCCTCTGGCTAAAAGCATCTGTTTGGTAACTCTGCTGTCAGCGTGAAGCCACCTTCTCGGTTTGGTTTCAAATGGCAAGGTGTCAGAGCCTGAGGAGAGAATTCCTGTGGTCTAGACACAAATGCTACCAGGGCTTACAGATGGGGCTCTCCTTTACATCTTAGGGGGAACGCAGCTCAGAAGTGACGGCGCCATCTCTCAGCAATCTCTCAGGAATGGTCAACAATCTCTCTGAACACAGCAAAACATCTTTTTCCTCCACGTAGCTCCACTGAACCTAAGCTGCCTTCCCCACACACATGCTACTCCTGCAGGATTTTATGACATGTGAATTCAAAAGACCATTTCTTTTGCACCATGACAAGCTTTTCAAAAGGTGAAGTGCTTGGGTTTACAGTAATTCCCCCAGTTGTTGAAATATGGAAAACACCAAGTGCCCCTGATTTATTACAGGACAACGCAGTGATTATTCCTCAAGGAGTGCTCTCCACACCTTGGAGGAAAGCAAGTAAAAGCATGTGTCTTTTCTTCCCCTTAGAAAATAGTCTAGTCTCTCAAAATTCTCCATGACTACAGAGAGCTCCGTTACCCTTCAAGGCCCTGTTCAAATGTCACCTCTTCTGTGAAGCCTTCCAGGTTATTCCCGGGCAGAATTAACCACACCTTATGTGGCAGCTCAGTTTTTCTAGTAACCGGACACTCAGCTGCTTTTTATAACAGTTAGTTGTTTAGTATGTGTGCTGCGTCCTTTCCACTCCCACCTCCATTCCCAGTAGGACAGATTGTGAGCTCCTCGAACATACGGATCATGTAGGGAGGTGCCCAGTAAATACTATGAGGGGAATGCAATTTGATTCCTGATTCAGGATCTTTTGTTGTTATTGTTTATTTGTTTTGTTTTTACAGTGAGTGTGTCAGGGCTATTTGACTTTTCCAGGCGCTTCCGTAAAGTTGTGTTCCAAGTCCTCTGCAGGGAGTATTTCTTGAACATTTTTATCTGCTCCCTCATATTTGCCTCTGGTGCTATGAAATCTTCCTTCTAGGACAGCCCTGGGTTTTCTTGCAGAACTTTCCTGTTTCTGGTTTTTTTTCCTGACTGTTTTTTGTCCCCTTCTGGTTGTTTCCCATTGGCTGTTTCCCATCTTGGACAGAGCTGCCACTTACTTGTAGTTCACTACCAATCCAGCCTGGTCTTGCACTTTGCTTGAACAAACCCAATCTCCATCTGCCATGTGCCTTCCTCCAGATAATTGCATTTGGGTAAAATCTCTAGAAAGATTACTTAAAAGAAAATAGGATAACCTAATAAGGATGAGCAGAGTTTTTTTTTTTTTTAGGAAAAATAATAATGTTTTATTTATCTTTGCTAGATTCCATAAATTATCCCCAACTTCACACCACAAAATTAATTTCTGTCCTTGGATTAGAACTTGGGAGTTTTAAACGAGGAGATTTTTTTCATGAAAAATAAAAAGGACAACTGTTTTTATGTCATCTAGCATTTTTAATAACTGACTTAAAAAATTATTTTAGAACAGCACCCATAAGAACATAAACACAGGCATTATAATTAATCTACAGCTGGGCCAAGAAATAAACAACCATACAGGGAACTGATTGTGCAAATAAGTACATTCTATTAAGAGGCCAGACAGATAGTAACATGTGGGTTTAACTACCAAGGCACTGTAGGAAAAGCACATTGTCAGTAATAACCAGAAAAAAAGTCGTAAAAATTTGTAACTACTGAAAACAACTCAGTTTGATGAACATAAATTGAATGAAGGACCAAGCATCCTAAAAGGACACTATGTAAGGATTTGTCAAGAGAAATGGGACTTAGTCACTTACGGGCCAGACTTATCTCCGAGGCAGGCAGAGCTGCGCTCTACCCTCTACCGCTGTGTGACTGACCTCTCACTGGATTAATCACTCTGAGACTCTATTTTTTCAAAAATATTTATTTATTTATTTATTTAGCTGCATCAGGTCTTAGTTGCGGCATGTGGGATCTTCGTTGGGGCATGCGAGATCTTTCACTGCGGCGTGTGGGCTTCTCTCTACTTGTGGTGCATGGGCTCTAGAGCGCACAGGCTCAGTAGTTGTGGCACACGGGCTCTAGGGCACGCAGGCTTAGTTGCCCTGCGGCATGTGGGATCTTAGTTCCCTGACCAGGGGTCGAACCTGCGTCCCTGCATTGGAAGGTGGATTCTTAACCACTGGACCACCAGGGAAGTCCCTCTGAGACTCTATTGACTTGTGTGGAAAATGGGAAAAATAATAAAGCTTGGATAAGCACAGTTTTGTAGTCAGTCATACCTGGATTCGAATCCATCTTTAATTTTTTTTTTTTTGCGGTACGTGGGCCTCTCACCGTTGTGGCCTCTCCCGTTGCAGAGCACAGGCTCCAGACGCGCAGGCTCAGCGGCCATGGCTCACGGGCCCAGCTGCTCCGCGGCATGTGGGATCCTCCCGGACCGGGGCACGAACTCGTGTCCGCTGCATTGGCAGGCGGACTCTCAACCACTGCGCCACCAGGGAAGCCCCATCTTTAATTTTAATATGGAGTAATCTTGGGTGAGTTATTTAACCTCTCTGAAGTTTGCTGTCTTCATCTGTAAAGTGGGGGAAACAATAGTACCTATTTTTTTTGGTGGTTAATAATAATCTCATTGTTTGACTACTTGTTCTCTGTCAGGCCTCCGACAAAGCACTTTATATGGACTCTTTCATTTAATCCCCACAGCAGAATTGTTGCAGGTTAGGTTCTTTGAGAAGGAGATTCTGAGATGGAGATTAGCTGCAGGAAGTTTATTAGGGAATAATTTAGGGATTAACACCTGTGGAGAGGAGGGACACGTGCAGGATTGGGAAAAGGGAAAAGCTGAGCTGCAATATAGTCTTTTAAAAAAAGTTTATTTTATTTATTTATTTTTGGCCACGTTGGGTCTTCGTTGTTGCGCGCGGGCTTTCTCTAGTTGCGGCGAGCGGGGGCTACTCTTTGATGCGGTGTGCAGGCTTCTCATTGTGGTGGCGTCTCTTGTTCCAGAGCACGAGCTCTAGGCACGCAGACTTCAGTAGTTGTGGCATGCGGGCTCAGTAGTTGTGGCGGACAAGCTTAGTTGCTCCGCGGCATGTGGGATCTTCCCCGACCAGGGCTCGAACCCGTGTCCCCTGCATTGGCAGGCGGATTCTTAACCACTGCACCAGCAGAGAAGCCCTGCAATATAGTCTTAAAGGCTTCAGCCAATCTTGTAGGACAGCTTGAAGCTGGGTTGGCCCTTCAGAATTGTCTTGAAATATAGGAAGGGAGCTGGGGTTTCCTGAATTGACCTGTTATCGGAAGAAGGTTATCCCCCTCTCCCAAGGGAATGTGACCTGGGATGACCCAGCTCTTTCCAGCTGAGGGTAATTTTTGGAAAATTGTCACTGTGAAGTGACACTGTCAAAAATATCTATTACACAGATTGATAACACTTAGCACAATGCCTGTCAAAGAGTAAGCACTCAATAAATTTTAGCTGCTATCATCATCATCATCATTCACCACCAGATATCCCATAACCACCATCTTGCCAGGAAAAATATAATAAATTGCTCTGCTTACAGAGAGGAACCAATGGGCCCATTTTCTGAATTCTTCCCTTAAAATAACCTATGACCTCTCAGAAGCATGATAGAGCTAATGCGTATGTCAATGTAAAAGATTCTTTTTTTTTAAATTGAAATATAGTTCATTTACAATATTGTGTTAGTTTCAGGTGTATAACAAAGTGATTCAGTTACATATACATGCATTTTTTTCAGATTCTTTCCCATTATAGGTTATTACAAGATATTGAATATAGTTCCCTGTGCTATAGAGTAGATCCTTGTTGCTTATCTATTTTATATATAGTAGCATGTATCTGTTAATCCCATACTCCTAATTTATCCCTCTCCCCCTTCCCTTTCCCCTTTGGTAACCATAAGTTTGTTTTCTATGTCTGTGAGTCTTTCTGTTTTGTAAATAAGTTCATTTGTATTATTTTTTAGATTCCACATATAAATGATTTGTCTTTCTCTGACTTATTTCACTTAGTATGATATTCTCTAGGTCCCATGTTGCTGCAAATGGCAATATTTTATTTTTTATGGTTGAGTAATATTCCATTGTATATATATATATCACATCTTCTTTATCCATTCATCTGTTGATGGACACTTATGTTTCTTCCATGTCTTGGCTATTGTAAATAGTGCTGCTATGAATATTGGGATGCATGTATCTTTTCAAATTAGAGTTTTTGTCTCTTCCAGATATAGGCCCAGGAGTGGGATTGCTGGATCATATGGTAGCTCCATTTTAGTTTTTTAAAGGAAACTCCATACTGTATTCCATATTGGTAGAAAAGATTCTTTTGTATTAGTCAGGGTTCTCCAGATAAACAGACATCTGTTTATATATCTGTTTATACATATATAACAGATATATAAACATATAACATATGTTATATATAACATATATAAACATAAAACATATAATATGTTATATATAACACATGTATCTGTTTATACATATATCTCCAGATAAACAGACATCTGTTTATACATATATACACATATATCTGTTTATATATATATGTATGTATGTATACAGAGAGAAATTTATTTTAAGGAATTATGGAGACTGACAAGTCCAAAATCTGCATGGTAGGCCAGCAGATTGAAGACCCAGGGAAGAGTCACTGTCATAGTTCAAGTCCAAATGCTGTCTGCTGGCAACATTCCTCGCTCAGGAGAGGTCAGTGTTGTTCTATTAAGGCCTTCAACTGATTGGACTAGGCCCGTCCACACTATGGAGGGCAATCTACTTTACTCAAAGCCCATTGATTTAAATATCAATCACATCCAAGAAACACTCACACAGAAACATCCAAAAGATGTTGACCAAATATCTTGGCACCGTGGCCCAGCCAAATTGACACATAAAATTAACCTCACAGGAAGTGGGTAGCAGATTTCACCCCTAATTTATAAAATCAAAATTAGACAAAGAGGGTTTTATGGTGTGTATAACATTACTCAGTGACAGTGCCAGAATAGGTTTCAGGTCTCTGTGCTTTGCTTTTGTTAATTTTGCCTGTAAAGTACTTGGGATGTAGTAGTTAAGTAAGTAACATTCTTGAGTCACTGGTGGTGAAAGAAATTTATTGCTGTTATATAGTATGTGGCAGTGTACTGAACAATGGGAGATTCAACCACTGAACACCTGGTTTGGGCCAAGATGTACCCTAGCACTGGAAATACAGAGCTAAATTAAATACGTGCTCTGCCTTCAAGAAACTGTTTTCTAATTGGACCACAAACATCGCAATGAGCACAATACTATAAAATAATTATTTTACTGGAGATATAGATACAGATATATATATATTTTGAGCATAGGAGAAGCACCTAAGTTGTTCTAGGGGAACAGGGAATGCTCTCCAGAAGAGGCAGATTTGAGCTGAGACTTGAAAGACGCCAGTTGGTAGAATGCCAAGTAGGGAGGAGATCTCTGGGGAAGAAGGTAACAGTATTCACGGTCATGGAAGCGTGACAGATACAACACATGTTCAATAATTTATACCTGTTCTGGATGGATAGAGGAAGATGTGATGGTTTAGTGGGAGATGAAGCTGGTTAGGGAGGCAGGGGCCATATCTTGAAGCCTGTATGTCATGCAAAGTAATGTAGAGATTATTCTACTGGTAATGAGGTTTTGAGCAGGGAACTGATATGATTAAATTTGAGTGTAAGGATATTTTGTTGGCAATGTGGAGGGTGAGTGAAAAGTGTTGAAGACTAGAGGTTAAGAGATGATAGTTAAATAGTCAAGGAGAGAGAAGATGAAAGAACCTAGTCTAGAATAGCATTGGTGTAGATGAAAACAGAGAACATGATATATGCCAAAATTTGGTGGTGGTGGGGGATTGAGAAGCAATAAGAATAGATGATTTATTTATTGGCTATAGTCATAAGAGAGAGGTGAATGACTCCAGGGTTTGTCTCATCTACAACAAGAAAATTAAGGAATGTAGGATGAGGAGGAAGGTGAGGTAGAAAAGGAAAACAAAAAAGAAGTTAGTTTAATTTTGATTGCTAAATTTGAGGTACTTGGGGAGCATCTAGATGTTTAAAATTCATAAATATGTGGAAAGTAAAGAACACACTTCTAAATAACCAATAGATAGAAGAAGAAACTCACACTCAAACTGACATTTGTGTCCGTTTCTTTTAAAACTGACACAAATGTTTGTAACAGGTTTATTTCCAATAGTCACAACCTAGAAATAACCTAAAGACCCATAAAGAGACGGATAAGTAAATCAACAGTGGCATATCCAAAGATAAGAATATTACTCAGAAAAAAAAAAAGAGATGAGCTACCCATATCTCAAAGTCATAACAGAACATGAAGGAAATCAGAAAAATAAACAGTTTATTATTCCAATCATATAAATACAAAAAGATGCAAAGGTTATCTATTGTAAGGGAAAGTAAACCAATGGTTACCTGGAGAAGTGGGAAAGGTAAGAAGAAGAGACATGAAGTAAATGACAGATGTGGTCATTATCAGGACTAGGGTGATGTGTTCAGAGGTTCATACCTATGTCAAAACTTATCAGACTGTACACTTTGAGGAAGTCTACCCTCCCTCTACTCAAACTGTACGCTCTAAGGGAAATTAGAAAACACTCTGAGATAAATGAAAATGAAAACACAACATACCAAAACTTATGGAATGCACTAAAGCAATGCTCAGAAGGAAATTTATAGCTGTAAACACCTATATTAAAAAAAAGGAAAATCTCAAATCAATAATGGAAACCTCCATTTTAAGAATAAATTTAACAAAATGTGCAAACGCACAAAGTTACAAATCATGGTTGAAAGAAAATTTTAAAGTCCTAAATAAATGGAAAGACATTTTTTGTTCATAAATTGGAAATTTTAATATTGACAATACTCCACAAAATGATCTACAGATTCAATGCAATAACTATCAAAATCCCAACGTCTTTTTTTTGTTGTTGTAGAAATGGACAAGGTGATCCAAAATTTCACATAGAATTGCAAGGAATCTCACCTAGCCAATACAATTTTTTTCTTTTCTTGAAAAAATAAAATTGGAGAAAGCACACTTCCCAGTTTTAAAATAGTACAAGGCTACAGTAATCAAGACAGTAAGGTATTGGCACAGGGTTAGACATATAGATCAATGGAATAGAATTGAGAGTCCAGAGATAAACCTTTACTTTTATGGTAAATTGATTTTTGACAATGATGCCAAGGTAATTCAACAGGAGAAAAATTAGTCTTTCCAACAAATGGTGCTGGGACAACTAGATATTCACATGAAAATAATGAAGTTGAACACTTCCCCTGCCTCACGCTATGTACAGAAATTAATTCAGGGCTTACCTGGTGGCGCAGTGGTTAAGAATCCGCCTGCCGACGCAGGGAACGAGGGTTCGAGTCCTGGTCTGGGAAGATCCCACATGATGCAGAGCAACTAAACCCGCATGCCACAACTACTGAAGCCCGTGCACCTAGAGCCTGTGCTCTGCAACAAGAAAAGCCACTGCAATGAAGAGTAGCCCCACTCGCCGCAACTAGAGAAAGCCTGTGCACAGCAATGAAGACCCAATGCAGCCAAAAATAAATGAATAAATTTATTTAAAAAATTAATTCAAAAGGGATCATAGATCTAAATGTAAGAATTGTGTGCTATAAAAATCTTAGAAAAAAGCATAGGCTTAAGTCTTCATGTTCTTGGATTAGGCAATGGATTTTTAAGTATGACACCAAAACAAAAGCAAAAAAGAAAAAGAAGAAAGGTAAAGTGGACTTCATTCATACTAAAAAACTTTTGTGCTTCAAAGGATAGTATCAAGAAAGTGAGAAGGCAACCAATAGAATGGAAGAAAAGATTTGTAAATCATATATAATATATAAATCCATACCCCAAATCCAGAATATATGAAGAGCTCTTACAACTCAACACTATAAAGGCAAATAACCTACCTTAAAAATGGCCGAAGGATTCGAGTAGACATTTGTCCAAAGATATACATATGACAAGCACATGAAGAGATGCTCAGTATCATTAATCATTAGCGGTGTTAGCAGGTCTTTTGTAGTGCCTCGTCCAAGAAACATCACCTTTCCCTTTACACTCCTCCAATTTTCCAGCAGTTTTGTAATCTCAAACTGTATATTTAGACTCTTGTGGAAATAGAGTGTATTTTTTCTTAACTGAACACTGAAAAAACATATGATTAAGGATAGAGAAGCCTCAGTAGTCATATGTTCATAAAATATTTGAGTTTAAAATGAATCCAAAGCCTTTGCACAGGTAAAGGATTAGAACTTTTTGAGATGAAGGGGATCGGAAGAACTGGAACTGTGTAAGGAGAAGGGAAGGGTGCGCACACTGGGTCCCACCAGAATGGGGACCTTTCCTTTCATTTAGCCTCCCGCTAAGGCTTCCTCTGGCACTGTGAGGAGAGCTGGGGATTAGAGAATAGACAGATGTTGTCCTGGACCTCAAGGAGCTTACAGTGCTGTGGAGGAGACAAACTTGAAGACAGATAGTAGAGTAAAATGGATAAGGTTGTGACTGGGGAGTAAAGGAAGTACTGGGAAAGCTGGACACCCGTGCTGCACACTGTCCTGAACCAACACACGGGCTGCGATTGGTTGATTGCCATCGGCATGGGTGAGCCCAGTGCACTGAGGTGTCCTGATCACTGACGTGGCAAAAAGGATTGTTTGGCCAAGGCTCAGATATGCAGGCGTGGAAGAGAGGTTATACAATTCCTTTTTTCAGACGGAGCCTCTTCAGGTTGGACTTTGGGTGATAAGACTGAAGCAGGTGTTCAATATCCCATGCCCCTGGGAATTCTTCCACATCTAACCCTGTTTGTTTTCTTCTTTTAACTGATAGCCTTAGAAATTAGGATTTTAGTTTTTACTAGATCCTTTTGCACGTTGCCCATAGGTTGCTTTGCAATGGATCTGAAACTGACTTGTTTTTATTTCAACAAAATGTATACTCTGGGCTTCCCTGGTGGCGCAGTGGTTGAGAGTCTGCCTGCCGATGCAGGGGACACGGGTTCGTGCCCCGGTCCGGGAGGATCCCACGTGCCACGGAGCGGCTGGGCCCGTGAGCCATGGCTGCTGAGCCTGCGCGTCCGGAGCCTGTGCTCCGCAACGAGAGAGGCCACAACAGTGAGAGGCCCGCGTACTGCAAAAAAAAAAAAACCCAAAACCCCCCAAAAAACCCCAAACAAATGTATACTCTTACAGACCACTGCCTTTCAATCACTAACATGCATAGGAGTCACCTGGGGGTCTTGTTAACTGTAAATTCTAATTAAGTAGGTCTGGGATGAGGCCTGAGAGTCTGCTCTTCTAACAAACTCCCAGGTGATGCTGGTTCCTACTGTCCGTGGGCCACACATTGCTTGTGAGCCAAGACCAATCTTTAATATTTTAACATTTGCAAAGCACTTTAATACCTACCATCTTAAGCAATATTTAAAATAACCCTGTGAGGTAGGGAGGGGATGGTTATTATTATTCCCATTGTATCGATAACAGATGTAAACCGAGCACATGCTGGCTGGCCAGAGGAATCTAGAAAGCACCCTACCTGGAACTCAGCCTCGGACTGTCTGATTCCTTCATAGCAGATACGGTACCCCCTTCATCAGCTATGATCGCTGGTGACAAGAACTGTGCCTTGATCATCACCGTGTCCTCTGAAGTTTCTAATGTGATGTTTGGTAGATGGCGAGCATTCGATGCTGGTTTATTCCACAGTTCATTTTAATCTCCCAGTAACGACTATGCAACGTTCCGGCTGCTTTGTTTCATATGTATTGTCCTAATCCTCACACTAACTCTCTCAGAGTTATGATCTGCACTGTACAGTGGAGAAACTGAGGCTCAGAAGCAGAGTGACTTGCCCAAGACAGAAGTGGGGAAAAAAAGGAGTTTAAATCCATGTGTGCCTTCTGAAGGGGCCCACGGTGTTTCATTTTATTTTTAGTTATGAAGTTGTGCATGTATCATACAGTGAAGAAATGCTTCTCCATCAACTCTTTATTACTGATATCCAGGTTGTCAAAAATCTTTAGAAACTTGATCATGAGAATGAGAGTTGATCTGCCCAAGACCTTTGAAGATGAGAAGAGCTGTTCTCATTTTCCTGCTGCATATCCTCACAGCTGTTGCAACCTCTATCCGCAGCTTTACACCAAATGACGGAGAATAATTGATGGAGTGGGAGGTCTCTGTCTATAAAGGAAATACGCTTGTTCTGATGTCCTTGCTATGTTATGCATTTGCTTACATTTTTAACCAAAGATTTAGTCAAGAAATAGTGCAGAGTCCTGTTAGTGCTTCTGAAGAAAGTCTGAATAGATATTTGGAAAAGAATTTCATGCCATGGACTCAGTAAGTATTTGACTTTTTTTACTTTGTGAATGAGCCAAAATTCCTTACAGAGGAGGGTCTGAAGATGAGGTTTTTTAAAAAAATTTAATTTAATTAATTAATTTAGCTGCGTTGGATCTTCATTGCTGTGCACGGGCTTTCTCTAGTTGTGGCAAGCGGGGTCTACACTTCGTTGCAGTGCGTGGGCTTCTCATTGCAGTGGCTTCTCTTGTTGCAGAGCACGAGATCAGGCATGCAGCCTTCAGTAGTTGTGGCACGTGGGCTCTGTAATTGTGGCTAGTGGGCCCTAGAGCGCCGGCTCTGTAGTTGTGGTGCATGGGCTTAGTTGCTCCGCGGCATGTGGGATCTTTCTGGAGCAGGGCTCGAACCCATGTCCCCTGCATTGGCAGGTGGATTCTTAACCACTGTGCCACCAGGGAAGTCCCTGAAGATGAGTTTTTAAAAATGACATTCTCATTCTAGTTGACTCATTAGTGTGGCCTGTTGAAAACATGACTGTAAATTCTTTCACATCAAAAGGTGAGGTCTAGGTCCCCTGTCCTTGAATCTGGGTGACTTGTGACTGCTTTGACCAGTAGAAAACAGCAGAAGTGAGGCTGTATGACTTCTGAGGCTAAGTCATAAAAGGCCATGCAGTTTCTGCCTTATTTACCTGATCAGTCCTGCTTGGAGCCCAAGTCACCGGGTAAAAAGTCCAACTACCCTGAGGCAGCCATGTTGTGAGGAACTCAAGCCATGTAAAGACGTGTATAGGCATTCTGGTTGACAGTCCCAGCTGGGTCCAGCCTTCAAGTCATCCCAGCCTGGGTACCAGACACATGAGTGAAGAAGCCTCCGGATGACTCAGTTCTCCAGCCACATGTGCATCCTTTGCTATTTGCATCCCAGATGAGGCCTCAGACATTGTGGAGCAGAGATAAGCTATCCTCCCTATACTGTGTCCTAAATCCTGACCCATGGAACCCACAAGCATAATAAAATGGTTTTTGTATTATACCACAGAGTTGGGGGTGGTTTGTTATACATCAGAAGATAACTACAGCAATCCGTCGGAACTCTTCGGGTTGCAAGTGATAAAAGCACAACTCAAATTAGCTTAGGAAAAAGAGAATCTGCTGGAAGGGTACTAGAGTATGGTGGTAGCCATGAGCCTGTGCCTTGCAGATCTCCTGTGGGAGGAGCGTGATTGACCCGTGGTCCCAGCGGCTGCGCGCTGAGATCCATCACTGTGTTCTCACTGAGTCCAAGCTCCGCACAAGCTTAGGGATGCCAGATTTAGCAGATAAAAATATGGGAGGCCCATTCAAGATTTGGACATATGTATACTAAAAATAACTCTTTGTATCTGAAATTCCAGTTTAACTGGTTGTCCCGTATGAACTGGGCAACCCTACACAAGCTGTGTAGTGACTGGATGTGGTGGGATTCTGTGGTGGGCTGTTCTTGGGAGACACAGGAACCCTCTGATTGGTGGCTTTGGCTCAAGGATTCTCCATCAGACTTGCTGAACTTCTTAGAGCTATACTGCAGTCCAAGACTATCCCCGTGTTTTTCTCTTCACAAAGTTTAGACTTGCATCTTGGTCTGATGAGGAGGCCTCCCAGTATCCTCTGTCTCCCTCCACGTTCTCCCTCACAGGCATCTTCCCTAATCAATGCCTTGCACTTCTAATCTCATTTCAGAACTTACTTCTCATAGCACCCGAAATAACACAGGAAACTTGCATGAATGAAAGAAGTTTGAGTAACCAAATCACAGGCAGAGCCGTGAAGCAGCTGAGTGCCAGGAACCTGAAAGCCTCCATTTCCCTTTCTAGTGCTTTCTTCTGCTTCTCTCTGTCCATCCATTCATTCTTTCACTTCACAGACTGGCTTCCTTCATGGAAACTCCCAAGTTCCACATCCTATAACTTTCACCGTCAGAGGGATGTTTACTCTCTTCCTTGCTTTTAGTTCGAAAAACTGAGGGAAGGGCTCTGATTGGCCTGGCTTGGGTTAGGTGCCCACCTCTGGATCTATCAACGATGGCCAGGGGTGGGGTCTGTAAGAACAGAGATTCCTGTGCAAATCACATGGTTGTAATTGGGGGAAGAACTATTCCCCCAAAGAGAGGATTGGATAGACAATATCATAGGTGAGTGTCCACTTTACCCGCGATCTACTGCGTAATGTCAGCCAAACTTACTGGGATACATAAAACTCCAGAGTTAAACTAATGGTTGATTGAATCGATTAAATGTTGGGAACTGAATTTCCACAATGTACCATGGAGAATGTGTGGTAGAGGTTTTAGGTATATTATTTCTTTATAATCTTTGTAACAGACTCAGGAGGTAGAGTTATTATTCCTTTCTTACAGATAATATTCTGAAGCTCAGAATATTAAGTAACTTACTCAAGGTCATTCACTTAGTAAACAGCCAGGAGCTAGGATTTAAAACCAGATCTTGATCTCCCCAGGTCTTTCCACTACTCTTAGCTGGTTGTTCAGTATTAATTGGAGCCAGTAAAGGGGTAATTGTATTTTCACCTTTACAAAACATTGCTTTGGTGTGGTATGAGCATAACTTCAATTTTTATTTTCTTGTGTGAAAAATTACCTTTTTTATTCCATTTTAAAAATTTAAGAATATTTGAATGAACTTACTATGTGCTCTGCCACTGTCTGTAAGAAAGACAAATAGGAATAAAACTGGTCTCTGGGCTCAAAGGCGCTTAACAGTCTAAGATGAGGGTAGACAGTGGGCATGGTGTATAGACATGTTTATAAATAAAACAATGAGAGGGACTTCATTGGTGGCATAGTGGTTGGGAATCCGCCTGCCAACGCAGGGGACACAGGTTTGAACCCTGGTCCGGGAAGATCCCACATGCCGTGGAGCAACTAAACCTGTGCACCACAACTACTGAGCCCACGAGCCACAACTACTGAAGCCTGCGCACCTAGAGCCCGTGCTCCGCAACAAGAGAAGCCAACGCAATGAGAAGCCTGTGCACCACAATGAAGAGTAGTCCCTGCTCGTGCCTCAACTAGAGGAAGCCCACACACAGCAACGAAGACCCAATGCAGCCAAAAATAAATAAATTTATCTTTTTAAAAAAGAGAGGATGTTAGGGTCAGGAGCATGCTAAGTGTGGGATGGACATCAAACTCTCCATTGTTCCTGTTGAACCACTTGGCTTTCCAGAACTTTAAACAACTCAGAAAAATGATATTTATATTTGGAAAATATTTTCTGGTTTTTACACATGGCCCAGGATACTATCCATTATGTTCCATTCTCTGCACACTACTTAAACATTTGCAAAAGAATGGATAAGAATAACACACCATATAGGATTTACTCTATTACTTTGCTTGATGCTTTACATATTTATCACATTATCGCATTTAATCCCTATAGGGGTCCGGCTGGGTAGAGGAAGCCCAAACAGGAAACAGAAGTCTTGCCAAGTAGAGGAAACAGATATTGGTGTTTGGGCTTCTGAGGTGGCTGGAATGTATGGGGCAGGGTCCTGGAGAGGAGGACACTGCAGAAAAGGAGCTTTAGAAATATGCATAGAGAATCTCTTGGGTCTTTGCCTGAATACCAGTTTGCTTTTGTGCAGGATAAGACCCCAGAAGGCCTGGCAGAGAAAAATACCTGAGGGGCAGAGAGCTGAACAGAGACTCCGGAGGTCACACAGTGCTTGTGTGACCGCTGGACATGTTGGGCTTTCAACCATTCTGAGAGAAGTGATGTCATGAAAACTCAGGGAATTTAGTTGAGACATCAAGAGGCCATGTTTTAGGAATAAGGATTGCGTCCTGTAGTTAGGGCAACTCCAGATGGATTCTAACAACATGCAAAACCAAGTCTCAGCAGGATCAAGACGATCTGCTAGTAACTTAACCACCTGCTGACACAAAACTCCACACTCTTCAAAGGAAAATACAGTAAGTCCCTTACATATGAATGAGTTCCGAGAGTGCGTTTGTAAGTCCAATTTGTCCGTAAGTTCAACAAAGTTAGCCTAGGTACCCAACTAACACAGTCGGCTATATAGTACTGTACTGTAATAGGTTTATAATACTTTTCACACATAATACATGACAAACAAACAAACAAAAAATAAAGAAAACATTTTTAATCTTACAGTACATGGGAATATAAATTGATACAGCCACTATGGAAAACAATATGGAGTTTCCTTAAAAAACTAAAAATAGAATTACCATATGACCCAGCAATCACACTACTAGGCATATACCCAGAGAAAACCATAATTCAAAAAAACACGTGCACCCCAATGTTCATAGCAGCACTGTTTACGATAGCCAGGACATGGAAGCAACCGAAATGCCCATCGACAGAGGAATGGATAAAGAAGATGTGGTACATATATACAATGGAATATTACTCAGCCATAAAAAGGAATGAAACTGGGTCATTTGTAGAGACGTGGATGGACCTAGGGAGTGTCATACAGAGTGAAGTAAGTCAGAAAGAGAAAAGCAAATACCCTATAAAAACACATACATATGTAATCTAGAAAAATGGTATAGATGAACTTATTTGCAAAGCAGAAATAGAGACACAGACTTAGAGAACAAATGTGTGGATACCATGGGGGAAAGGGGTGGGGAGGGAGGAATTGGGAGACTGGAATTGACACATATACATTATTGATACTATGTACTAAAATAGATAACTGATGGGAACATACTGTATAGCACAGGGAACTCTACCTAATGCACTGTGGTAACCTAAATGGGAGGGGAGTCCAAAAGGGAGGGGATATCTGTATGTGTATGGCTGGTTCATTTTGTTGTGCAGTGGAGGCTAACACAACATTGTAAAGCAACCATACTGCAGTACTAATTAATAAAAAAATCTCACAGTACAGTACCTTGAAAAGTACAGTAGTGCAGTACAACAGCTAGCCTACAGGGGCTGGCATCGAGTGAACAAGCAAGAAGAGTTACTGACTGGAGGATGGAGAGGAGGTGGGAGATGGTAGAGCTGAAGGACCGTCAGCAATTGGAGACGGAGGCCAGGCTGCAATTTCACTCACACCTGACAATGATGGCACAGGTTCTGGTTCCTTGCTGGATTCAACTCTATCTGCTCCCCTGGAAAAACGATCCAGTGATGTCTGGGTAGTAGCTCTTTTTTTCTCTTTATAGATGACACGGTAGCACTGGATTGCATTCTGAACAGCTGCTGCAACCTTCGTGTACCGTCCTACACTTGAGACCTGTGCTTCAAAAACTAACAGTGCCTCCTCAAATAAAGCAAATCCCTTTGCCATTTCCTGCATTGTGATGCTCTTTGGTTCTTCAGTTACTTCTTCTTCCTCTTGTCTCTCTTTGTCCTTTCTCTGGGCTTCCAATTCCATACGGTCTTCATTAGTAAGCTCCATGTTCACATCTTTGAAAGTTTGCAACCTGAAGGTTCATATGTAGGGGCTTACTGTAATATGATCTGGACTGTGTACAATTTAGCAGCTAGGTGAATGTCCACCGTAGCCCGTGATCTACTGTGCAATGTCAGCCGAACTTTTCTAGTCCTCAGTCAAATGACAATTTTTAAGGTCCCTCCAGTTCCCATTCTAAAATTAAAAATATAGTCACAGCTTTCTTTCCTTGCGACCAGCTAGTTAACCATGCCACTGCTTAGGCTTCAGCCTTCAGAATCTGTACACAGAAAAAGGAACTTGATTCCTGTAAACACTTCCTTCCGTTATTCCCCTATTAAAGAGCAACTTTATTATTGACGACTGTCCAAGAAACGGGACAGGGGAAATTGACACAGGTGGGATAATTTGGGAAAGACGTTTAGCTCTGGTGTTTTTTACCCTTCTTTGTAAAAAATCCATCATCTCTGCAGAGCCATGGCACGGGTGAAGACTTGTCAGCAGGACTTGGATGCTCTGGCCATCCGAGCCCGCCCTCTGCTGGTTAGATGAAGCCATATCATGCTGGGTGGAAACAACTAGGGTGGGGAGCAGGGAATCATTTGAATTTTGCCCTTTTCATATTTTTAAATCCCTTGATACTCCTCCCCTGGGGCTCCTATAGTCTTTCTTAGGACCTCACTGTATGTATATATATATATGTATATGTATATATAGAGAGAAACGGGGGAGGGAGGGAAAAGGAGGGAGAGGATGGGAGAGATAGGAAGAGAGGGGGAAATAGAGAGAGGGAGAAAATAAGGAGGGAGGGAAGGAAAAAATAAGGGGAGGCAGAGAGGTGGAGGGGAGGGAGAGAGAGAAGGAGGGGGAAGAGAGTAAGAGGAAGAGAATTAAAGAGAAAGCAAAGGAAGTGAGTTTTATAGAGAATGGGTATATGCTTCTCTTTTTTGACAAGCTCTAGTGGATGGAAACGAGGGACTCCAGGGCTAGGCAGGTCATTCACCTTTTGGTGGCCGAGTTTTTCCCTTCAGTGTTGGAGGCGAAAGCCCAGGGCCAGAGTCAGAGAGCTTGGATTCTGTCCCTGCCCTGCTGCTTACTGGCCAAGTGACCTTAAGCAAGTCAATTGACCTCTCTGAGCACCGTTCACTCATTAATTCAGCATTCAATATTGAAGACTTACTATGTTCCAAACCCTGAGTTAGGCTCTGGGGGAATATAAAGATGAAAGAGATGTGGCCCTTGTCTTCAAAGGGCCCACAGTCCGGTGGGGGAACCAGGGCTTATTTCACAGTGGCCAGTCAGGCAGGTGCTGAGCAAACATCCAGGAGACTCTTGGGCCCCAGTCCTGGAGACAAAAGCAGTTCATGGTAGTGAGCACTGTGATAGTATGAGCCTGTTGAGGCAGCTAAACCTCCACTTCCCAGAGGGGTTGCAGAAATTAGTCCAGTTGTGTGACCTTGGGCAAGTCATTTAACTTCTCTGAGCCTCTCTCTTTCTCCCACTTCACAGAATAGTCAAGCCCTGACTTTTGATGCCCTCAGGGACAATGCGGGCTCTTCCATTAGCACTCACCATGGTAGATTTCAGTGCCTGTCTGCCTCTCGCACTGGGCTCTGAGCAACGTGAAGGCAGGGCCATGTCGGTCCTATTCGTAGCTGTATCCCCTGCTGCTAATGCAGTGTGTAGCACTTAGTAGGTGCTCAGTTGATGTTTGATGAAGGATTGAATATATGGCTGAGATGGGAAGCCGGAAATGGCTTCACTGGATGCCGTGTGTTACGTCTGCTGCTCTCAGATCAGCAGGAGTCTAAGGTCCCATCACGGCACTCGAATTTCCTTCACGGTAATACCTGCCATTTATTGAATGTCTCTCACGTTCCAGGCAATGTTGTGTCAAATCTGATACGTTTGTTCATCTACTTTTCTCCTCATAATAATCATCTGCAGCAGCTGACATTATGGCTGTTTTACATTCCAGATGAATTTCAGAGCAATTTAAAAAACTTGTCCAAAGTCATACAGTTGAGGAATGACAGCAAGATTCCAACCCAGGTGTCCTGACTCCAAAGCGTTTTGCTTCCCTCTGTACAAGCTGTGTCCAGGGCTCTCAGAGCTAGCTGGATCCAGGGAGTACAGATGTGGCAGCTGCAAGGAACTCCAGGGCGTGGCACACAAGGACCTGTAGCCAGAGGGCGCTCAAGGGCGCTCGCTTGGCTGCCCTGGAGGCGGTGGGGACTGAGAAGCAGTCGTGGCAGTGTCTGGGCCCATGATGATACTGATGAGCTGGTGGGTGCCAGCGCCCGGTGTGGCTGGATGCTCACTTTTCCCGTTGGCATCAGTCAAGCCTCCTTAGGTGGATGACACTGCTGTGGCCTCTCCCGTTGCGGAGCACAGGCTCCGGACGCGCAGGCTCAGCGGCCGTGGCTCACGGGCCCAGCCGCTCCGCGGCATGTGGGATCTTCCCGGATCGGGGCACGAACCCGTGTCCCCTGCATCGGCAGGCGGACTCTCAACCACTGCGCCACCAGGGAAGCCCCCATCCCTCACTTTTTCAACCACATCTACAACCCCCCCGCTCTACGTCCTTAACCACTGAGGGCTGATCAGTGCACTGCACCATCTAGATGCTATCAGTGCATCCCATGTGGAATGGAAGCCAGAAGGATGAGAAGCACAGTCTTCTTTCTTCTCATTCAAGGAACCCACCCAGATCCCACGCCAGCTAGGGAATCGGCAGGGCCTCTTCTACTCTGCTCAGCCCGCAGGGTGGCCGAGATTTGCGCCCCCCATTCACGATTCCATGAGAGTCTCTGGGGCGCCTCTTTCTTCACATCCCCTCCCACAGCCTCCTGTGATCTCAGACTTCTCTGCTCAGCCTCCCACTCTCCTCTCCTCACCCCACCAGGCCTCACTTCTTTTCCTCTTTGCTCTTTAGCTCAAGCTGTCATTCATTCCATTCTGTGGAGCTGTAGGAGGGTCGCTAGGGTCAAGGAGGTGCTGAGACGAATAGTTTCTTAGCGTAACTCCTCAGAGCTGTGCTGAACCGGCCTCTGCTTTTCCATACCTCACACTGCATTGTAAAAACCTCCCTGTGTTTCCATAGCTGGGTGTGAAGGGCCTCAGAAGGAAGATGGTTATGTTCTATGACCCCAGGAGAGAGCTGGGGGAAAAATAAACATCCTGCCATCCATTTATCAACCCCCTCCTCTGTATATACACTCTAGAAAGACGATAAAGGCAAGGCCCTCTCCTTATGGTACTCTCTGCACCTAAGACACTGGGGACCTGATCTAGGAGACAGTTGTAAACCCCGGTTCCCATGGAAGTCAACGTTGATAGAGCCTAAATGTCAGGTGCAAGGTATTGTGAGAGCACAGAGGAAGAGAGAATAGTTCTGAGGGCAGCTTGGGGAGGCTTTAAGGAGAGGCTTTGTGCCAGGCCTTCAAGGATGAAGGTGATTTTATCACAGAGACGTTGTGGGGAAGGGGGTGTGAATGAAGTAAACAGAGGCGTAGAAACTTGCGAGTGCATGTGGAAACATTTCTGCTCTGGCAACAAGGGCAAATTAGATACCCTGGCTCTGTATCTGCCACACCATTGATGTACTGGCTCTCCTTCTCTAGGGCACCAATGACCATGGGTGTCTTGCTCATTCCTAAAAGACCAGAACTCAATTTTAGTTTGTGGTAGCAGTAGTTCTAAAAATAGAACTACCACATGACTCAGCAATTCCACTCCTGGGTATATATCTGAAAAAAAAAAACCAACAACAGCACTTATTTGAAAAGATATATGCACCCCAATGTTCATAGCAGCATTATTTACAATTGCCAAGATATGGAAGTAACCTAAGCGTTCATCAACAGATGAATGGATAAAGAAGATGTGGTAAATATATACAGTGGAATATTACTCAGCCATAGAAAAGAATGAAATTTGCAGCAACGTGGATGGACTTGGAGGGCATTATGCTCAGTGAAATAAGTCAGACAGAGAACGAAAAATACTATGTGGTATCACTTATATGTGGAATCTAAAAAATACAACAAACTAGTGAATATAACAAAAGAGAAACAGACACAGATATAGAGAACAAATCAGTGGTTACCAGTGGGGAGAGGGGAGGAGGGAGGGGCAACATAGGGGTAGGGGATTAAGAGGTATAAACTATCAGGTATAAAATAAGCTGCACGGATATATTGTACAACATGGGGAATATAGCCACTATTTTATAATAACTATAAATGGAGGATAACTTTAAAAATTGTGAATCACTGTATTATACACCTGTAACTTACATAATATTGTACAGCAACTATACTGCAATTAAAAACAAAAAGACCAGAACTCAATGCAGTGTCTGCCATATAGAAGGTACTTAATAAATATGAGTTGAAGGGCTTATTAATGAATGGATGGATGGATTTTAAACAAATGAATTTAGTTGTAGGGCAATATTGCTTAAATGTGCAGGGAATTCATTATGCAATTGTAACAGCCCAGTCTCTCCTAATCTCATCCCATATCTGCATGCACTAACCCTGACTCCGTTCTTCCCAGTGACCACAGCTCCCATTCCTGTACTGAGAGCACTGTGACCACTTTGTTCACATTTCCTTGGTCATATGCTTCTCTGGACAATTTGCTACTTTGAAAGGCTGGATCCCACCCCTCTGGGGCTCTGTTTTTAAATGCAAGAGAAAGGCATAGAAAAACATCAGACTGGTCCTCAACCTTTGGAATATTCCTGCTCAGTTTAGATCTAGGAAGCCATGCAAGAGGTGAGGAGAAAAGGCTTCTCTTCTCTTCCAACAGCGTGGAACGTGACTCCCAGACATCCTCGTCTGTAAAACGGAAGAAGTGATGCTTGTTGACCAAGTTCCCAGCCATGACTATGGTTATTCAACACCATGTGGATTTCTGTAGGAAGCATTTGTGACTTCAATTCAAAGGACTGTTGTAATCCATTGACTTTTTCCATTTGTCCCATGCACGGAAAATGAATTTGCAATGAGCAGCCTTCTCAGCCTGACACTGCTTTTTTCACTGAACGTGAGACCACCTTGGCATCATTTGGTGGGTGGGAGGAGGTACCTGAGCTGCCAGCACTATTCATGGAGTCCTTCTGAGGCAGGAGATAGATGGGCCCCAGGCTGAAGAGTTTCTCACCTGTGGACAGAAACTCCGTAATAGTAGAAACTCCATAATAGTAGAAACTCCATAAAAGCAGGATGATGGAGGAGGCTGGGCCCTGCCCAGATAAGAGATAAAAGACCACATGTTCCTCATTCTCGAAATCAAGGAGACCTCCCACTACATATGCGCAGAAAGGCTCCTTGGAGGTCAAAAACAGAGGGGACGGCACCCCATAGTAAGTGATGTCAACTCCCCATAGGCCTCTTCGCTAGAATCCTTCTTGGCTAAGAGATGCGCACACACACAGGGGAAGACCCTGAGATATACCAAATACGGACTCAGAACCAGGCAAAGCAAGATGATTGGTCAAAGGAAACCTGGAAGAAATGCCCCATAACAGTGATTCAAACTACCACGAGGGTGCGACTCTCTCTGAGACCGCGCATGTATCTATTGACACATACCGTACTCTTTTCTTCCTAATAAACACATTATGTGATTCACTACTTTCCGTCTCTATATGGAAATTCATTTCTACACAACTAATGGACCAGGGCCTTGTCACTGTGACCCCACCTCAATCTCTGGCTGGGAACCAAAACCAGCCTTCAAGCCGCTGCAGGCCAAGGCCACCCGAGATCACTTCGTGGGACCCAAACCAGGGTCCCTAGTCCATTACCTAAGTAGAAACTGCCAACAAGTGGATGAGTGGAGACTTGCTAATTGATGGCCAGAGGGAGTCTGACTATACCCTGAGCTTTGTAAAACAGCCCACCGCCTCCCTCCTGCTGCTCTGTCTGCCTGTCTTCTGGTAAAGAAAGGCTATAATGGCATATGGATGGAGGTCCAGGCAGGGAGACATCCTGCCTCAAAGCATTTGGAGTTAGCATTTCCATCACTACACTCACAGAACTTGCTTAAACATCAGAATGACAATGACGAGGGCCCCTTATTTATTAAGTTATGCACTTTGCATGCATTATCTGCAAGCCACACCATAACTCTAGGAGGTAAGCGATGTAGTCATTCCTGCAAGAGGACACTGACACTCAGAGAAGATAAGTAACTTGCCCAAGACCACAATAAAGAGTGAAGCTGGAAATCGAATCTCACATCTGTCTGGCTTCAAAGCCTCTGGCCTTCTCACTGCACCATGATGCCTCCTTAGAGCAGGAGGGTCAGGTCCAAGATAAAAAGTCTCCACTGAGCCCCTGCTACTTCCCTTGTGTGGGAGACAGACTAAACGCTCTGTCCGCTTCCACCACCACTAAAGATGGTCACGGCCTGATCCCTGGAACCCATGGATATCCTACCTTACATGGAAAAAGGGAATTTACAAATGTGATTATGTTAAGGACCTTGAGATGGGAAGATTATCCTGGCTTATCTGGGTGAGCCCAATGTAATCACAAGAGTTCTTATAAGAGGGAGGCAGGAGGGTCCGTGAGAAAGAAGGCAATGTGATAACGGAAGCAGATCAGAGAGACTGGAAGATGCTAGGCTGCTGGCTTTGAAGATGAAAAGCAGGGCCATTAGCCAAAGAATGAGGCCAGACTCTAGAAGCTGGAAAAGGTAAGGGAATGGATTCTCCCCTAGAGCCTCTAGAAATAACACAGCATTACTGACACCTGGATTTAGTCTATAATACCCATTTTTGGACTTCTGATCTCCAGAACTGTAAGAAGAGAAATTTGTGTTGTATAAGTCACTAAGTTTGTGATAATTTGTTATAGCAGCAATACGAAACTAATACACCCTGGGAGATGTTACAAATTGTCAGATGACCCCTTTAGGGTCACTGCTGGGCAGGAGCCACCATGAGAGCTGGTGATTATGAAAGGCAGCCCTGGACACAACGATGACATTGACCAGCATTTGTGGCGCCACCTGCCATGCTTCTCAGGCGTAGCTGCATGACACTTCCTCTGGGTTATGGCTTCAGCCCCTCCGCTGCTCAGCTTTCAGGAACGCCCAGTGTTAGGCTTGGCTCCCTCCGGTGACCTTGCTGCTCCATCAGGGAGTGAGCCTGTTGCAGCTGCCTGATTTCCAGCCTTAGCTCTGCCACTCACTCTGTTTCCACCTTCGCCAGGCCCCGTGTCAGACCAGCCACACCAGGCACTGGAGAAAAAAAAATCTAGCTAACATAGTTACCGTTACAGGCTGTGTAGTATGTGTAATGGCTACAGTCACAGACTCAAGGCCAGACTCTTAATGTCTTAACCTTGGTGATCTCATCTGTAAAATGAGGATAGGAACACATACCTCATGGAGCTGTTGTGGGGGAAATTCAGGTGACTTATGCAAAATACACAGCACAGTGTGAGGCACTGAGTCAATTCCCCCTCAGTGACAGCTGTATTGTTATGATTATACATTTTAAACATGAGTCATGGACATGAGCTCCAAAGAGACCTTGGGTTTAACGTCCAGGCAGGTATTTGGAAAGCACGTGATCCCTTGGTGTCAGGCACTGCAATATGAATTACAATGAAAGCTTTATTCCATAATTCAGAACTGAACTTGGCTTTTAATCCTTCTGCCCACAGCTGGTGGCTTTATCTTTCTTCCTTTTGTGTTAATCATTAGGAAGTCAAAATTTTAAAAATATTTGGGAGGGATTGCTGAAGTATTTGAAGTCTATGAGGGGATTTTGTAGAAGAGAAAACAGGTGTAGGAAAATCTGGTAAGTGGAAAATCAAGAGAGAAAGGACTCAGTGTTGTAGGCATTTGAGCTGCTCTGGGAGACTCTAAATTCCGAAAGTTAGGATTCTGCCATATGAGAAATGTTCCTGTGACCTTCAATATTCAAAGCTCCCCAGGTGTCCCCTTTGTGAGGCAGCGTGCATGGTGGGCTGAGTTACCCCAATCTTTTCTACTTCCTGGCTTCCCATCCTGACTCCAGGCTAACGTATTAGGAAGCCTCCCATTGGGTTCTATGAGCACCTGGTGCATTTCCTGTATCCTGCTGGGTACTATGAGAGTACCAGGATGTTTGAAGCCAAAATTCTCTCCTCTAGAAGCTCCTGATCTAGGGAAGAAAAGATTATAGGAAGGGAGGAGGGTTTAAAAGCATCAAAAGAGACATCACAAGGCATGCTCTTAACAACATTTGTTGGGCGCTTACTATAGGGACTAGCATTTATTGAACATCCACTATGGCCCAGGCATGTTACCCCCATGACCTATGTTTTTAACTTATTACTTTTTAAATTGAAGTATAGTTGATTTACAATGTTGTGTTAGTTTCTGCTGTACAGCAAAGTGATTCAATTATACATATATATAAATATTCTTTTTCATATTCTTTTCCATTACGGTTTATTATAGCATATTGAATATAAGTCCCTCTGCTATACAGTAGGACCTTGTTGTTTATCTATTTTATTTATAGTAGTGTGTATCTGCTAATCCCAAACTCCTAATTTATCCCTCCCCCACTCCCTTTCCCCTTTGGTAACCATAAGTTTGTTTTCTATGTCTGTGAATCTGTTTCTGTTTCATAAATAAGTTCACTTGTGCCATAATTTAGATTCCAAATATAAGTCATATCGTATGGTATTTGTCTTTCTCTGACTTCACTTAGTATGATAATCTCTAAGTCCATCCTTGTTGCTTTATCTATTTTTTTAAAATGGTATTTGTGTAGTTTTTGTTTTTATTTATTTAATTTTTTTGACTGCGTTGGGTCTTTGTTGCTGTGTGCGGGCTTTCTCTAGTTGTAGTGAGCGGGGGTTACTCTTCGTTGTGGTGCGTGGAATTCTCACTGCAGTGGCTTCTCTTATTGCGGAGCACGGGCTCTAGGCGTGCGGACCTCAGTAATTATGGCACGCAGATTCAGTAGTTGTGGTGCACGGGCTTAGCTGCTCTGTGGCATGTGGGATCTTCCCGGACCAGGGATGGAACCCGTGTCCCCTGCATTGGCAGGTGGATTCTTAACCACTGCACCACCAGGAAAGTCCCCTTGTTGCTTTAAATGGCATTATTTCATTCTTTTTTATAACTAATATTCCATCATGTACATATACCACATCTTCTATATCCGTTCATCTGTCAATGGACACTTTGGTTGCTTCCATGTCTTGGCTATTGAAGAGAGTGCTGCTATGAACATTCCCCCATGACCTATTTATCTCACATATTTGCTCTCTGCCCATGTCCCATAACGAGTACGTGATGGAACCAGAATCTGGAACCTGGTTGTCTGATTTCAGATTCTGTGCTAACACCACATGCCAGCCACTAGGATTAAGTATGAATACATGGAACAGAGAGTGTACGCTCTTGGAATTCAGAGGGAGAGACAGACAGTTGTGATCTGAAGAGGTCAGTGAAGACTTCACGGAGCTCATGGTTTTAGTTGAGCCTGGAAGGATGGCTAGAATTTAGATAGATGGAGAGGAGGGCGATGAGGAAAGGCATGAATAACAGATATTCACCAGATTTAACAGAGTACCTGCTATGTTCTAGGTGCTGGTCTAGGTGCTTGAATAGAGCCATGAGCAAAACAGACCCATATCTTTGCCATTGTGGGGTTTATATCCCAGTGGGAGGAGAAAGGTAAGAAAGTAAAAGCATAACAAGTAAATGTTATAGCATAATATAAGGTGATAAGTGCAATAGAAAAAGGAAGAGGGAGGGAAGTGTGTGTTTCCTATGGTTGCTGTAACAAAGTATCACAAAACTGGTCTCTTAAAATAACATACATGTGATCTCCTGTAGTTTTAGAGGTCAGAAGTCAGATATCAATCAAATTTCACTGGGCTATAAAGTCAAGGTGTTAGGAAATCTGGTTCCCTTTGGAGGCTCTGAGAGGAGAATCTGTTTCCTTGCTTTTTACAGCTTCTAATGGCTGCCTGTATTCCTTGGCTTGTGGCCCCTTCCTCCATCTTCAAAGTGCGTGACTCCCATCTCTGCTTCCATCATCACGTTGCCTTCTTCTGCCTCCCTGCCTCCCTCTTTATACGGACTCTTTATAAGGACTCCTGTCATTACATCAGGCCCACAGAGATAGCCCAGGATAATATCCCCACCTAGAAACCCTTAACTTAATCACATTTGCAAAGCCCCTTTTGCCATATGAGCTAACATTTACAGCTTTCAGGAATTAAGATGTGGACATATTGGGGGGTCATTATTCAGCACAGGAGTAAGGGGAATTAAACGTGAAGAAGAAGTCGGATGGTCGGAATAGGTTTTTAGGATAGAATCCTTAGAAACAGAGCCTGAGACAGGAATTTAGGCGCACATGATGTATTTCAGGAGAATCCTATAAAGTGGGGAGTGAAGCGGGACAGGAAGAAGACAGCCAAGCAAGGATGGGGTCACATGATCTCGTCTTGGCTTGACCCACAGGGAGTGGCCTCTGGAGCATACACTGCACTGTAGACCACAGATCTGTCCTCTCTTGAGGCAAGAGACCTGCCCCTATTATTTTTAACTTTTTATTTTGTGATTATTTCAAATTTGCAGAAAACTTGCAAGAATAGTACAGAGCGCTCCCACATATCCTTTCATCAGATTCATCAATTTAATTTTTTTTCTATATTTTAATATTTTCTTTCTTTCTCTGTCTCTAAACACACACACACACACATGCACACACTTAATTTTTTCCAAACCATTTGAAAGCAGTTGCTGCATATGCTGCCCTCAACATTGTTCCTAAGAACAATGATATTCTCTTACATAACCATAGTGCAATTATCAGATTCAGGAAACAACATTTATACAACACTCTCTACAGTTTATATTCCATTTATGTAAGCGAATCTATAGTTCATACTCCAACAGTGTCAATTGTCCCAATAGTATCATTTATAGCATTTTTTCCCCCCAGTCCAGGATCTAGTATTGCATTTACTTGTCTCTTTAGTGTCTTTTAATATAAGAAAATTCTTCAGGGACTTCCCTGGTGGCACAGTGGTTAAGACTCTGTGCTCCCAATGCAGGGGTTCCAGGTTTGATCCCTGGTCAGGGAACTATATCCCACACGCACGCCGCAACTAAGGAGCCCACGAGCCGCAACTAAGACCCGGTGCAACCAAATAAATAAATAAAATAAATATTTTTTTAAAAATTCCTCAGCCTCTCTTTGTCTGTCTTGATATTGACCTTTTTTTTTTTTTTTTTTGCGGTACGCGGGCCTCTCACTGCTGTGGCCTCTCCCGTTGCAGAGCACAGGCTCCAGACGTGCAGGCTCAGCAGCCATGGCTCATGGGCCTAGCCACTCCGCGGCATGTGGGATCCTCCCGGACCGGGGCACGAACCACGTCTCCTGCATTGGCAGGCGGACTCTCAACCACTGTGCCACCAGGGAAACCCTTGATATTGACATTTTTAAAGAATACAGTCCAGTTATTTTACAGAAGTGTTTTCAGTTAGAGTTTGTCTAGTGATTTCTTAGGCTTAGGTTCAGATTATGAATCCCCTGCTGGCTTTCCTGGGTCATGTGCTCCTCCTGGGTGTCCCACCTAGAGGCACACACTCCCTGGCTGTCCCACACTGTGAGGTTCATGTTGGGGGCCTGGTCACAACGTTATGCAGCGTCTCCACTGTATGATTACTATTTTTTTTTCTCTTGCAACTAATAAGCAATCTGTGGGGAGCCATTTTGTAACCAGACAAATATTTTGTGTGTCATGAAACTTTTACTTATAGACTTAGAATCTATTGATGATCTTGCTTGAAATATACTATGATGTTGTAAAATGGTGATTTATTTTTCCTACTTCACCCCGCCTTCTGCGTTTAACAATTGGCTTATGCTACAAGAAAGCACTCTTTTCTCCCATGTTTACTAATTGATTTGTTCGCTTATTATCTATTTATTATCAGCATGAGCTCATAGATTCCCGTTTTTAGTCAATGAATTATAATAAGCCTTTACTGTCTTTAGTTCTTATGCTACTCAAAGTGTCCCAGATTCGGTAGTTTGAGCATCATAATAAATGAGTAAAGGCTATGATTCCTGTGCCTTTTTGGTCTGCTTCTATTACTATTTTGAACACATCCTTACTTTCTGGCCTCACAAGATATTCCAGGCTATCTTGTACTTTCCCTACCTTTGGAGTTTCTCCTTACACATGCATGGCTTAGAGTTCAGTAACAGATTCAAGGCAATCTTGTACAGATTTGTGGTGCCTTTTTCCTGAGATCTTTGTTTTTTTTTGAAAAAAAAAATGAACAAACCGAGATACACATATGCTTTATTTTCCCTTATTACTTACACCAAAAGTAGTATACTACATACACTCGTGTGCCTTTTGCCCTTTTCACTTTAAAATATATCATGGAAATGATGCCGTATCAGCTTATAGAAAACTTCAGTGGGTCTTCTTCTACACTTCATCCAATGTTCTGGTACTTTGTCCCATAATTCCAGCCACTTCAGCTTCCATGATCTCTGTCTCTTCAATTCAGCATGACGGCCCTGCTTTACTTAGGCTTCCCATCAGCACGATGGTCTGAAAGAGGCAGGGCTCATCTCATCTGTTTCCCTTTTTTAGGGGTCACATGCCTTGTACCTATTACCCAATGTCCTAAAACAGTTGATTCATACACTGTGTTCAGGTTTCTGGTTGTTTATGGTGGGAGTTCAAGTCCATCCCCAGGTAACTCAGCACAGGCAACATGCCCAGGAAGAAATTTTGCACATACAACAGATTTTGCTCAACCGAATGAGGGTTCCTTCTTCCAAACGAGCGCTTTTTTGGACATATCCAGAATGCTGGGGAAAATATTTCTAAAAACTTTCACATATTCTCTAACAACTTTAATATTATCCATTGCGTTAAGACCAGTCTTAGCTCAGATTCCTAACCTCTACTTGCCTTGTCCTTCCCGATCTGAATTTAACTGCCTAGCGTTTGTGGCCCTTATCCCCATTTCCTGATGCCTGTCCTATTTCACCGGTCCTGATTTCTCTTTTAGCTCTGGTCTCTGCCCTGCTTAGCTTTTGAGGTTTCCTGTTCGGATCAGGGTTTCTCTATACTGTAGCACTTTTAGACTATATTGCACTTATTAACTCATTTCAACATTCTAATAAGCTCATGGGGCAGACATTGCTGTCTCCCTCGCTTTACAGATGAGGGGGCCGAGGTACAGGGAGGTTGGTAAGTTGCCTATGATTACACAACCTGAAAGTGGCAGAGCTGGCCTCCAAACTCAGGTAGTTCTCCTCCAGAATTCATGCTCTCGACTGTGAATTACATGGTCGAGAGCATGAATTCTTTACATCATCTCTCAGGCCCATAGGCACAGTGCTAGGCCCTGGGCTTTGGAGTGAAATGGACCTGCTTTAAATTTTAGTTTTGTTATTTAGCAGTTATGTAACTTTGGACAAATATCTTAGGCTCACTCAGCAAGCTTTAAGTTCCACATTCATAAATCAGAGAAGATAACAGCTTCTAACATAGAGTATTGTAGACAGGTTTAAATTATATATTTTATAATGATATATAGTGATGTGTATATATATGTAATTATACCATTATACAGTGATCTATAACTATCATTAGTAAAATGCTTGGCAACAGTGTGCTCTTAATAAGATGCAGCTCTCATTACCTCAGAGTCACAGATTAAATCTGATTCTTACTTCGTGGTTCTGTAATTACTACCCTCCACCCCTAAACATACACAAAGGCCCCAGTTTAGGTATTGCTACGCTTCATGCCAACACCTATCTCATTGTCTGGCACCAACTGGGCACCCTGTAAACACTTGGTGAACGTATTAATGAAGAGACAGATGAGTGAGTTAGTGCTGGCCATGCAGTCAGATGACGAGAGCTTTCTCATGGTTGACATCCGTGGCCATCCGGCTGGGTGTCAGCGGATGGGTGAACCTGGTCCTCTCAGAGGACGAGCAGGCAGGAGAGTGAGACCTCGTGCTATTGACAATGCACTCACTGTCTTTCACGGTAAAAGGACTTACCCAAGCTCTTGTTTACTCTGTTGGGTTGGATGTCCTCCAAGCAGTGATCACACAGGCATCTCAGCCAGTGTTTGGGGTTTGTTTTCTCCCCATGAGACACAATCGCTGTGGACTCAGTTTGCTAGCTTCGGTGTTAGACAGTCTTCAAAGTCGCAAGGGAAATCCCAGCTCCATTTTTCTTCCAAGGACTTTCTGGGCCCCTGCCATGGTCCTTGAAGGCCGTTTCTCAAATATTCATTTGGCCGCTTCTTGCTTTTCACTGCACATAAAATCACTAGAAGTATGAGTTCACATAGCTGGGTTAGAACACTATTCTGCTACCCACTGGCTGTGTGAACTTGGGTGAGTTCCTGAAGTGCTCTGTGCCTCTGTTCCCTCATCTGTGAGATAGAGGTTGTAAAGATCAAGCGATATACACGCGCAGTGTTTAGCACAATACCTGGCTGTATTAGTCAGGGTTCTCCAGAGAAGTAAAGCCAATAGGATATGTACATTATATAGAAAGAGACTTGTTATGAGGGATTGGCTCACGTGATACGAAGGCTGAGAAGTCCCTCGGTCTGCTCTCTGCAAGCTGGAGGTCCAGGGAAGCTGCTGGTGTCATTCCAGTCCTAACCCAAGTCCTAAAAACGGATGTCCAGCTCAAGCAGAGATCACATTCATCCTTCCTCTGACTGTTTGGTCTATTGGGTTGGGTTGGTAACATCTTATGGAAAAACCCATATGTACTTTTTGGCCAACCTAATATTTAGAATTTGATTTAGGATCAAAGGATTAGATGACGCCCACCTGCACTGGTGAGGGAGATCTTCTTTACTCAGTCTACCCATTCAAATGCTAATCTCTTCTAGAAATAGACACATCTAGAAATAATGTTATACCAGCTATCTGGGCATCCCTTAGCCCAATCAAGTTGGCATATAAAATTAACCATCACATTGGCCATAAGTGATATTGAAGGTTAGAGTCCTTATGTCCCACTTTTTTAAGTGGGATGAGTTAGCAAGGATTTTTCCATTTAAATACTGAGGGCTCTGAGATTTTTATCTCCTTACAGGGGGTGCTGCTTAAGATGGCCTGTCCTGCCCTCCACTCCCAGAAAAGTCGCTGGCATTGACAGTCCTGCCTTGTTAGGGCCAAATGACCTACTTTGACTGTCCTGAATGTCTGAATTTTTAGCCACAACTCCTCAAATTCTGAAACATCCCCACTCACTCTCATCATCAAGTTATATCATGAGAAGCATTAGGACTTGCTGAGTCTTTGCTCTCTTGCAGTTGTGGATATGGAAGCCTCTGGGGGAGAATTCTTGGACACAAAGAGAAGTATTCACCATGTCCCCAGCCTCCAGCAAGAGGGTGTCCACTTTCTTACAAGAACCATTATTATCGTTACTACTGTTATTATCACTTATAGTAACAAACAGGTCCAATTCCCCCCTAAATACTTCAGAGCACTTTTTCTAGGAACAAGGATATTCTCTAGCAACATAAGTAAACTAACTTTGCTACAATGCTATAAATTATAGTCATTCAAATTTCGTCAATTGCCCTGATAATGTCCATCATGACTATCCTCCTCCCCCTACCATTGTGAGACCCCCATCCAAGGTTATGCATGGCCTTTAGCTGTCACTTCTTTAGCCTCCTTTAATCTGGAGGTTACACAGAGCCGATGATCCATCCCTTTGCTCTTTCCACTACAGCCCTCCTTCCTTGCTCTCAGTCATGGAGAAAGAACTCAGAGAAATAAATCCTCCTGTGCAGCACCCTTTTGGGTATTGCAGTGGGGCTGCTACTTAGGTGCTGGGTTAATGCCAGTGCCTATGAGGTGTGTGAATGACCAGGGCACTGGGTGCTAGAGCTAAGAAAAGTAAGTTATGGATTTGCCATACCTATTTGGGAACAAAGCCATATCTTAGCAGCTCATTTCTTTTGACTTGGCAGAAGGTATAGACTGCCACCGCCAGCGGCAGCCATGCCAAAGCCAGGTTTTAAAAATCTCTCTCTCTCTCAACTTCTTCCCCTCCCTCGTCCCTCCCTTCCTTTTTAAAGAAGTGATCTGAGCTCAAAAATCATCTTATAAATATTTTAACTGAATAACAAAACCAAGTGATTCTCTGAAATGAGCTCATAGTTGGGCTGGTTCCACCAGTCAGGGCCTGTTTTCAACAACTGCCGAACCCAGGCTTCCTCATTTTTGGTAGCTGGTATCAAGCATATTAAAATGCACATACAAACATGTAGGTTTTAAAAAATTTATTTCATTATTTACCTCCATCCTCCAGTTCCTCTCCCTGTTTAAAGAATTGAGGTAACATTAGTTTATAACATTATATAAGTTTCATATGTATATTTTAACTTCTGTATACACTACTGCATGTTCACCACCCAAAGTTGATTTTCCATCTGTCACCATAGAGTTGACCCAGTTGACCCCCTTTAACCATTTTGCTATCCCCCCACCTCTCATCCTTTCTGATAATCACTATCCTGTTCTCTGTATCTTTGTGTTTGTTTTGTTTGGTTATTTATTTATTTATTTATTGCACATATGAATGAAAGCATGCAATGTTTTTCTTCTCCGTCCAACTTATTTCACTTAGCACAACACCCTCAAGGTCCATGTTGTTATAAAAGGCAAGATTTCATGTGTTTTATGGCTGAGTAGTGTTCCATCGTATATATATTCCACATCTTCTTTATCCACTCGTCTGTCGATAGGCACTGAGATTGTTTCCATATCTTGGCTATTGTAAATGATGTAGTGATGAAAGTAGGGGTGCATATATCTGTTTTAATTAGTGTTTCTGTATTCTTCAGATAAATACCCAGAAGTGGAGTAGCTGGATCATATGGTACTTCTACTTAATTTTTTGAGGATCTCCATACTGTTTTCCATAGTGGCTGCACCAATTTACAATCTCACCAACAGTGCACAAGGATTCTCTTTTCTCCAAATCCATAACATTTGTTATCTCTTGCCTTTTTGTTAATAGCTATTTTAGTGGGGATGAAGTGATAGCTCACTGTGGTTTTCACTTTCATTTCCTTAATAATTAGTGCTATTGAACAACTTTTCACGTGCCTGTTGGTCATCTACATGTCTTCTTTGGAAAAATGTCTACCCAGATCCTCTGCCCATTTTTATTTTTTTAATTTTTATTTTATTTTATTTTTTTTGCAGTACACGGGCCCCTCACTGTCGTGGCCTCTCCTGTTGTGGAGCACAGGCTCCAGACGCGCAGGCTCAGAGGCCATGGCGCACGGGCCCAGCCACTCCGCGGAATGTTGGATCTTCCCGGACCGGGGCACGAACCCATGTCCCCTGCATCGGCAGGCAGACTCTCAACCACTGCGCAACCAGGGAAGCCCCTCTGCCCATTTTTAAATCATGTTGTTTGTTTTTTGGTGTTGTTCAGTTGTATGAGTTCTTTATATATTTTAGATATTAACCTTTCATTGAATATATGATTTGCAAATATCTTCTCTCATTCAGTAGGTTGTCTTTCCATTTTGTTGATGTTTTCCTTTGCTGTGCAGAGGCTTTTCAGCTTGATGTAGTCCCACTTGTTTATTTTTGCTTTTGTTTCTCTTGCCAGAGGACACATATCCATTGATCTTAGTATGGCCATTTTATCTTTTGTTTTCTAGTTGCTCTATGTCTCTATTGTTTCTTTTTTTTAATAGATAAATAAAATTATTTATTTATGGCTGCGTTTTGTCTTTGTTGTTGCGCACAGGCTTTCTCTAGTTGTGGTGAGCAGGGGCTACTCTTCATTGCAGTGTGTGGGTTTCTCATTGCAGTGGCTTCTCTTGTTGGGGAGCACAGGCTCTAGGTGCATAGGCTTCACTGGTTGTGGCACGCAGACTCAGTAGTTATGGCTCACGGGCTTTAGAGCGCAGGCTCAGTAGTTGTCGTGCACGGGCTTAGTTGCTCTGCGGCACATGGGATCTTCCTGGACCAGGGCTCGAACCCGTGTCCCCTGCATTGGCAGGCAGATTCTTAACCACTGCACCACCAGGGAAGTCCCCTCCATTGTTTCTTTTTCCTGTGTTTCTGTTTGCAATTTTTCTTTGGTATTTTTCTATGATGTTTTTCTCAGTTTCCCCTTTTTTATGATTCATGTCTGTGCTCTAGTTTTATGTTTTGTGGTTACCATGAGGTTTGTATAAAATGTCTCATAGATAAATAGTCCTTTTTCTGCTGATAACATCTTGTCTTCATTTGTCTATATGGGTTCCATCCTTTTCCTCTTCTGTTTTTATGTTTTTGTTGTCTCAAATTATCCCTTTTTATGTTGTGAGTTTGTTAGCACATTGAAGTAGCTATAGCTATTTTTACTGCTTTTCCGCTTTTAACCTTTATGCTATAATTTAGTGCTTAATAACCTATTCTTACATGGAGTTGCAATTTTCTGATTCTGTGTATCACATTACTCAAAGTTTTGTGTACCTTTGCCTTTTTGTTTCAAGTAGAAGAGCTCCTTTCAACATTTCTTATAAGGCAGGTCTAGTGGTGAACTCTCTCAACTTTCACTTGTTAGGGAGGTCTTTTATTTCTCCTTCATATGTGAAGGATAACTTTGCTGGATAGAGTATTCTTGGCTGGCACTGTTTATCTTTCAATATTCTGAGCATGTCATTCCACTCCTTCCTGGCCTGTAGAGTTTCTACTGAGAAATCTGCTGATAGCCTAATGGGGGTTCCTGGGTTACCATGTTTATTTTTTTCCCCCCTGGTTACCTTTAAAATTCTTTCTTTGTCATTGACTTTTGACAGTTTTAATATAATGTGTCTTACATTGAGGTAATTAGGTGTTCTCTTAACTTCATGGGCTTGTATATCCAGTTCCTACCTTGAGTTTGGGAAATTCTCAGCTATTATTCCTTTCTTTCTTGGCCAAGCCACGCACCTTGCATGATCTCAGTTCCCCGACCAGGGATTGAACCTGGGTCACGGTAGTGAAAGTGCCGAATCCTAACCACTATTACTTCTTTAAATAAACTTTCTGCTCCCTTCTCCCTCTCTTCTTCTGCTGGGATACCCATTTTCCTTATCTTGCCCTCCCTAATGGAGTCAGATACTTCTCTTAGAATTTCTTCTTCCTCTTCTTTTTTAGATCTTAGTTCTTTCTTCTCTTCTACCTGTATCATATCTTTGAGCTTGCTAATTCTTTCTTCCATACTGTCTGCTCTATTTGCAATGCTTTCTAATGCATTCTTCATCTAATTTATTGAATTCTTCCGCTGCAGAATTTCTGTTTGATTCTTTTTTAGAATTTCAGTCTCTTTGGTAAACTATTCCTTCTGTAAACTATTCCTTCTGTTCATTAATTTTATTCCTGAGTTCACTGAACTGCCTTTCTGAGTTTTCTTGTAGCTTGCTGAGTTTCTTCATGACAGCTCTTTTGAATTCTTTATCAGTTAAATCAAAACATTCCACGACTTTAAATTTGGTTTCTAGAGAACTGTCATTTTCTTTTTGTGACATCACATCACTGTTGATTTTCATGGTGCTTGAGGAGTTGCTGCGGTTGCTGCCATCCCAGTCTGGGTACCTCCATCATGTCCAGGGTTGCCTGGTTCCTGCACTCCACCGCCGTTGGGGGCGCGGTGGAGAGCAGCAGGGGTTGCAGGTTGCTGTGTTCATCAGCACCACTGCTGTGGGTGATGGTGGCTGGAGTTGTGTGTGCCACCTCCCCTGGTACTGCGTGTAAGTTTTTTGAAAGTCTTTTTATAATTATGCTTTTGAAATTCCTTATTTACTTTAGGATTGCTTGTAATATCTTGGAAATCTTTGTGCCGTCTCTGGAAGTCTTGTGATGTGGGAAATTCTAACCTTAAATTGTTTTCAAACTGTAATGAAAATTTCAACAAATAATAAAAACAAAAATGAATCAAGTTGGTTTCAGTTGGTTTCACAAAGTCAATACATTGCATCTTACAGATACTTAAAATTTTTTTCTTTTTGGTTTTGCATACTCCCTGCAGTATTTTAGAATCACTGCATTCTTCTTGTTTCACAGGATTCAAATATCTTTATAGTTTCCTAAAAGGCTTGGGGGCCTCAGGCACTGTACCTATGGGCCTAAGGGTTCAACCTGAACCCTGGCCTAGAATAAACTCATCAGACATAACTAAAACTGCGTGTGGGAAGTCTGTCTCTCCACTTGCCTGTGAATGATGTGCAGCAGGGCACCTGCCTGTTTTGCTCAGTGTTGACCCAGAACGGGGCCAGCACCACATCCATCCATCCACCCACCCACCAATTCATCCATCCATCCATCCAACAAAATGTTTATTGGGTACCTACTGCTGAATAATGACTAATGATGCTAATCCCTTTTGGAAATCTGGTGGGCGTAGTGGTAATTTGCACCATAAAATGTTTATTTAGCATCCAAATATGTGACTGTCTTTTAATATAGACATTTTGCCTTATAAATCACACAATTCACTTGTTTACATTTTTAAGGGATTGACATATACACACTACTATGTATAAAATAGATAACTAATAAGAACCTACTGTATAGCACAGGGAACTCTGCTCAATACTCTGTAATAACCTATATGGGAAAGGAATCTAAAAAAAGAGTGGAGAAATGTATAACTGCTTCACTTTGCTGTACAGCAGAAACTAACACAACATCGTAAATCAACTGTACTCCAATAAAAATTAATTTAAAAAAAAGTTTTATGAAGGAAAAATCTAAGTCTTGAATAAAGTCTGTCACAGCCCAAGTGTGGGACCTTGTTGATGTAGGGTGGAGTCTAAACTAAGTTAAGCAGTGAGACGGTTGGGCTCCATTCCTAACTCAACCATTGAGCTTAGCAGCCTGGAGCAAACGATTTAACTTCTTCAGCTGGTAGTTTTTTCACCTGTAAAATGTGTATAATAGCAACTGCTTTACCGGCCTCCTGGGGCTTCTGGGGGGGGGGGGTTCATGAGATCATGAATATGTGTTTTATGAACCGTGAAGAGCAATATATAGTTGTAAGAAAATATAATTATGAAAGTGATGACCAGGGCTGTTATGAGAAGGGAGCAAAAGAGGTGTTAAATTGTAAAGGATTCTATAAAATCCAGATATTAAATTATGAAAATTAATGAATAGACTCAAAGGAAGGGAAGGCTTTATTTTAAGGAATAAAGAGCGATAGAGACATAACCCTTTCCCCCATTTCAATAAATGTAAAGAATGACCTGTATGTGGGAGTACAAAATCAGGACATGGTTTATGACTTAACAGCCTTCCTATAATCTCCTAAAGCAAATATTTAGATTCCAGATTCGATGATGCCGTGGAGCTGTTACTCCTAGAAGAATTTGCACCACAATTCACAGAGACTGGAGATGCTCGCACTTTCTCCTGTTTTGGAAACTCAGTGATGCCGATCTGTTTGCAGAGTTGTTCTGTTCATGTAGACATTTAGGTGGAATCTCAGCCCCATTTGCTCATGCCCTCAGAGGGAAGTGATGGTTTCCCGCTACCTTGCTCGGCAGAGAGGCTCCTTTCTGGGTTTACTGGCTGAGTGGTACTTTGATCACAAACAGGGTCGAGCCACATATAGTCAGATCAGCATCCTGACAGGACTGGTACCCAAGTCTCTGCCTCAGTTCATTGCTCACACTGAGCACCCACTAGTTCAATGTAGGAGTTGGGAGGGGAGATGCGGTAGAAGAAGGTGAGATTAAATCACAATGAAGTAAATAATCCAAGCACCTCTAAAATAGGGTCAGATGGCCACACATGGTCCTCTGCCATTGCTCAGGGCGTCTTGTGGGCTCAAGCGCTCCAGAGAAGAGAGTGGGTTCCTTCATAGTTTCAGAGCTAATATTTCCCCCACCCTGGCCCACTGTTCTCAATTTCCCCTCTTTTCTCTTGGACAAGGGTCCTCTTTAGCTTCACCCTCCCTTCCCCAAAGCCCCCTGCTCTGAATTCTCAGCGTAGCTTTGTGAGTGAGCTTTGCTCCATTAAAATGAATCGGAGTGTGGTTTTTTCTTCAAAATCTTTAAAAACCACTTTACTTTAAAACATTCATTGGTACTCTGACTTATTGAATCCAACCAATTATTGGCTTTTTACTTATTCACGAAGGTTGTTTGAAGTAATGATGTGTGTGCACTGAGTTTCCTGGTTCTGGACTAATTGGCCAGGACCCAGCGTTCTGCAGAGGGTCAGGTCCATGACACGGGCCGGGCCTCACCCTTCTCATGCTATTTGGATGGTGGTCAAGTGGCTGAGCCAGCGAGTCACAGCCCCGGTTGCCCAGCAGGAGTCAAGAAGTCTGGGACTGACTGAGGCCCCTAGGGCCGGCTTGTTTATGTGGGTGAGAGGAGGGGCCTCCCACCCAGCAGCATTCAGCGGGCTTCATTGGCATTTTCAAGGCACAGCATTGCCTGTAAGTCATTGTCATATCCTTAGGCTACCTGGCACCACTCCACTGGGATGTTGGCAAAGGGAAGAGAGTGAGGGGTGGACAAGTAAAAACATGGTACCATGGTACAAAGAGGAAAAGCAAGAGTACAAACTTGAAGGCAGGATTTCACCACCATCAGCGTCAGTAGTGTCTTGATCACCACTGAGTGTTTGGGACACTTTGCACATTGTACACTTTTCATTTCAAGATTCTGTCTTTGGAGGTTTCTCTGGGCAAGAGCAAAAAATGTGGAAGGGACAAAATGAAAAACAAATACACGAAGCGGCCTATTAGTATCTGAGAAATAGTCGTAAGTTGAATACACCACTAGGGGGCGACCCAAGAATGAGCAAACAGCCCAGTTGGCCAGGGAAAGTTCACTTGGGGAGAGAGGATTTTTTTTAGTATGTTTTTCAAAGCTTGAAGAAATCTGAGATCGTTTAGTATGAATCTGCAGACCAAGGTTGTATTTCAAACTGTCATTTATTTTGGGAGGTTCTTTTTTGAGCTAGAGAGAAAGGTCTTCCTAAATGGTCAGAAACATTTATTAAATAAGAGTGGTTCAGGATCATGTTATCGGGGATATATGTATATGTATAGCTGATTCACTTTGTTATACAGCAGAAACTAACACACCATTGTAAAGCAATTATACGCCAATAAAGATGCTTAAAAAAAAAAGGAAAGAATCATGTTATCATCACAAACAACAGAATTAGAATCACAGTGTATCTTAAAAACTTGAATCTCTTCTCTGAGGCATTTCAGAAACTTCTGAATGTTGGACATTTTAAATAGATTTTAATGAAAGATATACATATAATGTGACAAGCATGTAAAAATAACTTAGAATACTTCATTCACATATAAAATGAATGGAATCATGCATGATTTGTATTACACTTTTACTGATGTTACACGTTCTTAGGTATGTAATGCAGCTTTGCAGATACATGCATTTATCCTTTTTCTAGTGCATCTTCTTTCCAGATAACTCAGTATGTGCTAACCAGTTGCTCACGGGGACTAAATTGATGCTTCATCAAAGATCAAACATCTTTTGCTCTGTGCTGCATTCCCTGAAGGCACTAACCAGGGAGGTATGCTAAGTTGATACATTCCCAGTAGTTCCATGACACCTTGCTATAAGTAGAACAAGAGCGTGAGCTCTGGAGGCAGACTGCTAGGATATGAATCCCACTTTTAAATGTTTTTTTTTGTCAAGTTAACTTCTCTGTGCCTGGATTTTCCCATCTCTGAAATGGAGATAAAATCAATGCCTCTTTCATAGGTTTGTAGTGGCAAGTAAATGAATTAATCTATGTAAAATACTTAGAAAAGTGTCTACACATAGGAGGTATCCAATAAATGCTTGTTGATTTCATGAATGAATGGCCTGATACTTGCCTCAATCCAATATAAATTCTTTATAAGAGCAAATTCATGGGGAAATTGTAAGATCCTTGGATGGGTTTTCACTGGCTATAAAAAGTCAACAAGCCGATGGCAAACAGGAGAGTTGAACGGTGAATACCCTCTACAAAAGAAACTCTAATTGATGTTCAGGTCTACCACGTAAGCCTCTTTGTCTCACCTCTACAACATGGTGACAATCAGTGAGCCAGAAATATAGGGCACTTTAATAAAAGTATAGAGTTTGTTTTAAAAACGCTGGCCAGCCACTTAGAAAAGTTTGATCTGCAATCACAGGATTTCTTACTTTGTTTTTTATCTTTTCAATTGTAACCATCTAAAGAGCTTAAAATTTGCCAAAGCACCAGCTTGACTCTCTAGGCAGATTGATAACATTTCAAAAGATAAGGTTTTTAAAATGGCATCTAAAACAAACACTATGTAAAAGGGTTATGGAGCTCCAGAGTCAAGAAAAACATAATTCAATACACTATAAATTAAAAAGAAAATGTCTAGGGAAACAGAGCTCACAGTAAGAAAGTCATAAAAAAAAAATCAAATCAAAGGCTCTTTCTTACTCCAAAGAGCTATATTTTCAACAAAAATGAGCCATTTGAAAAAATATGGACTGAAAAGAAATCTGATTACAATGTTCATGTCTGGATGTATAGACTCAAGTGTAATCATAATTATGTTTTATCCTTTCACACAGTGAGTATTACAAATAACTGGATTTCAAGTCAAATTATTTTTTATGAGTGATTCTCCATAACATTTTACCATTTTAAGTCCTCAGATGAATGCAAATGAAGAGAATGTGGGACATTAAACAACTTGAAGAACTTAATGAGGCATAAAGAAGCTGATCAAAAAAAGGGGGGGAACTGAATGAATTCTTCCTGATATTATGTTAGAGTCAATCTACAGACACATTTTCCCCATGAGGATAGAAAAAAAATGGTGATCCTCTAAATCTGGTCTAGCAAACATCCTGGAGTGATTAAATGTGTCAATGCTAAAGGACAATGTCCTTATGTCCATATATAAGCTGAGCTCTGGAGCTCAGCTTAAAATTGGGATTCATATCCTAGCAGTCTGCCTCCAGAGCTCACTTATAAAGCTCACTTATAAGCGAGGCTTATCCATGGAAGATATTAGTCATGCCTGAGTTATACTGGTTTACCAAACATGGCATTTTCCATCAGGAAACTGGATGCAGAGCAGTATTAAAAAATCCCAGAAAAGAAAGGCACTAACCAGGCAGGACGATCTAACTAAAAGATTTATTAAAATGTGAGAGGAACATTCAATTCGTTCAATTTACAAAGTGGCAATTCCATTTCTCTGACACCAAGATATTCTTGTAGACAGGGTAGTGACTGAGCCTTACCTCTCTGGGGAGTAGAGCAAGAGTCAGGACTACAGTGACCTCAAAAGGAGAAGACACAGGAACACCTTGAGCACAGGGATGTGTCTCATCTGTCTCTGCAACTCCAGTGTCAGCACAGTGAATGGCACCAAGAAGGGCTTCTTGCTGAATGAATAATTGAATGGCTGAATAATTGAAGAGATGGGGGAAGGGCCAGCCACTGGTCTAAGTGTGGGGATACAACAGACAAAAATCCCTGTCTTCACAAAATTATATTCTAGTAGTGGCGGACAAACAAGAGAAATTAATATAGAGTATGTGAGATATTGATTAGTGCTAAGCAGTGACGTTAAAGCAGGGAAGGGAAGTCAGACCTGTCTGAGGCGGGGGCTGCGGAGAGTTGACCTTTCAGAGAAGATGGTCAGGGGAGGCCTTCCTGAGAAGACAGGTCAGTTGACGGCAAGGCTGAGCTGCGGTTCCCAAGGCTGCTACTCCGGTTCCACTCACGCGCTCTGTTTATTTCATTTTCCGAGATTCTCCTCATTCTCTCCAATGCAAACACCTCAGTCTTGCTTCACTGGATTGGAACTCGACCTTCTCAGACCTGTCCTCACCCTTTATGAAAGAGCGTGTCTTAGTCCTTTTAAAGTCTGAAGATGAGAGACAGTGATAAATCAAGACTAAGAGAGCACTTGGTATTTTTACACACTTGATACACACACACACACACACACACACACACACACACACCCCACACCGAAGAGTCACGCTGCGCTTTCTATCCTCAGAGAACATCAGGCTGGGCAGAAGGGGATGGCCGTGGGCCTCCCTGAGCCCCTGTTTTTGTTGCCCTTGGACTCCCCCAGGGAGCGTGTGGCCCTGGATCCTTGCACTTCCTGAGGGCTCCACTGAGGATTCGGTTAGTCAGTCATCACAGGCAACGAGGAAGCAGAGCCTGTGCTCACGCAGCGGGGAGCACAGAACTGCACGAGGCGAGGTTCTGCTTGGAGGACCAGGTGGCCTCCTTACTGGGCCCCTGCCTACCACCTCTTGCCTTGCCCACCAGCCAGAAGGACATTTCTGGGTACAACCTCTTCTTGTCCTGCCCCTTTGCCCTCCTCCCTCCCCCACTTGGCTTTGAACTTTTTTTCTCTTGGCTTCTGGGAGGCCACACTTTCCTGGTTTTCCTCTGCCCTCATTGGCGGCCTCTTCTCAGCCTCTTGGCTGCCTCTTCCTCCTCCTTTTCCTCTATGAGCCCCATCTCTAAATGATGGTGGACCAGGATCCCATCCTCGGCCCTCTCCTCAAGCCTCATTCCGCTCCTTCTCTCCCCAGGTGATACTCTCTCACTCTGTGGCTTTACGTGCCATCTACATGCCAATTCAAGATCTTTCTACTGAGCTTCACTGTCAGAGATCCTTACTTAACAATTCAAGCGCTCACTTGACATCGCCACTTGGGTGTCCATTAGATATTTCAAACACAACATGACCAACACAAAATTCTTTTTTTTCTTTTTTACATCTTTATTGGAGTATAATTGCTTTACAGTTATGTGTGTTAGTTTCTTTTTTTAACATCTTTATTGGGGTAAAATTGCTTTACAATGGTGTGTTAGTTTCTGCTTTATAACAAAGTGAATTAGTTTATACATATACATATGTTCCCATATCTCCTCCCTCTTGCGTCTCCCTCCCTCCCACCCTCCCTATCCCACCCCTCCAGGCGGTCACAAAGCACCGAGCTGATCTCCCTGTGCTATGCGGCTGCTTCCCACTAGCTATCTACCTTACGTTTGGTAGTGTATATATGTCCATGCCTCTCTCTCGCTTTGTCACAGCTTACCCTTCTCCCTCCCCATATCCTCAAGTCCATTCTCTAGTAGGTCTGTGTCTTTATTCCTGTCTTACCCCTAGGTTCTTCATGACATTGTCTTTTTCTTAAATTCTATATATATGTGTTAGCATACGGTATTTGTCTTTCTCTTTCTGACTTACTTCACTCTGTATGACAGACTCTAGGTCTATCCACCTCATTACAAATAGCTCAATTTCGTTTCTTTTTATGGCTGAGTAATACTCCATTGTATATATGTGCCACATCTTCTTTATCCATTCATCCGATGATGGGCACTTAGGTTGTTTCCATCTCCAGGCTATTGTAAATAGAGCTGCAATGAACATTTTGGTACATGACTCTTTTTGAATTATGGTTTTCTCAGGGTATATGCCCAGCAGTGGGATTGCTGGGTCATATGGTAGTTCTATTTGTAGTTCTTTAAGGAACCTCCACACTGTTCTCCATGGTGGCTGTACCAATTCACATTCCCACCAGCAGAACACAAAATTCTTGATCCCAAACCTGATCCTCTTTCCCATCTCAGCAAATGGCACCTGGAATCTACCTGGATGCTCAGCCCCCAAACCTAAGTGTCATTCTTTTTCTTAAAAAAATTCACATATAATTGACATATAACATTATATTAGTTTCAGATGTAAAATATAATGATTGACTATTTCTATATATTGTGAAATGATCATCACAATAAGTCTAGTTAATATCCGTCACATACATAGTTACAAAAATTTCTTCCTGTGAGAAAAATTTTTAAGATCTACCCTTGGAAACTTTCAAATATATAGTAGAGTATTATTAACTATAGTCACCATATTCCTCATAACATCCCTATGACTTACGTATTTTAGAGTGAAAGTTTATACTTTTTAACCCTTTCACCCATTTCACCTCCTGAACGGACCAAATTTGATCCTGCCAGGGGCCCTTGCACCAGCTCCCTCAGCCTAGAATATTTTCTCCCCAGATCTTCAATGGGCAGCTAGCTCACAGTTGGGTATAGCAAGCCTGTGAGTTTCTCATGGGTAATGCCAGCCTGGAAGACTATGGCTGGACTTGGGATATTTTGCTGGTTAACCACTTGAGAGGCCTGTCTTCCAGGTAAGGTAAGAGTGTGCCGGCAGCAGGAGGCAGAGGGTTACATCACCAGAGGGAAGAGCTAAGGAGGATGAAAGAGCTGGTATTATCTAAGAGGCAGCAACCACTGAGGAGCGGACCCAGATGTTTGCCCTTTTCCTCTTCTTCTGTTCTACCCCAGCCCCCTGGAGGAGTAGGAGCCCAGAGAGAGAGGATATTTAAATCAGAGAGGAGGGTTTTAAGTTTTAAATTGAGGGCTTCCCTGGTGGCGCAGTGGTTGGGAGTCCGCCTGCCGATGCAGGGGACGCGGGTTCATGCCCCGGTCCGGGAAGATCCCACGTGCCGCGGAGTGGCTGGGCCCGTGAGCCATGGCCGCTGAGCCTGTGCGTCCGGAGCCTGTGCTCCACAATGGGAGAGGCCGCAACAGTGAGAGGCCCGCATACGGCAAAAAAAACACAATAAATTGAAGTGCATTGAGATTTATTCACCAAAAGGAAGCAGGCGACTATGGAATCAGTCGGCCCAACTCCAAGGCCGTCGTCCCCCTCAACACCAGTCTGTTGCCCTAGCTCTCAGTCTTATTTACTCTTGTTCTGGAAGCTGGTTTATTCCCTTCTCTGGGGAAACAGAAGACTATAAACAGATGGGTTGTTCATCTGCTAGAAATGGTTTGTGTTTACCACCTAGGGACTCCAGACCCCATCCCACTGGAAGGATTTTTAAATGCCCTTCCCCTATCAGAGGCCCTCAGAATGCTGATCTAGGCAAAGAAGGCGTGCAGCCCCACTGTGTTCCTAGGTTCACGAAGATGCTGTCGGTCCGCATTCCATACAGTGCTTTGCAGGGCTTACCAGTTTAGGTGACCAGACATGCTGGATTTCCCAGTACCTACCGGTGGTGTGCCTGCTGCCCTAGCCTCATTATTAATGGAATTCCCTTTCAGTCAGTCTCAAAAAATTACGATAAATTGAATGGCCACTCTACCAAATATTCATAAAAATCAGTTGAGGGAGGCAATTTCAAGGCACCCTTGAGCTGATTCAAAGAAAAAGGACAGACATGAGCAGTAAATCTCAGAGAAAGCAGGAGGGAAAGCCAGGCTAGTGCAGGGACGGTCCACTAGCCTCCTTGGCCGCGAGCTCTGACCAGCCGTGAGAGAGGAAATGCTCAGGACTGCTGTCCAAATTGTTTCGGACACTGGATGACTGCCACTTACCCTTCAGCTAGCACAGGGCGGAAAGACCGGAGTCTTTATCCCAGTGTAGGCTTGTCATCCTTCACTAGTTCGAAACTAAAGACCCCCGGAGGTGGTAGAGAGACATCATTAAACATTGACCCAGGTGTCATCGCGGGCTTGCCCTCCCACTGAGCAGGTAGAATGAGTGAAGAGCAGGATCTTGGGGTTCCGCTTTACTTAACAGGTTTTTTAACAAATCCATTTTCTGGTCCAAAAAGGGTAAAGAGAGAACACAGGTACAACTCTGCCACTGGCCAGTTCATATTTCTGTATCTCTTTTAGCCCTATTTCCCCTCCCCCCGCTTTTTTGGGACTGGCTCCTTTCTGAAATTCAAAACTTTGTATAATCTATGGAAAATATGTGTCCCCAGTTCTGCCACAACCTTCTGATTCTCAACAACAAATGACGTTTCAAGTTTACTGTCTCCTGTTTCACCTTCTGAACATTTCCAAATCTGGATGCGGGGTTCCGGTGAACCCAAAAGGCACCGGTACCTGACACCACTCGGGACTCATACTTTCTGCAGCGCCACCTAGACCAGAAGGCTGTTACAGCAATCCCCAAAATGTATTCATTAGAACACTAAATCACTCGTAGGTATTATATGAGAAAACAAGGTTTCCGTGATCAAAGGTGCTTATTGAAATGCAGATTTTAAAACATGTCTCTTTATTACAGGACTTCTTAGAGCTTTTAATGTGCAAACATGCAAGTGAATCCCCAATAAAGAGAGGGAATATTGTGAGGCAACCCCCTCCGCCTTGATGAAGGTGCCATTTTTATTTTTGGTAGAAAATCTGGAAGGATAAGCGTTGAAGGCACACACTTCAGGAAACGTTGTTCTACTAGCCTTACTAGGAGTATGTCCTTACAATGTACAACTAATATATGTAAAGCACTAATTATATTAATAATATTGCAAGAGCCTTTTCTTTATTTCAACTTCCATGATATTTCAATACGATGCTTCTTTCTATTACCACTGAAAAGGTGGACACGTTGAAGTATTATATAGTCTTCTTTTACAATTCTATGAATTATGCTGTATATAGACTGTGGGTAATATTCTTAGTAAATTACATCTATTTGTGAACTAAATATTGTACTATTTTGACTTTGTGCCATTGCCCACCCTTGTTGAGTTTCAACATTGCAAAAAATCAAAATCAAGAAATCAGTGTGCTTCATAAAAGGAGCATCTATCTATCTATCTATCTATATTTTTGCAGTACGCGGGCCTCTCACTGTTGTGGCCTCTCTCGTTGCGGAGCACAGGCTCCGGACGCGCAGGCTCAGCGGCCATGGCTCACGGGCCCAGCCGCTCCGCGGCATGTAGGATCCTCCCGGACCGGGGCATGAACCCATATCCCCTGCATCGGCAGGCAGACTCTCAACCACTGTGCCACCAGGGAAGCCCTATCTATATTTTAAAAAAAAATCAGTTCTGGTCTAGGTGTCCAGCAAACTTCCTTTAGCACCAAGCAAGAGCAAAAACAAACAAAACCCCCAAATACCAGACATAGAGATGGAGACCTCTCTTCTTCCTCAGGCTAGATTCCTGTTAGATTCCAAAGCATATCGTAGTGTAAATCCAAAGATTCCTGGTGGCCTTGCATCTCTGCTATGCACAGTATTTCTTACGTGATTTGAGGAACGCACTATGGTTGTAGTTTCTTGAGTGCTTTATCAGGAATTATTCTTCTGAAAAGCTCGAGGAACATAAGCCAAAAGTCACCAGGAGAAGGTTTAAGCATCAGTGCTGTAGTTCAACGTCCTCACAAATAAATAGTCACAGTGCAGGCTGCAAATGTCAGGGGTGCACGCACACCACATATCTGCCTTGTAATTCATTTGCTTTTTTGTCTCTACTGATACACTTAGAAAGAAGTGCTCGGGCTGAGAGGCATAAAATGAAAACATAAAACGAGTCTAAATCTTTTCCTTATATACTGTGATGATCATATTGATAAAACATTCATAAAGACATTTATTGAAGTGGTGATTCTGATCCATTCTGCATTCCCAATTTTCATGTTTTTACTCTTGTACTTGATTATGGGTGTCTGTAGCCTGGAGAATTCTAGTAAAAGAGGCCCTTTTAACTAGTAAAAAAAAAAAAAAAAGCCATATTGGTTTTTCTTAAAGCATTTTCCAAATATTTTTACTATAAAATAAGTGAGAAAAGTTTCCAAATTGCACAAGTCCACAGCTCCCTGAAAGCGCACTGAAAACTATGCAGAATAATTTTGATTAGGCTGGATGACTGTGCCAGGCTCCAAACAAGTGGTTATTCTGTTGTGACATCTGCCAAGCAATGTGTCCATTGTGCTCTGGAATTTAATTCATTTTAAATGACTCCATCCAAATGATAAAACATGAGATGTGCTACACTCCAGGGGCAAAATACAATGATTGTTTTTAGTGTGACCACAACTGTTAGCTGGGAAGCAATACAGCCTGTTCTAATTAGGCCCTGATTATTGTCTCCTGGAAAACAGCTAGTTCAAGAAATGTGAGTGAAATCCTGTTAAGTGGAAGGATTGGCATAAACAATCTTGCTTACTCTGGTGTGACTACAAACGCTGGTAGAGCCACATGCCAAGGCTTCCCAGAAAGTACAGCAAGAGTCTTCAGAAGAGAAACTATTTCAAAACTGAAAGATGCTTGGGATACTTACTGTAGGATACAGTTTAATACGTGTACCAGTGTAATCAATAAATTATTTTACTGATCTAGGACTTCTGTGCAAATGCCCCCAAATCCAAAATATTATAACTGCCTGTCTAAAAAGTACTGTGAAAGTTCCGAAGAGTTGTATGTGGTGGGGAACACTGCCTGGAAGCATGAATGATTAGGCACTAAAAGAAACAAAACAAAGCAAGTTGAACCTCAGGAGAAAATACACACACGTAAGAATTTATGTCTCCCATATGCCACGTATTTAATATAAGCTTTGGAAACAAGTTCAGATGAAATAAAAATCAAAGTTCTCAAAAGGTGAAAGATTAACTTAATCACTAAATCTTCCCTATTGACCCAAACATCAGTATGTTTTTTATTTCTATGCAAAAGTATGCCTTCAAACTGCTTAAATGATATATGATACACAAACCAGTTTTCAAATAATACAGCCAGTCATCTTGCAATTAAAAAAAATTAGGTAAAAGATATTATAACACATTTCACACACACACACACACACACACACACACACACACACACACACACCAATGACAAAATTTGGCCTCTCCTAAAATAGAAGACCATTAAGAACGGCCAGAAAGGAACACCGTGTCACCCCTCCCTACAATCCAGGTAGTTTCCTTTAATCCAATAGCAAATCTGGGCATATTTGAGAGGGGTGATTCTAACAGCCACGTTGAAATCTTGTGGAGAACCGTTCATGTCTACCCACTGGTGCCCGGAAAAGATGCCAATAATTTTTCGCTCCCACTTCTGCTGCTGTCTCTTCCACATCCTCACGTAGACCCCGGACCCGCTGGCCCCGGGCTGGGCGTCACACTGCTGGTACAGCAGGTCATAGGTCTCATCTTTGACATCACAGAAGCGGTATACCAAGTTGCCCGGTCGGTCATTGTCATAACCGGAGAAGTGGATTCTGCCCCCTGGCAGTTGCTTGGCGGGAGGGCTTACCCCGATCTTCATGAACTTTCTTTTGTGGGGTTTTTTGAGTTCCAGGAGGGCATAGTCATAATCCATGCCAATGTCATTGGCATTGCCCTTGATCCAACCCTTGGGCACATGGGTGCGCTTCACCCGGATCCACTGAAATTTCATCTTCTCGGGCACGGCTGAGCTCGAGTCGTTGGCCCTTCGACCACCATCTTTAAACTTGGGCTTCAGGAAGCCCACTCGCAGTTTCTGGGTTCCTTTCACGTAGGTTTTCCCATCGTGTATGCAGTGGGCAGCCGTGAGGACGTGCTTCTCCGCCACCAGGGTGCCGGTACAGCCTGTTGATAACTTCACCGATGTTGAGAACGGGTAGTTGAGCAGGAAGTCCTTCCCAAAAATGCTGAATCTGCTGTCGTAGCCATAAATCTGCCGCTTCCTTCGAGACTTTCCTGAAGACTCACCCTCACCACTTCTGAGGACATAGATGCCCACCTGTGTCTCGGTGCGGCTGCCGTTGGCATAGAGGGTTTCATAGGACAGGTACTGCTTGGCCTCTTCATAAGTGGGCAGTGGACTTCCCTTATGACACTGGGGGCCACACGAGGAGGACACTTCCAATTTGGCTTCGGCCCCAAAGTGTGGCTTGGCCAAGTTTAAGGTGGACTGGGGTAAGACCACGGGGAGGCGGTAGGCAGGCCAGGTGGGTTTCCAGTGGGCGCCGTAGGGGCTCACCTGCCCAACAGCACAGAGGAGGACGGAGAGGAGGAGAAGCCCTGGGGTCCCCGCCATGCTGAGCACCACCCTGCAGGAACAAAGACAGGCAGGTCAGGAGGGCAAGGGGCTGAGCTCTCCTTTGCTGGGGAGGCAGCCTGGGGGCATGCCTGTTATTGTTTTAAGACTGTGAACCCTGCTCATTAATCGGGGGTGTGGAGAGGAATCCCTAGGTAATGGTCTCACTCAAAACGCAAGGGCTTGACCTTGTTTGTTCCTGTGGCTGGGTGCCCAAAATGAAATTGGGTATTCATTCCCCTTGATGTTTAAGGTGTCCCTAAGGACGGCCTGCTGCAGGGCAGGTGCATGGAGTCATTAATTCACAGATGAATTGCTTGACCAGCCCTGACATCCATAAAATTTTGAGCCTTCTTTGTGCTTGATTCTATACTTTCATCCTCTCCTACCTTCCTGGTCCCCCTGCCTTTCTTTCCTTCCTTCCTCTCAATCTCATTATAGGATGTACTTCGAAAATGTTCAGAGTAACTTGCTCATCTCGAGGGTAAATTTAAATTACACAGTTTATTGAATGACTAAGGCGTCAGGGAGGGATGGGTCCACAGCGTCACACTTACTGGGACTCTGATTGCTTTTAAATGGTGAGTGATTGAGAAGAGGGAATGAGACTTTGTTTTATTTGTTTTGCTTTGCTTTGAATTTAGAACAACTTTAACTATTAAAGTTTAGTTTCAGAGTAACCAGGTCTCTGACAAACCCAATATTCCTTCATCCTTTGGATTTTGTTGTACACTACCAGGGTCTTGTCAAAGATCTAAAGCTCTAATAGTGCATCAAGTATCACACTGTGACTATTTCTATTCCTATTTCAAGTAACTATTGGTTACTTTTTCAGGTCTGTGCATCTGTGTTCCCAGCTAGTCTAAATGCCTTGAACTTGGGCCTATGCTAGCAACTCAATAAAGATTTATTGAATGGATAGTTTGTATTTATGAAGAGTGAATGAATGAATGATTAGTGTGGCTCAAAAAAATATATATATTTTAAATTGGGGTATAGTTGCTTTACAATGTTGTGTTAGTTTCTACCGTACAGCAAAGTGAATCAGTTATACATATATCCCCTCTTTTTTGGATTTCTTTCCCATTTAGGTCACCGCAGAGCATTGAGTAGAGTTCCCTGTGCTATACAGTAGGCTCTCATTAGTTATCTATTTTATACATAGTATCAATAGTGTATATATGTCAATCCCAATCTCCCAATTCATCCCACCCCCCTCCCCCTTGGTATCCATACGTTTGTTCTCTACATCTGTGAAAAAGTATTTTGAATGATGCACGCTGAGTGCTAATGACAGAGATGCGCATGGATGATGTGGTAGCTCAGAGAAAGGCTGTGGAATCCAGTGGTGGGGAGAAGAACACGGGAGGCATCCTGGGGGAGGTGATGCTTGAGATGGGTGTTAAAGCTGAACAGAAATTAGCTAAGAGAGTGAAGGGGACACTTAGAGGGAAAAACCGTCTATGCAAGGGCAAGGAGACAGGCAACAGTACAAGTGACTTCAGTAACACATTAAGCTCAGCAAGGGTGGAACAGAGGACATGGTGGAAGCAGCAGGCGAGAGCCACATTACGCAGGGCTGTGTATACTAGATGAAAGAGTTTGGATTTTATCCTGAAAGGTATGTTTAAAGACCCAGAACGATCATCCCACTAGAGGAACAACAACAAAGATGGTTGGAAGTACTCTTATAAATATTGAAGCATCAGTTGGCTCAGACTGGCTCCGGACCTTCTGTTCAAGAGAAGCTGAATAGCAGGTAGGTTAATTCATTCACAATCAAGGACCCCAAAACAAGGACAAGGAGGGGTTAGGTCTTAAGAAGCCAGTGGGACATAGTGGGAGTGGGAGTCAGGAAGAAACTGTTTCACTCTTCTCACGCTTCCTCTTTGAGAATACAGAGCTGCTAGCAACTTCTGGGTGCCTTTTGCTTTCTTTTACATAAAACTGGAAAATCCCATTGATCTGATCTCGTCCAGCTGAGCACGCCAAGCCACACTCCCAATATGCACGCATCATGTTTTCCAGTATGTGCTTGCCCCACCTGCCTCTGGGGTCTGTTTTGCTTGACTCTTTCTGATTTCACTTCTGTCAAGTGCGTGGCTAGAAAAGAAAGAAATGCAGTCCTGGAAAAGCCAATTCCTTGGGACTTCCTGATTCCTTGAAACTGTTTCTCTCCATTTTTCCAAATAGGAAGGGTCCCTGGGCCCTTTGGCATGGAGGAAATATATCTAATTATTTCTCTAAATCCTTGAAATCATGGGGGGCATGTGTATGTGCACACAAGTGTTTGTGCTGGTTGAGGGTACTGCCAGGAGTAAAGGTTCTAAGTGGATGACGGAGGGGATGCTAACGCAGGTAGAGCCCTCTTCCCTAAGGGGGACTTTGGGGCTGGGTTAGGTGTGGTGAGGACAACACTTCAGGAGACTTCAGGGGATGGTTCTCTCTGATTATTCCCATCTCCTAGCTGAGGACCCAGACCTTGGACATAACTAGGGCTTGGACAGCCTTTTCTCTGTATAAGTTGCTGTGTAGGTGACGAAATGCCCCCCACACCAGAATCTCTGCCAAGTGTGATATGCTTAATGTGTTACTGAAGTGACTTGTACTGTACTAGGAGGAATCCTGTATTTCCCACAGGGCTTCATCTTGGACCCCTACCTACCACCCCCTCCTCACTTTGACTATAACATGGAGAACATTAATGCCTGTTTACACTGAGCAACAGATGCGTTAAGCCAAGTTTACTTCAGCTTCTCTTTCTTTTCCTTATAAATTTATTTATTTATTTCTGGCTGCGTTGGGTCTTCGTTGCTGCCCGCGGGCTTTCTCTAGTCGCGGCGATCGGGGGGCTACTCTTTGTTATGGTGCATGGGCTTCTCATTGCGGTGGCTTCTCTTGCTGCAGAGCACGGGCTCTAGAACGTAGGCTCAGTAGTTGTGGTGCACGGGCTTAGTTGCTCCGCGGCACGTGGGATCTTCCCAGACCAGGGCTCGAACCCATGTCTCCTGCATTGGCAGGCAGATTCTTAACCACTGCGCCACCAGGGAAGCCCCCTAGATGGATTTTTAAAAGTGTATTTGAACTAGTTTCAGACTCGTTCCTACCATTCTCTTTCCTGACACCCCAGCCAATAGACAATGTCAACGGTTGGACGAACGGATAAAGCTAAAGACACGTGCCATTGGCACAGTCCTACAGAGTGTGAATTCTTTACTGCCGTAAGTAATTTGCACTCTGTACTCCTAGGATCCAATTAACATACAAATTTCAGATTTAGGATTTCAAAAGGCATGTTCTGGTTGATAATATGAGCATATTTTAACTGTCATGTTCTTCCTGCCCCTTGAAAATATCTACAACTTATGATAATATATAAGATCATACTATCTCATCTCCTCCTTTCTCTCTCGCAAGAATAATATTTTGAAAACAGGAATACTTGGCAGCTTGGACCTCTGGATTCTGTGTGTTCTTTCTTAAGATAAGCTTAAGTAGGGACTTCCCTGGTGGTGCAGTGGTTAAGAATCTGCCTGCCAATGCAGGGGACGCGGGTTCGAGCCCTGGTCTGGGAAGATCCCACATGCCGCAGAGCAGCTAAGCCCGTGGCCACAAGTACTGAGCCTGCGCTCTAGAGCCCGTGAGCCACAAGTACTGAGCCCGCGCACCTAGAGCCTGCGCCCCGCAACAAGAGAAGCCACTGCAGTGAGAAGCCTGCGCACTGTAACGAAGGGTAGCCCCCGCTCCCTGCAACTAGAGAGAGCCCGTGTGCAGCAACGGAGACCCAACGCAACCAAAAATAAATAAATAAATAAATAAATAAATAACATTGTTGATGTACTAAAATTGCAAAAAACCCCCACATCCATCTAGGAACCTTGTCTTAATGAATTAACCCCCTCTCAGGCAAAATTGATTCTAATTTCACCTTTCCCAGTGCTTGCCCTGTATAGTAAAGCCCTGTTTAAAAACTACTTTCCAAGGCCTTGAAGCATGCCTCATTTCACATGTGTCACCAGGGCATACCTTTTTGAAAAATGTCTGCCTTTCAAAAAGTAAACACTGTTTTTAGAAACCACTTAGTGGGTGTGGAGACACAGGAACAAGTCTTTTTCTGGGGTATGCGTGTTGGCTCTCACTGGCCACAGCTTCACTCCAGCCTCTCAACACACAGAATCGAATTTGTTCTTCAGCAAAATGAGGGCTGACTCTGCCAAGGGCCTCCCGGACCACTTACAGATCACAGGATGCTGTTAGAGGGCACTAAAGAGCCTACTGCAGACTATGGCTAGAATATTAAGACTCTAGACGAATAGCATCTAATCTAATCCAGAGCCTTCACAACAGAAATTCTGGGCAGTCAACCAGTTTAGGAGAAGTCAGCCATCTATAAGTAAAACTGCTAAACCAAAAGGGCAGGGTAAAGCTCTAATCCCTTAAAAATAAACTTTTCAGATACGTCAAAAACACTAATTCTCTTAGTTTGAAGCATCACTTACAAGTTCCCTATATTATTATTTCAACTCTATTCATTATTTTGTGTGGTAAGACCTTATTCTGAGAACATTTTATATCTTCATGAAAGTTTCTAGGGTTTCCCTGGTGGCGCTGTAGTTAAGAATTTGCCTGTCAATGCAGGGGGCACGGGTTCGAGCCGTGGTCCAGGAAGATTCCACATGTCGTGGAGTAGCTAAGCCCGTGCACCACAACTACTGAAGTCCGCGCGCCTACAGTCCATGATCCACAACAAGAGCAGCCACCACAATGAGAAGCCCGCACACCTCAAAGAAGAGTAGCCCCCGCTCGCTGCAACTAGAGAAAGCCCACGCGTAGCAGCAAAGACCTAACACCGCCAAAAAGAAATAAATAAGTTAAATAAATTTAAAATCAATGAAGTTTCTATCTAACTCTGAAAGCTACAAAACTGTATTTAAAAAAAAACTTTAATTCAGATTTAGAAATTAATGCAGGTCAAATGATTCCAAATTGATTTGGTTTTTAAATACCTGATCAGAAATTGGAAGAGAAAGTTGTATGTTCTCAGGTCCCCACCTGGGTTTAAACTGACAACTGTATTAAAGTTACAAGCTTCATCAGTTACTCACTCCTTTACCGATTGTGTGTTTAGGGTGACTTAGAAATTGTTATGAACAATGATCTCTTAGTCTTCTAGCTCTGGTCTTTCCAGGTCCAAGATTCTCTCATTTTATAATTTTCCAGGGACACAAAAGGCCAGGTCAGGCATTATGTTGTTTATAGACAGCGTCTGCACTGTCATTTACTGCTCAGTAGCTTTTACTCAAAGAATTGTGGAAGGCGGAGGCACAAGGGGAAAGGAAAAGGAAAATTTATCATGCTCATCTCTTGCCTGTCTGGGCGGCAAGGTTTCCCTTATCTGTTTGCAAAGGAAACAAAGGCCTCCAGCAGAGGGCAGCTTTCAAGAATGGAGTGGAGGATGGCTAGGTGAGAAAGCTCTTAGCAAAGTCTTGGGGTGGGGGGGGCACACCCTACTTCAACTCAGGGCCTTTCCTAAGGCATTCACACCTTGCCCTGACCCCTTCCCCATTAATAAAACACCTTAAAATTAGGTTGGTGGCTTTGCATTAATTTCCCAATTCACCTGATACTAGGATAATTCCCCAGGAGACAATTATTGTTTCCATTTTTATAAACTCTTGGTAAGCCTTAGCTATGCCCATATAAGTTTATTTAAACATAAACACTCTAGGATGAAAACAGTCATAATCTCACTACTGGAAAAGTAACTAATGGGTCACATAATTTTTAATTCTCTCCTGCCTTTAAATGAATCATTTTATCCTTATAGAACTGTCTGGAAAACTCACACCTTAAAAAAGGAATGAACATTTCCAAATCTTATCCTTATTATTAACCAACAAGGACCTACTGTATAGCACAGGGAACTCTGCTCAATATTATGTAACAACCTAAATGGGAAAAGAATTTGAAAAAGAATGGATACATGCATATGTATAACTGAATCACTTTGCTGTACACCTGAAACTATCACAACATTGTTAATCGACTATACTCCAATATCAAATAAAAAGTTAAAAAATAAATGAATTAATTAAAAAAAATCTGGACAAAATAATTCAGGTCTACAGCATTTCATTTCTAGGAATAAGCCTTTACTGGATAAGGAGTCCTTAGATACATAATTAACTTTTAAAGTTCCCAACTAAGTATTTTCATGCATCACTTCACCTAAATGACAAAGAATGGAAAATGAAGGTAAGCAAATATTTTCTCGCCATGCTTAGTAATATGGAAACAGTATTCCTTTTCCAGCTCTGTATATCTGACTCACAAGAGGGTTACACTTTCCATGTCCCAACACTCAACGTGAGCCGCTGTCCCTCTGTCCACTGTCTGAAAATATTTATACCTTATGAAGATGCTGCCACTTCATAAGCCCACTAATAACCTGACAGTGAAGGGACATTGCACATTAGCAGATGTGCAGACAACAATCACTGCTTGGAGACCGTGGCACTGAGATGGCTCTCTGCCAGTTCTACACCTTGAAAACTGCAACAACACAGGTCTCCTCAAGAGGGCAAGTGTTTGGGATAATGGTTTAACTCCTATAGCAAAGAAGTGCTGGCAGGGAAAATCTAATCCTCAGGATATAAGTTCTCTGTTGTACAACATCTGAATTCCTGTGACCACTATAAACGGTAATGACAGGAAGAAACAGCAGGGAAGTTTGTGAGGATAAAAGTTTTGGACACCATCTGGAAGGATGGCCAAGGGTTTTTCCATGGACTCTCTGCCCAGAGATACTGAACAGTGAAACCATGCTAATTCCTAAAGCAAATAGCTAAAAATGAACAAAGCTCTGGGAATACTCTGCAGCCAGGCATGCTCTCATTTTCCTGAGGCACAGAACCTGTTAAAGGGAAACAAACCTAATCACATAATGGTTTAAGAATTACAGTCTTGTACAGGAAAGAAATGCAGGGTATTTACAAGCCCAGCTACCCTAAACATAATCTTGTGGTCAAACGAAGTTTAACTTCTTCTCTATCAGATTTTAGGCAAAATGAACTACCCTAGTGAGCCTGGGACAAACCTGGCAGCAGAACAAGAGCAGAGTATAAAACTGTCAATGGTGAGACCATGAGAAACGAATTCCCTGGAGTTGGGGGCGGGGGAGGGGAGTTAGGCATGAATAATGGCTGGTGGATTAAATCCTAAGGGATCTATGAGAAAAGATGTGCAGGAGAACCTGAGACTCTTAAACACTGCAGACAGGGGCCAGAAGTGTTCTCAGACCCACTAATGGGCACTTTGGCACTTATACTACAGACAGAAAATGCACCCACATTCACCATCTACCTGAATAAATTGTCACTGTTACAAAAATGAGATCCATATTAGTTACCTTGGAAAAATGCTTCCTTTCCAGTTCAGGCAATGGAAAGGATGACGAGTTATCTCTTGACTTTAAGTGGCAAAAATACAAGTGAAACAGTCTATTCAAATGCAGACGGTGTACATATGATCACAAACACTTTCACAAGTACAGATAGTGGCTTTCGTGGCAGTTCCTAAGTTCCTTTTGCCCACTCCACCTCCAATCCACTCCTGTCTGACAGACTTCTTAAGAGATGCAGTTATAAGGTCTATTTTAAATGCCTCTTATGCACAGGTATGATTCTGAAACAAGTGCAATAAATAGCCTGATATTAATTTGGAATTCAGCTTTTGGCCACAGCTGACTTCAAACCATAAATTCAACTCCTTACCACAGGGCCTCGTCAAAACGATTCTGGCATTGGCCTACCTGCTCCTAAGGATGGCAGAGGGACCCCTCAAGTTCAGTTTCAGAAGCTAAGAGAAGGCAACCCTGAGCCAACACTGATCCTGAACAACCAGGAGCTTTCCATCAGCCAGGGGCTGTTTCTGAAGTCTCATGGATGTCACCCAAAAGGGAATTAAACAAACAGGCTTTTTATCAGCCGCTTTCTCATGAGATGTTCGAAAGCAAACCTAATTTGTATTCCGGAGGGGAGTGGTAGTTTTCCTTCATCTAAATAATTTTTCTCCCTCCTCTTTTAAAACATTTTTGAAACTTTTTTCAAAGTGTTTTTTTAAACGTTAACTAGTGATGAATGTCCACGGGCTCAGGAAGAAATATTTGCTTCCAGCAACTGTTGATAGTTCACGGACAGTAGTTTCTAGGGATGCGCAGGGTTATCAATCAAGGCACCAGAGAAAAGAGCCTCTTTGCTGCAGTCTCCTTGCTTGCTAAGGTTTGTTCACAATCACATGCCCAGGATTTAAAAATTAATGTTCAGATCTTGTTGGAATACGTATGTGCAAAACTCAAGGGAAAAAGTGAGGGTATGCGTTTGTGTGTGTCTGTGTGTGCACGTAAGAGGCGCCGGTGTTGTCATCTTCCAGCCGGAGGACAGCGTGCCCAGAGCGGGCTCTTTCTTTACTCCCACCCAGCATCCGAGATGGTAGTTGCAAAACTTTCCTTCCCTACCCGATCCACGGGTGACACTGCGTGATCCAAATGCCCTGCAGCTCCTGAGTCTCCGCGGAGCTCCCCCAGGCCGCCGGTCGCACCCCTCGAGCCCCGAGGGTAGCCGAGGCGAGGTCTCCGGTGCCGTCCCCCCAGCCACGCAGCCCGCGGTCCCCCCGCCTCTCGCCCACCGGCCCTTTGTTCCACGGCCGCCGCCGGGCCGGCGCCCTCACTCACCCGCGCCGGGTCGCCCGCCCGGACCCCGGCTCGCCGCGCCGCTCAGACAGGTGTGGGGGCCGGGAGGGCGCGCGCAGCTCCCATGCCGGCTTGGCGGCGCGACTGAGTGCTAGCGGGCGGGCGGGCAAGCAGTGCCGGCGGCTGCCGGGTCCGCCCCCCGCGCCTCCGGAGCCCGCCCGCCCCGCCTCCGCTCTCGGGGAAGCCGCTCGGCCGCCACCCGCCCGCCCCCCCCGACCCCCGCCCGCGGCCCGCGGCCCGCGGCCCGCGCCCCCGCCCCTCGCCGCCCGCAACCGGTCCGAGCCGGGCGCGCAGCCGGGAGGACGCGCGGCCTTGCGGCCCCGCGCAGGTGGCCCGGCGCAGCTCGCCTGTCCCGGCCTCTCCGTGCCAGCCCGCGCCGGCTCTCGGGGAAGGGCCCGCCCTGGCCGGGGACCCGCGCAACCCTTCCTGAGCGAGCCTGGGGCCTTCGCTGCCTGCGGTCCGCCGCCTGCTCGCAAAGACCAAGGGCCCCTAAAGTCGACAGCCGAGATCTGGGGCCGCGGGCCACACCTGGTGCGCGAAGAGCCCCTCCGCAAGTTTGAAGAGTTGGAGAGAAACCTGTGCGCTTCCCACCCCACATGCGCTTTGAGAGTTTTCAAAGTTTTGAGGTGATGTCCGAGTTCCTTCCCCCTTCACCCAGTCTCTCGGGGGCCTCAAAGGGGCGGAAACCCGCGATCCGGTGGCAGGACCGCCAATGCTTTGCATCACCCTGCAGTAGCGCCCAGTGCGGTGCTTGGGGCCCGGAGCAGGGCAGGGGCTTGGCAGCTTCCAGTAACCGGCTGGGTAGGGATCCCACAGGCCTCAGCTCTGTCCATCCCGGCACCAGCGGGTGGAGCCACCTCCTCACCCAGTGGGCAAGCGGCCCACAGAACATGCAAAGAAGGTACAGATTACCCCTCTTTGACAGGTAAGGCAGGGGAGGAGGTTTTTCAGGGCTTAATGACTTGCCCCAATGCACTGAGGCCGCAATTTTTTTCTGTGAAGCCCTTTAGCCTGCCTGTCTCCCACCAAAGTCTGCTCTCAAAAAGAGAGGACTTAACAGGCTGTTTCACACCAACGTGTTAATGACAGACCAAGGTGCTTGTGTTTGCCACCGATTTTAAATAGGAAAGCCCCAACACGTGTCACTCTGTGGTGATTCTCAAATACGAGGGCACTATTTTAAGGGCAAAATTTTCTTAAACCAACCCACTCCTGGCTTAAATTATTTTCTTTTAAAACGTTGCATTACTATAAACATAAAATGAGATATAAACTTGTGTCATAGCTTTTGAACAACTCTGGAATAAAACCAAAACAAATTTATAAGTTAAATATAAAATTCTCCTCCCAGAGCTGTAAAATTTAAATTACTAATGTTTACTCAACTACTACTAGCAACTTGTGGTACTGACTGCCCAGGTGTGAGTACATTTGAGCTCTGCGTGGCTCTGCAACTCTTATGGTGTGGGAAGGGTCCTGTATTGACTCGATTTTCTCATCTCTTTCCTCCCTTCCAGGTACCACACCTCCTCTGCTCACACTCTATATTATTGTAATAGTTGGCTTTCATTTGACTCTGATACATAATTAGAGATTAAATTTGTGCTGTTCCTTTCTTATTAGCATAACGAGTAAAGTGGTAAGTGTTGGTGGCAAGGCATAGCTCACACAGGCACTGAGATCACAAGGCAGTACTTGGTATCAGATGGTTATCCCAATGATCCAGAATGTGTTCATATTCATTTTTTTAATCATAACTATGAAAAAAATAAATTTTGGCTCTCCAGCTTCCATTTGGAGAAACACCATTGAAAGTCAAATACCTAACTTAATAGAGAAGGCGGGGTTGGAATTAGAAGGAGGGGAAGAAGAGAGAGACTTCCCAAAGCACCTATTACATGCAAAGCATTGTGTTAGGCACCAAAATAAAGAGATGGCCACAGGAAGACAGTCCAGCAACATAATTAAGAGTATGCCAGTGGCATTCAACTATGTGAGTACTATTCCAGGCTCTGCCTCTTATTAGTTGTGTAGCTTTTGGCTTGACCTTTCTGTGCCTCAATTTTCTCCTCAGTAAAATGGCGACTACTTCATAGCAATGTTTGAAGAATTGAATGAATTAATACACATAAAACGCTTAGCACATGGCCTGACACACAGTAGGCCCTTAATAAATATTAGCTGTTGTTACATCTGTTATGTAAAAAGAACGTGCCTTCTCTCTGCTTTGGAGCACCATCCTTCAGGAGCACCTCAACCTACTTTGACATTCATTGCTCATTTGTCCTGGTGGTTTCTGAAATTAGTGTCACCAATTTAGGGAAGTAGAATCTTGGAGAACAAGATGATTTTATTCCCATCATTCAGAGAGAGCAACTGAAGCACAGAAGGACCCACTGTGCCCTCTCCTAGCTCCACTCGCAGAGCCAGCCTCAGGCCTATTGCCCCCTACCCAGACAGGAGCTCCAACTACAGATGACCTGTGGAACTGTGGGTTTGAACAAGCTCCACCCACTTCTCTTGTTTCCTGGAGCTGTCAGTAGTAAAACGAGAGGATGCTACCTGGCTCAAAGGTTGTCACTGCGATTGCCATAAGGACAGCAACAACAATGGATCTGTAGATAACTTTGACGCCAAAGAGAAATGCCCTGTGTAGCAGGAGTCCTCATGCTGAGCCTAGATATTTGCTATTTTTTTTGTATTTGCCCCACTCCGCTACCTGAAAAAAAAAAAAACAAAACAACCACCAGATAAACCAGAACCCTCACTGCTTAAGAACTCAATTCAACTCTATAATCGTAATTCTCAAATACTTTTCATGAGTATGGCACCTGAGTTGTTAAAAACGCATTCAGGGCAAGGCCCACGCATTTAGCGAGTGCTCACTCTGTATAAGGTACAGGGGCTGTGAGAAAGAAAGCAAATATCCCTCATCTCAAGGAATTTATGCTTTGGATAGAAACGAAACAATCAAATACAGGAGAAAGTGAGATGTAGGCTGGATCAGGCTACAGCTAGAGAGCATGGAAGGGGGAGTTATTAATTCCCACTCCGGCAGGTGCTAAAGTCTCCCATGAGGTGGTAGAATTTGAGCTGCAACTCAGAGGATGAAGACTTGAGCAAAGCTTCAACAAACATCTCATTGGGTTCCTCCACTGTGTAAATGAGGGCAATCTGGGGGTGAATGAAGAGGGCAGAACTAGGATGGGATTGTAATAATTATAGCTATGTTTGTTGAATGCATATTATGTGCCAGGTAGTGTGGAATATACTTTATTACATGTGAGACTGAGGTTCAAAGTGGTTAAATGGGTTACCCAGTGCTGTACCACTAAGAAACGTGGCTGTGAGTTCTGCCCAGTCTGTCCTACTCTTTCAGCAGGCTCCGCTGTGTTATATTGCTTCCCAGACCTGCCTTTTCTTGTGCTAACGATCAGGGGGTTGAATCAGTGGCTGCTGTCGCTTGAGCTCCAAATATCCTTTTGATTCTATCTTGCTTTTGTTCCAGTTATGCAATCACTTAGTAATGACCTGTTACATGGCCTCAGTGCAGGAGACAAGATGGGACTGAAAGATAACTCAATGTTAGTGCTGATTTTCTTTTAATTGAAGTATAGTTGATTTACAACGTTGTGTTAGTTTCAGGTGTTCAGCGCAGTGTTCAGTAATACATATATATCTATACTTTTTCAGATTCTTTTCCATTATAGCTTATTACAGGATTCTGAGTATAGTTTCCTGTGCTACACAGTAGGACCTTGTTGTTTATCTATTTTATATATTAAATATAGTAGCGTGTATATGTTAATCCCAAACTCCTAATTTATCCCTCCCCTTAGTGCTTATGTTTCACGAGGACGAGATCCGCGTGCAGCTTCAACAATTTGCCAGTTTGAAAGGTATCAATGAGGATTATTTCTAAGGAGATAAATTTACATATTTAAAAATCCTTTCCATCTGGTTTCTTATTTCTGTGGTGATAATATGGCTCTAGGAGTTCACTCAGTAAGTGGAGGTTTCTAGCTCCGTGTAGTGAGTGAAAAGAGAAATGGAGTGAGAGACAACACAGGGTTGGGAGAGAGGCATTCTCAACCTGTCCGGGTGACTTTGGATAAATCACCTCACTTAACCTGGATTTCTCATCTGTGAAAAGAGAGCCTAGATGACCTGCTCTTACAGTCTTTGAGTCTACAACATTGTAATTCTTATGGAAGGATGATCCACATATATTTTGATCTTTGGGCACCCAGCATGTGGTCCTAGGGTAGCAAAGCATGTGGAACTCTGGAGTCTGACTGGCTTGGACTCAATGTAGAATTCATTTAGTTGCTGGGTGATCCTGGGCAAGTTATGTGACTTTCTGTGCCTCACTTTTCTCTTCTGTACAATGGAGCTTATTTCAGGCTGTTGTAAGGACTCAGTGAGATAATCAGTACAAAGCACATAGTACAGGGCCAGCACAAAATAAATTCTGAATTGGTATTACCTATTGTTATTATTATTATTACTACTGTTCCTCTAAGTGCTTAATAAATGTTTTTAAATTTGTTGAATGAGTGAATGAATCAATCAAATTGTTATAGTATCAATGCTAAAAAGTTTAATCCAGGCTTTCCAAGAAAAAAACTATCTTAAGACTTTTGTTCAACCCCAACTTTTGTCATAGGTTTGGTTTGTAGGCAACAAAGAGTTTCCTAGTCTAGTCATCCCTTGGTATCCATGGAGGATTGGTTCCAGGACCGATGCCAGATACCAAAGTCCAAGGATGCTCAGTTTCCTTATGGCATAGTATTTGCATATAACCTGCAAACATCCTGCATATACTTTAAATCACCTCTAGGTTACTTATAATACCTAGTATAGTATAAATGCTATGTAAATAGTTGCTGGTGTGGCAAATTCAAGTTTTGCTTTTTGGAACTTTATGGATTTTTTTTTTTCAAATAGTTTTTGATCCATGGTTAGGTGAATCTTTGGAGCACATGGATACAGAGGGCTGCCTGTACTGAATTTAGGAAGAGTTACAGATTCAAATGGGAGCCAGGGTTAGATTTTCGTCTCCTCTTCCAATCTCCCTGTGGCATCATCAGTTCATTTATTCAACAAACATCTACTGAATGCTAACAATGTCCGGTCTATATATTTGTCAGTGTTTTAAGGGCAAAACCAGATTTTTGTCTCATGATGGTGGGATTTAAAACCTTGCATGGTAAAAAATAAAACCACAACAAACTCCTATAATTTAAAAAAAAAGAAAAAGCTAACAAAAAGAGCCACTAAAAATCATCCTTATAGCACTTAATAAAACAAAATAAATGTATTTGTATTGCACTTAAAACTTTAAAAAAAATTCCTGTTTTTGTTACGTATAGATTACTCATTTTTAAGTATTTGGAAATATAAGTAATCAGTACACTATGAATATAAATATGTAAAGTTATATAAAACCTTAAAATATAAGTAGTTGTAGAGTTAAATTGTCACATTGGTACATATGGTAACCTAAAAAGAAAAAAAACAAAAAAAAAGCTGTTCAAAAAAACAGAAACAAAAAAAAAGGCAAAGGAAAGCTTTACTCTAATTCTACATATAGCAATCTAAAATTATTAGGAAGAAAAACAGGCTTTGGCAATTTCCTGTATACCGTGGGCAGTGTTCTAGACTGAAAAATTAGAAACATTTTGAAATAACTGTGTGTTTCACATTTTCTCTGTTCAAATTCAGAAGGTCTCCGGAGGCCAGTGCTGGACTTCTCTGATGTACTGTAACTTGCATACTGGATCTCATGATCAAGAACAAAAGAGAAAAAAGATTTTTTCAGCAGTTACAGAGCTGCTGGCCTTGAAATAGACTTTAAAAACCTTTTGATATTCTCTTTACATTTACGTTATTAAAATTTCTTCCAAATCTCTATAACTTTAAAAGGCATTTTTGGAAAATCCTTTCGTTTTTAATTTATGTTCATATTTATCCATATATATTGGATTCTTTCTTCTCTGTCTTATAAGGAGTAATCTTTTATGCAGTTAAGTATGGGGTCTGGATATTCAAATTCAGTGTCTTTTCATGAGGTTTCTCCTTTTTCCTGGCAAATTCTACTCATCCTTTAAGCTTAAACATCAGCTCTTTTCTGAAGGCTTCCAAACCCTTCATTGCTAGATAAGGAGTTCATTCTCTGTTTTCAGAGAATTGTATTGAAATTATAGCTTACATTGTAACTATATATTTTCATTTCATGTTCAACCTCAAGCAGTCCAGAGCTTTTTTTTCTTAAAAATCGTTATACAGTCTTTCTTTCCTCCCTTTCTCCCTCCTTCCCCCCTCCCTCCCTCCCTTTCTCCTTCCCCCCTCCTTCCCTCCGTCTCTCCCTCCCTTCCTTCCTTCCTTCCTTCCTTCCGGCTCTGTGGGCTCTTCATTGCTGTGCGCAGGCTTCTCTACTTGTGGCCTGCGCGCTTAGTTGCGGTATCTGGGAACTTAGTTCCCCGACCAGGGATTGAACCCGGGCCCCCTGTATTGGGAGCATGGAGTCTTAACCATTGGACCACCAGGGAAGTCCCGGTTCAGATTTTCTGATGAGTGGGAACTCTGTCTTGTTCTTCTAGTCCCTATGGTTTCCTTCTGTAGTCTAACAGAGCCTGGCTCAGGATAAAGGCTCCATTAATTTTTACTTAATAAACGATTGAATGATGAATGAGTAAAAGTCTTTTGCTTTTTTAATTTATTTAATTAATTTATTTTTGGCTGTGTTGGGTCTTCGTTGCTGCACACGGGCTTTCTCTACTTTTGTTGAGCGGGGGCTACTCTTCGTTGCAGTGTGTGGGCTTCTCATTGCGGTGGCTTCTCTTGTTGCGGAGCATGGGCTCTAGAGCGCAGGCTTCAGTAGTTGTGGCTCGTGGGCTCAGTAGTTGTGGCTTGAGGGCTCTAGAGTGCAGGCTCAGTAGCCGTGGTGAACGGGCTTAGTTGCTCCATGGCATGTGGGATCTTCCCGGACCAGGGCTTGAACCCATGTCCCCTGCATTGGCGGGTGGCTTCTTAACCACTGCGCCACCAGGGAAGCCCCTTTTTTTCAATATGGTAGTAACATGTCATAGAACAGTGGAGTTCTGTAGGATACAGTTTGTGAAAAACCATCCATAAGCTTAGCCCCACTTCCAGGAGTAAACCACCTCTGTTCCCAACACGTGGTTTGTGCTTTTTTGCCTCATTGCCTTTGCTTGTATTTAAAACTGTTTCCTTCATATCCACTTGTCTCAATTCTACTTTTTTAAAAAATTGAAGTATAGTCGATTTACAATATTGTGTTAGTTTTAGGTGTACAGCATAGTGATTTGGTATTTTTACAGATTATACTCCATTATAGGTTATACAAGATAATGGGTATAATTCCATGTGCTATGTAGTAAATCCTCGTTGCTTATCTATTTTATGTATAATAGATTGTACCTGTTAATCCCATACCCCTAATTTGTCCCTCCTCCCTTCCCTCTCCCCTTTGGTAACCACTAGTTTGTTTTCTAAATCTACTTCTATACATTTTTAAAAGGCCTAACACTGTGTCACATCCTCTACAAAGTTTTTTTTTTTTTTTTTTTGCGGTACGCGGGCCTCTCACTGCTGTGGCCTCTCTGCGGAGCACAGGCTCCGGACGCGCAGGCTCAGCGGCCATGGCTCACGGGCCCAGCCGCTCCGCGGCATGTGGGATCTTCCCTGACTGGGGCACGAACACGTGTCCCCTGCATCGGCAGGCGGACTCTCAACCACTGCGCCACCAGGGAAGCCCTACAAAGTATTTTTTAAATTGGCCTTTGATTTCCCATAACACTTTCTGCAACGTTCTCACGGCTCTAATAATTTTCTTTCTTTTATTATCAGTTTACCTCTCTTCTCCCTTACCACTGAATACTGTGGCTTTGAATCTCTGGTCTGCATCTCTTTTGCTGGATGTATCAGTCGGGATCTTGACAGAAACCCAATTTGCCTTTGATTGGTTCAGATGAGGAGATTTTATTGAAGTGGCTACTTGTGGAGGTGAGGACAGGGTGGAGGGACAAGCAAGGACAGAGCACCCAGTGTCTAGCAACAGGTGGAAGCCATCACTGCTCTTGGGATGGGAAGTAGAGGGAGGGAAGGCTGTAGCAGAGCTGGAGGAGTGAGCACCCAGGTCCAGGGCCTGCTGCCAGGAGCCGTGTGTCTATGGAGCAATGCAGCCGCTGCAGGAAAAAGGGGATGAGTGGGAAAGAAACACCCTGGCCTCTTCTCCCACCCTCTGATCTCTGGAGCCTGCCAAAGTCAGCTCACAAGGGAGCTGGGCTGTGCTGTCCGTAAGGCTCAGCCTCCTGGGCACAGAGCAGGGCAGTGAAGGGTGGAGAATTGCTGGGAGGCAGACAGAGAATAACTGGCACACTGGGAGAGGCTCCGTTTTCCTCATCTGCAAGATAGGGTAGTGACAGTACCCTTCTCCCAGGGTTATAGTGAGGATTAAATTAGGAAATGCATCAAAATACTTCTCAACATATGTGGTGCCTGATTCTACTCATTAGCTACTTATTATTTACAAAAACAACTCTTTGGATACTCCTAGTGTAAAAGCTAATCGGGGAAGGTATCATGCGTTGGTTATTTTGTAGCCCTTACACATCCAGCCCAAAACACTGCGGTAGCATGGCCCAAAATAGATGGCATTTTGTAGGTGATGAGGGAGGCCTTTTCTTTTTTTTTAATTTTTAAATTTTATTTATTTTTTTATACAGCACGTTCTTATGAGTTATCCATTTTATACATATTAGTGTATATATGTCAATCCCAGTCTCCCAGTTGGGGAGACCTTTTGGACGGGGGTAACAGGGAAGATTGTTTGGCTGTTCGGACTGACATCATCAGCCAATCTGACCTTGAAAACAGACAACAGTGAGAGAAATTTGAGACTTATTTTTAGTTTTCAGCAGACTTTTTGGGCACTTCGTAGACCTAGTCCGAGGCCTCTAGTCTTTCTTTACCTCAGCAGAGGGGAGAGTTACTGAAAAACAAGCCTGCTCACCAGGACTGGCATTCCATAGCCATCCCTGGGAATGATAGTGATTCCTATATTTTGAAAGCAAAGTAAGGATGGCCAGCCCACGGTTTAATGCAGGCAGGTTTGTATCTATGGAAGCCATTTGCTTCCTGCTCTTTCAGACCAGTAACCTGGTTTATTTCAGACACAGGATCAACTGGCTTCTGCTCCCCTTGGTACACAGATTAGGGAAACCACAAGAATAGTCATCCGTGTTCTTTTCACTTCAGAGCCTGCAGAACGCCTTGGAAAGCCAACTGACTCCACCTGAGACCAGAAAGGCCGCTTCAAGAGAAAGTCCTTTCACAGGAGCTGGGGGTGGGGTGAGGTGTGAGGTGGGGACTCACCCACATGGAGGCAAGTGGGTGTCGGAGCTGGTGACTGCAGCTTGTGCTCTTGGGGGAAGGGCGAGTTCGCAGGGTGACAGAGCAATGAAGGTCACGCTGGGAGGAGATTCCCGTACTGAAACCAGCAGCTGCAGGTGGGGACTCCCTTCAAGGAGGAGTGACTTTATCCGGGTTTCCAGCAGACTAAAATTAGTGAGGACACTTAGCTCCCAGATCTTGTGGGATCTGTAAGTAGTTGCTCACATTATTGTCCCTGTCCCTGAAAAATCAAGACCCAAGCCAGAACTGTTAAGAAATGGCTCTGAAGCTTCTCCACCCGCCAGCCTCACGCTGCCCTCGTGGCCCAAGCGTGGGTCCTTTGGCTTTTCCTAGAGCACACGAGCGTTTCATCTCTTTACTCAAGGCTGGCCGAGGGCCTGTTTGGACAACTGTGTGCAGCCAGAGAGAGGCCTTACTTGCCACATAAGCAGTAGGTTCACTCCATTAAACAGAGGAGTAATAGGTAACAGAGTAGTTTGGGGATTATGCCGTCAATAAAAATTAGCTCCTCCTTTAAAACTCTGACACCCTCCAATCCGCTTCTGACCCTCATCTTTAGGTGATTATTATTATTATTATTTTTTTTGCTATTATTATGCGGGCCTCTTACTGTTGTGGCCTCTCCCGTTGCAGAGCACAGGCTCCGGACGCACAGGCTCAGCGGCCATGGCTCACGGGCTCAGCCTCTCCGTGGCATGTGGGATCTTCCCGGACCGGGGCACGAACCCGTGTCGCCTGCATCGGAAGACGGACTCTCAACCACTGCGCCACCAGGTAAGCCCTTTTAGGTGATTATTGTCTTCTATAAAAATTTGAAGAGAGACTTCCCTTGCAGTCCAGTGGTTAAGACTTCGTCTTCCAATGTAGGGGGTGCAGGTTCGATCCCTGGTCAGGGAGTTAAGATCCCACAGGCCTTGTGGCCAAAAAAGCCAAAACATAAAACAGAAGCAATATTGTAACAAATTCAATAAAGACTTTAAAAAATTTTTTTAAAATAGACATTTTAAGAAAGGTACAGTGTTTCCAAATTGCTACAATTAACAGTACAGTTTCCATTAAGAAGATCTTAGAAATAAAATAGTCATATAATAAATCTCAAGAAACAGATTTGAAAGTTGATCTATATAATATATTCTTTATAATTGTGGGCAAAACAAAATAAAGCAAAATAAAAACAAGCAAAAAATTAGCTCTTCTTAGCAATGTGACATCATACCAAGATGATATTTTTTGTTTTAACGTTGAAATGAAAAAGGCACTTGGCTTCAATCCAGGAAGACCCAGAAGGCCCAGCCCTGTGCTAAACCATTATGACCTCATGGTTGTGTAAATTGCATATTGGTAAAGTGAGGTTATCCAAACTATCTTCTCTTTCAGAACAAGAGATGGCAATGTCTCTCTTTTTTTTCCTCTTTTTTTTTAAACAATGCAATAAAATCAAACTATTTAATGCTTAAAACCCTTTCTGCAGGAAAATTAAGAACAAATAAGTGACAAGTCTTTGATTTGTTAGACCACTCTGAAAAGTTGATTGCTGACTTCAAGGCAAATTCCAGTCCTGGTGGCAGCCCTCCAATCTCCGCTCCAATCATAATTTTATTATCAACACTTTCATCCCTGCCCCATGATCCCAGATCTTCAGGGAATTGAAGTTCACTCAGAGTTTGAGTATTCTTGATCTGAGCTTGTTAGGAATCAACCTTTGTATTTACTCTAAGACCTGCCTGACTAGAGTAGAAAGCATGAGTGAACCAATAAAATTGTTTTGTGTAAATTTAGAGTTTAAAAAGTTTTTTTGGTAAAAGCATTTATAGCATTAGTATAAAGTTCATTTTCACAATAATGGCTATTTATTATCTACCAGGTACCAGACACTTCCCACTGCTTATTGTATTGGACCAAATAGCTCTGAGCAGTAGGAACACATATTCTTCCTTTTGCTGGTAAGAACGCAAGGCTCTAAATAGTTAAGTAAAATTCCCAGTTTGAAATGTTGGAGAGGGGATTCAAACCCAGGACTCTCTACCCCAAATCCATGTATCATAAAGTTTCCCATATTGTTCCTGTTAGAATGGTTTCAGATACAAGTAATGGAAACCCCTGACTTACGCTGGTTTAAATGACAATAAGGAAGTTGATTATCACACATGTCAAGAAGTTCAAGGGTAGGGTGATTTCAGGTAAGGGGAACTCAGGGCTCCAGCTCTGCTTCTCTTGGCTCTGCAATTACCATATCCAATTACATCCAGAGGAAAAAAAAGAGGAGCTTCTCTTCCTATGTCTCTCAGGAGCAAGACAGTAATACCACTTCCCAGACCTCTCTTCATATCACTGAGGTGGGGATTCAATGGTCATTGAGTCCTTTACTAAATCAGTCACAGGCAAGGGAAGAAGTTATCTGTTAGCCTAAGGTAAGTAGCACAGAATAATTGGAAGAGCTCTGGACTAGGGCTCAGAAACCTTGGGTTTTAGTCCTAATTCTGTCATCTACTTGGTTGTGGAAACTTGCTAGTTGCTTAGCCTCTCTTAGACCTTACCTTTTCCTTATTGGCAGAACAGGGCTGATAATTCCTGTCCTACTGACCTCACAGGGTTGTAAAACAGGAATGAAGTAATATCTGTAGAAGTATTTTGTAAACTGTGCCACATGATATAAAACCATGTTATGGCTTCTGTTAATATGGTTCAGAGAGAACTTCTGGTCGTGAGATACTTTTTCAATCACACTCGTGGTTCTTGATCATCATCAAGATGATAATTTAGAATTTTTAAAGTTTTGCCAAAGATTATCTGAATTTTACTTTTGTGTTAGAAAATTAACAGTGCAAAAATAGGGGGAAAGTGTGAAATTTAGTACTTAAGAGAGCCAATTCCAAGCATCCTCGTAACTCCAATAGTATCTGTTTATATATGGATAGGTTGTTTATAAGTTATTTTTTATACTCATAAAAAGCAAGTTTCCTAAGAATCTATTAAACAACCTTTCTCATTCCTTCCTTTATATCAATTCAGTAAACATATATGGGGGGAGGGGGTGGGATGCACACATAAGAGAATCCGAAACAGACTCTGTCTGAAGGAGAGTAACTACCTACAAGGGAAGAAGTCTAGAGAGTAGACTAGAGAGAACATATCCACAAGTAGCTATAACAAAATATAGAAGGATAAGAGGAAGTGATAGGTGAAGTCCCAAGGTGTGAAGAGATAAAGGGCTGTAAGAATTCAGAAGGTTCCCAGCTGTGGGGGTGGGGAAGGCATTAGGACAAGGCTTCATTTGACCTGGGAGTTGGAAGATTTGGACATGGGAAGAGCTAGTTCACCTTGGCTCTACAGCAAACTTGCTCTGAACTTGAATACTCAACCGGAATGCAATAATCCTCGAGTATAAATTATATGAGAGATATAGCAGAAAATAGTAGTTGGAAAGGTAGAGATTTTAGCTAGATTATAGAGGGGTTGGAATACCAGTCTAAGGAATTTGAACTTTATTCAGTAGGTGTGAGATAATAGAAAAGATGTATATGTTGGTCTCTGCCCCTGGTTCCTGGCACTGAGCTTCTAAAACCCATGTAATTTCCTAAGTGATAAGAGCGCTAGGAGCATCTAGTTCTAATATTTGGTCTTTGATCCCGGTTCCTGACACAGGGCTTCTGAACTCTTATAATTTCCTGAGTGTTAGGAGTGTCTTCTGTTCTAATGAGGTGGCTTTGGTTGGGGTCCTGGATGACTTGTGCATGGGGGCTGGTCACCAGAGAGAACAAGCCAGGACTAGAAGCTTGGAGTTTTCAGCCCTGCCCCCATTCTCTGAAGGGAGAAAGGCTGGAAATGGAGTTAATAATTGTTCATTGTCTACATGAGGAAGCCTCCATAAAATTGCAAAAGTGTGGGGCTCATAGAGCTTCCAGATTGGTGAACACATCCATGTACTGGGAGGTTGACACACCTCACCTCCAGGAGAACAGACGCTCCTGTGCTCAGGACGCTCCCAGGCCTCACCCTATGTATCTCTTCATCTGGCTGTTCATGTGTGTCCTTTACCGTATCCTTTAATAAACTGGTAAACATAAGTAAGTGCTCCCCTGAGTTCTGTGAGCCACTCTAGCAAATTAATTGAACCCAAGGAGAGGATCATGGGACCCTCCAATTTGTAGCTAAATTGGACAGAAGTTGTGGGTAACCTGAGGAACTACTGCTTGCAATTGGCATCTGAAGTGGGAGGGGGGCAGTCTTGTGGGACTGACACGTGTGGGATCTGACACTATTTCCAGGTAGATAGTGTCAGAACTGAATTAAACTGTAGGACACCCAGCTGGTATTATGGAAAATTCCTTGGTGTGGGGAAAACCCCTCCACATATTTGGTGACCAGAAGTGAGGTATTCTTTGTGAGTAGTAAAGGAGACACACAAGAGGGAAAGACTGTAGGTTTTTTAATTCAGGGGGCAATGGGGGTCAGTGAAAGTTTTGGAGCAGTAGAGTGAGTGCCTTCATGATATCTGTGCTTTATGAGGATTAAGTGGGCAGCTTCTGGGAAGCTAGACAGGAGGGGAGAAAGTGGAGGCTGAGAGACAAAACTCAGAGTTTGCATGTTCAAGGTAGAGGTCATGAGAATTTGAACTAGATTATGGGCATTGGCCTGGAGATAAGCCAACAGATATGAGATACTTTGGATGGAGAAACCATAGGTCTTGGTAATTGATATAAAGACCAGTTGGGAAAGGGGGAGTCAGGAGTCTTTTATTTGAAGATGACAAAATGTCAGTGCAGACTTGTTTAAATAAAGAAGTGAATTTGGGATTGACGTGTACACACTGTTATATTTAAAAGAGATAACCAACAAGGACCTACTGTATAGCACAAGGAACTCTGCTCAATATTATGTAACAAATTTTTATGGAAAAGAATTTGGAAAAGATTAGATACATGTATATGTATAACTGGATCACTTTGCTGTACACCAGAAACTAACACAACATTGTTAATCAACTATACTCCAGTATAAAATAAAAAGTTTAAAAAAAAAGTAAAATTTACCTGTTCACTTAACTGAAAGTCCTGAAAACAGGTGTAGCCTCAGGAGCTGTTGGATCCTAGGTCTCAAATGATACCATCAAGACTTGGGCTTCTCTACCACTTAGTTTTTCTTCTGTGCTGGTTGATAAGGCAACCCCCAGAAGCTACTAATTTATATTTTTGGAGGATTAAATCCAGTAGAAGAGAGAGCTTGTCTCCCCATCCGTTCCAACAAACATCCCAGATCTGGTTTCCATTGCACATTTCTGAAGCAGTCCCTCTGGCTGCAAGAGATGATTGCTGACCGGCTTAGACCTATATGTGGTCTTTTATTTTCTATTGTAATTTTGATAATTTGTCCACGAAGACAACCTAACTCTAAGCCACTATGAGACATTTCCCTGTGACCAAATGAGATCTCACTCTGAGGAATTCTTGCTAACTGAAAGACACTGCTTCAGAAGAGTGATGGCTGCTTCTTATTCAATTACATCAACTGCAATAATCTTTTGAGGCAAGTTTCTTGAGGACCTGGCACCTATCTGAACTCATAAAATGAATAAAACCTAGACCATTTCTAGGGCAGTCTTCAAATTGGGCAGTGCAAATGCTACATAGGTGCCAGAAAGATTTCACCTCTGGGGAAAAGGTGAGCGTCGTCTGAGAGGGCTCGACAAGGAGTAACTATTGATCTAAGTCTTGTAGCAAGTATAAGCTTTGCTTCAGTGCCATCTAGGCAGGGCACTGAATGCCAAGGAGATGTTGACAAGTCCTTTGGATTCCATTTGAAATGGGGTAATGGCTCTAGAAATAGCATGAGGCCATCTGCCTGATCTGAGCAGTCTTCTCTTTACACAGCATGTGTGATGTCTAAACCGTGTTTTTAAATTAGAATTTTACAAAGTGTTTAAGTACCCTAGGAAAGCTAACTCCTTTCAGAGAACCGTATGGAGATTCCTTTGGTGAAGAAAAGAATCATTCTGTGAAGTGAATCCCTCAATCTGAAAGTGCCTCTCTTTCCCCTTGATTTGATGGGTATACATCCATTTTCACGTACTGGATTTGCTTTAAAACCAGGTACATGCACGTCAACTGCATTAAGGAAAAATCTTAAATTCCATTAGAAGACTTTTACATTGGGGGTCTGTTTTTATGAAGGAGAAAGCATCAATTCGAAAAGTGTCAAAGGCTCAGATGCAGCCTGAATCAAGTTGTTACTGACAGTCACACTGCTGGTGACACATTTTCAGACATATGGCTGAGCTGCTCTTTCAGCTTTCCAGAATGATCGTCATCCCACGGATGCAGATTGCCGTAACATGTAGTCTGGAATGAGATCAAAAGTTTGAAAATTAGGAAAGACAATCTGGGTGGAACACTTGATTTCTGATTTCACAAAGCAGACCAGAGCACTGGTCTAGCCTGAGCTGGTTGTCTGGCAGGAGATCAACAGATCCTGCCATCAACAGGCCCTCCGAGGCTGAGGGCTTGCTGCAATATGGCAGCTGGACTTGCAAAGCCCAGGGATCCTCTTGGCCCTTATTAGGCTCTTAAGAGCCATCCTGAAACAAGCATAGGTGTTAACGACAACACTGAGAGGAGACCCAGGTTGGGAGAGAATCACTTTTACCTATATTATGCAGCTTTCTAACTGGGGATTGGGAAGCCTGGAGGCAGCTAGAGGAAAAAGAAGATGATTTAGGAGACCTGTATTCCCTGCTTTTATTTGAGTGCTTCCCCACCCTCCCCCCGACCAAGAAATAAAAGGAGGGGCCAGAGAAGGGAGCTTGCATTTGGTGATCTGTACTTCGCAAATTCCTGGCATATAGTGTACACTCAATAATGACAATCTGTTGAAAAAATGAGTGGATGAATGAGTGATTGGATGAATTAATAGTAGACTATGAAAAGTTCCCTCTTTGTGACTTTTCTGGGAATGGGCTACACTTGAGCTTTCCTTAGGACCAGGATGGAGACTGTCCTTTTGGTTATTGATTGGCTGGGAGACAAGGAGTTATGCAGAAAACGAACTCATCTTAAATCTTTACAGGATCCGGGCAACTCCTTTCCAAACTTATTTGGAAACGTTTCAAACTCTATTTCCCACAGAAAATAAATTCTGGGAAAAGAATTCAGAAACCAAATACAGTAAACAAACAAACAAACAAAGCCCAACCCTCTGTTGAATGTACAACACTTGAAAAACATTTAAAGTTAGGGAAATTGTTAGTGACTTAACAACGGAAAACTAGAGAAACTGTCTGATGCCAAAATGACTTCCCTTCTCTGCACAAGACCGCCCTCCACCCCCCAACCGCCCCCATCTATGTCTATACCTGTTAAAAGGCGAGGCTTTGGACGATGTTAAATGCTGGAGGAAAACTCGAGATACAGCTTGGAATACTCAGGCTGATTTCAGACCTCCCGAATCTGCTGGTGGGTAATCAAGAGATAACCAGGATAACGCCTTCTCTTCTTTTCCCATCACCAAGTGTCTTTATTTTTATGGAGGTTCAGGTTCATAACTTCTAGTCCGAACATCAGGAATCAAAAAATGTTGAAGAAAGGAAAAATAGGAGGAAAAAGACAGAGAATGAGCCTGACCCATAGTGAAAGACCTTAATTGGAAGCATGGGGGAGAACATTACAAAGCAAGCCTTGGTTGGGAGTGTGTGTGTGTGTAAAAGAGATCGAAGTTGAAATTGAATTTCTGAAGGGCTCATCCATTCTGGTTCAGATAGAACTTGTAGGAGGGACTCTCATCCTTTTGGAAATGGGTGACTCAATGATTACTGTCCATGAGGCCCCTCTGTCTTTGCTCTGAAAGCTTGTTTGCTTTAGTGGCTTAATAACCTGAAGGCCTGAACCTGGCATCCATGGACTTCTCTCCCGTTGAGTCGTCAGGGCTTCTCACCAGGTGCTGGGAGTTTATGAGCTGTGCTTCTCTTATATCCAGAAAGCCAGTTGGTGACTCAGTGGGCCTTCTCCACTTCCCAACTCCAGGAGCAGTGCCACCCGCTGTGTCCCTAGGGGTTCTGGTGACCAACGAACAACGCTTCCCAGTTCTCTTGTCCTTATTATCCTCAAAGATGCACACATGAGCTGTTTCCATTTTAAGAGTTTTAGCGCTAATCACTCCTACAGTGTTTCTTGCTGTTCAGGGGAACTGCATGAGAATTATCAGGATTATATGTTTAAAGCTCCCCAAACTGTTCTAATAATATTCTTTTTCTTGACCTCGGTGCAGGGTGCATAGATACATTCAGTTTGTGAAAATTCAGCAAGCTGTACACTTATGTACACTTTTCTGGTTGTACATTACATTCCGGTAGAAATGTTTTTAAAAACCACCTGAACCAAATGAATCAGAATCTCAGGTTCGAGGCCTGAGAATATGCATTCTTACCAAACTCCTCAGGTGACTCAAGTTTCAGGGCCTTTGCACTAAGCAGAAATAAACAAAAGATTCCAAATATTGAAAACCATTGTACCAGCGCTTGTTGTGGTGTTTGCGGGCCTACTTCATTACTCATTCATGAGTATCTATTCCATAATGCATTGTGTCAGGCCCAGGATCACAACAGTTCAGTGATGGACAATGTTCCTGCCCTCATGCTGCTGAGGAACCGCTGAGCTCACCTAGACACCATCCCTGGCGGAACTCCCAGCCTCCTAGAGGAGATAATGGGCCAATAGTTAGGATGCAGGCTGGTTAGTGCTAGAGAGAGGGAAAGCACAGGGTGATCTGGGAGCCCTCAGAGCCATCAACCATATCCCACTAGTTGGCAACTGTACCCAGATAGACCTAGAAGGATGCTCCCTGATATCCTCTCCTCCCATAGGGGAGGCTTACTTTCCCTGTCCTGGGGAATGGATCTACCTCCCAGCACTTGGGACTACAGGCCAGGCAGGGAGAAATAATAGGTGCCAGGAGAGGCCTTATAGAGTATTAGTATGGTTTAGAGCATGGGGTGTAGAGCCAGAGTCCCTTGGTTCAAATCCCAGCCCAGGTGTTTACTAGTTGTGGGAGTGATTACTATAGTATCTAACTAGTTCTATCATCTACTTCTAGGTGTGGTTATTGTGGAGAGTAAATAAATTCACATCTGTGTAGTTCTCAGATCAGTGCCTGGTATACAGTTAGTGCCGTATAAATGTTGTTCTATGATCCTTGTTGTTGTTATTATTTCATCTACCGTCAAGTCTCAAGTAGATAAATTACATTCCTGAGAACCTGCAGACAGGGTGACACCCATCTCAGTGGGATCAGGCTGCCTTCTGGCATGATCCCCTTGAGGCAGTCCCTCCCAGCCTGGAGAGCAAATAAGCGAAATAGAAAAATACTCAATTCAAACAAAACAAAAGCACAATGATGACTGAACATGAGGAGGAAAGGAAAAATACTGGTCACAGCCATGTAAGGGCCCTTCCCACAGGCTACATCACCACGCCGGAGTGGAGGCCGCTTTCTCGCACCCCTGTCTATGCACCTGTTAACGTTACTCAGGGAAATATTTACAACAACAAGATCATGCAGTGTATTTGCTCCAAGACCTTCACTGGACTCCCATAAGTACTGTTTCCTTCTCTCCCTCACCACCTGAAGGAAGTTCCTAGAAGTACTTTCTGTTACTGTCCATATTTCATTGATGGGAAAACTGAGGCACAGCCAGAGTCATTAAGCTATTGGCTCCAGATCACAACGGTAGTGAAGAGTAAAGCCAGGCTTTGCATCTTGGCTCTCAACTCCAAGTCAGGTGTGTACCACAAGAGAACCAGACAAGCAATCCCTGGCCATGTATGAAGCCAGGCATGAAGAGGTTCAGGAAAAGGACAGAGCTAAGGACCTGGAAGCAACATGGCAATATAATTCAGCAATTAAGAGTATGAGCTTTGGAACTGGACAAGTCTGGGTTTGAATCCTGGCTTTGTCAGTTTTATGGACTGAATGTTTGTATCCCTCCCCCCTCCAAGTTCATATGTTGATGCCCCAACCTCCAGTATGGTTTTATTTGGAGATGGGACCTCTAAGGAAGTAATTAAGATTAAACGAAGTCATAAAGATGGAGCCCTGATCTAATAGGATTAGTGTCTTTAGAATAGACACCAGAGAGCTCATTCCCTCTCTCCATGCACATATAGGAGAAGGGCCATGCGAGGACATAATAAGAAGGCAGCTGTCTGCAAGCCAGGAAGAGATGCCTCACTAGAAACCGAATCAGCTGGAATAAATTTCCGTTGAGTGTTCAGCCACCCAGTCTATGATATTTTGTTATGGCAGCCCAAGCTGACTCATACAGCTGCTACTAGCTATGTGACTGAGCAAATAACTCTCCCGAACCTCCTTTTCCTCATCTGTCAAATGAAAATAATAGTAATCCTACCTCATAAGATTGTTATGGTGATTAAATGAGATAACGCATTCGAAGAACATAGCCAAAGGACCAGCACATGAATGTTAAAAACTCATTCATTCACCCTGTTTATTTAACAGATGTTGATTGAGTGCATGCTTTCTGCCAAGCATTGTCCTAGGTGCTGGAAGTCCAGGAATGACCAAGAGAAATAAGGTCCCTGCACTCATGAAGCTCACACTCTAGTTGGGGAGACAGGTGATAAATGAGGAAACAATTAAGATAATTGTGGGTTGTAATAAATGTCATGAAGGAAATAATCAGGGAATAAGATAGAAAGCAATCTGAGGAGACCACCTAAGATATGGATGTCAGGGAAGTTCTCTCTGAATAAGATGTTTAAGTTGAGACCAAAAGAATGAGAATGTGCCAATCATCTGAGGAGCTGGTGGACAAGCATTCCAGGCAATGAAAACAAGTGCAAAAGCCAGGGGGAGGAAAGGGCAGAATGCTGCAAAGAAAGGAAGGCAAAGTGGCTGTGCTCTGTGAATAAAATGCCCTGGGATTGTGGAGACAGGCAGGGGCCAGAGTTTGCAACACCTCGTGTTTTTTTCTATGAGTAATGAATTGCTATGAACTGATTCATTTGGGGGAATGACATGTTCTGATATGGGTGTTTTGGAGACATAACTCTGGCTGGTGTGTAGAGAATGGATTACAAGGGTTATGAGCAGAAGCAGTGAAGCTTGTTGGGTGACTGTTAAACCAGTTCAGGGTAGAGATGATAGTGACTTAGATTAGAGATGGAGAGGAGAGTTCAGATGCCAGATTACGATGGTAGAATTGGCAAGTATTCATGATAGGCTTGAAGCAGGGTGGGGAAAAGGGAGGAACAAAGGATTACTAGTAGGTTTTTGCTTGGTGCTGTTAGCTGGTGGGTAGGTGGGAGGAAGACTGGGGAAAGACCAGGTTTGGAGTCTCAGCGATTCGCCAGAGGTTGGCAGATTACACTTTGAGAACTGCTGATGTAGGGGACAACAGGAGTGCAGTCCTTCAGAGGACCAGAGGGAATGCGGGGTTGAACATTGACAGGAAAGTGACAGTTCTTCCATTTTCATAAGTGAGGAGGCAAGAAGATTGGTATACATTTTTTTTAAATTTTTTAAATTGAGGTATAGTTGATTTATAGTGCTGTGCCTATTTCTGCTATGCAGCAGAGGGACTTAGTTATATGCATATATATATTCTTTTTTATATTCTTTTCCATTATGCTTTATCCCAGGATATTGAATATAGTTCCCTGTGCTATACAGTAGGACCTTGTTGTTTATCCATTCTGTATATAATAGTTTGCATCTACTAACCCCACGCTCTGTGGTTACCAAGGTTCTCCCTTGGTAACCACAAGTCTGTTCTCTATGTCTGTGAGTCTGTTTCTGTTTTGTAGATAGGTTCATTTGTGTCATATTTTAGATTCCACATATAAGTGATATCATATGGTATTTGTCTTTCTCTTTCTGACTTACTTAGTATGATAATCTCTAGTTGCATCCATATTGCTGCAAATGGCATTATTTCATTCTTTTTTATTGTATATCCATAAATGTACATTATGAATATAATGTATATATCCATTCATCTCTTTATCCATTCTTTATCCATTCATCTCTCAATGGACGTTTAAGTTGCTTCCCTGTCTTAGCAATTGTGAATAGTGCTGCTATGAACATAGGGGTGCATGTATATTTTAAAATTATAGTTTTGTCCAGATATATGCCCAGGAGTGGGATTGCTGGATCATATGGTAATTCTACTTTTAGTTTTCTAAGGAACCTCCATACTGTTTTCCATAGTGGCTGCACCAACTTACATTCCCATCAGTAGTGTAGGAGGGTTCCCTTTTCTCCATACTTTCTCCAGCATTTGTTATTTGTAGACTTTTTAGTGATGGCCATTCTGACCAGTGTGAGGTGGTACCTAATTGTAGTTTTTCTTTTTTTTTTAATTTACTTATTTTTGGCTGCATTGGGTCTTCGTTGTGGTGTGCGGGCTTCTTATCGCCGTGGCTTCTCTTTGTTGTGGAGCATGGGCCCTAGGGCGCGCAGGCTTCAGTAGTTGTGGCTCACGGGCTTAGTTGCTTTGCGGCATGTGGGATCTTCCCGGACCAGGGCTCGAACCCATGTCCCCTGCATTGGCAGGCGGATTCTTAACCACTGCGCCACCAGGGAAGTCCCCTCATTGTAGTTTTGATTTGCATTTCTCTAATAATTTGCCATGTTGAGCATCTTTTCATGTGCCTGTTGGCCATCTGTATGTCTTCTTTGGAGAAACATCTATTTAGGCCTTCTGCCTGTTTTTCGATTGGGTTGTTTGTTTTTTTGTTGTTGAGTTGTATGAGCTGTTTGTATATTTTGGAAATTAAGCCCTTCTCAGTCGCATCATTTGCAAACATTTTCTCCCATTGTGTAGGTTGTCTTTTCTTTCTTTCTTTCTTTTTTTTTAATGGTTTTGGTATGCATTTTATTAGAAGTGATTTGAGGCAGTTCCTCTCTGATAACATGTATTTTCTCAGTGAAGTATAAATCAAGGTCTTCAGCTGAGAGGGAAAAGTGGTAAGAATGGATATGGGAAGTTTAAGGAGAATGAAAAAGGCGTGAGCTAGTTGACTTGGAGAGTGGGAAGTGGATTTGCTGGAGAAGCACAGTAAGTTTTCCAGACAGTGCTCATTTGAGGTTTGTGAGCATGAATTTAAAAAGAAACAGATTGGGGTTTCCCTGGTGGCGCAGTGGTTGAGAGTCCGCCTGCTGATGCAGGGGACGCGGGTTTGTGCCCCGGTCCGGGAGGATCCCATGTGCCGCGGAGCGGCTGGGCCCGTGAGCCATGGCCGCTGGGCCTGCGCGTCCGGAGCCTGTGCTCCACAACGGGAGAGGCCACAGCAGTGAGAGGCCTGCGTACCGCAAAAAAAAAAAAAAAAAAAGAGATTGGCTTTGTTTTGTGCTTTTTTCTCCGGGAATATTCACCTGTTTGGGTGCAGGCACAGAACAGCTGAGAACTTGGTTCACTGACTGCTGAGGTTTATAGGTGAGTATGATGGAGAGAGAGAGAGGCAGAGAGAGAAGGAGTAGACTTGAGCAAAGGAGTTGAGGGTGACTGTTGCCAGGGAGTGGCTGTTTAAACTGGGTAAGAAGAATGTGATGGAGAGAAGGATAGAAAGAAAGTGATGGGGTCAGTAGACTGCAAGTTTTGATAAAGTGTTGTCAGGGAGTGGGCTATTTGAAATCAGGGTGGAGCTACCACCGATGGCAAGGTCTAGGGTATGACCGTGGGAGTGGATGTTTGTGGTTGAGAAGGTGAGAAAAGCAAGGAACAGAGAGGCCAGGGATTTGGCCAGTCCATTTATAGGCATGTTGAGAGCATCCAGAAGATGACAGAGGTAGAATAAGACCTAGAACCCATAACCAAAGCCTTCAGTTAAAGAAGGGGGGTGAGTGACTGGTGACTGCAGGGGCAGACAGCTGACAGCTACAAGGCATTTGTGTGAGCTGAAGGCAGGAACTTTAAAGGAGCTGCAGTTTCTGAGAGGAAGCGGAAGAAATGGTCCAAACTGGAGCATGTGCAAAGAGGATGCTCACCCCACCGCCGAGCACTGAGATGCAGTTGGTGAGGGAGAACAGGGCCTTGAGAGGCTGTAGGGGAAGCAGTGTCTGGGGGAAAAGCCAGGTTTCAAGGCCAGGAGATGAGAGAGTGGTCAGAGTGAAACCGTGCAACGGGACTTTTAATTGAGATCACACACTTGGTCTCAGGACTTACTGAAGCTCAGGTTCTTGATGTCTCCTCACAGAATGAATTCAGTGAGAGACAAAGTGATAGGTAAGAAGTGGATTTATTTAGAGAGAAACACACTCTACAGTCAGAGTGTGGGCCATCTCAGAAGGCGAGAGGCCCTGAAATATGGGGTGGTTAGTTTTTATGGACTGGGTAATTTTATAGGCTAATGAGTGGGAAAATTATTCCAACTATTTGGGGAAAGGGGCGGAGATTTCCAGGAATTGGGCCACCGCCTACTTTTTGATCTTTGATGGTCGGCCTTGGAACTGTCATGGTGCTGGTGGGTGTGTCACTTAGCATGCTAATGTATTACAATGAGCATATAATGAGGCTCAAGGTCCACTGGAAGTCACATTTTCTGTCATCTTGGACCTAGTTGATTCTAACCAGTTTTTATCATGTCCTATGGCTATGTCATTCCTTTAAAGGTTGTGTCCTACCCCCTTTCCTTCTGTTCCAAGAGCAATGAGGACACAAGGAAGTTTGTTGATCACAGGTGTCTTTCCAGAGGGCTCTAGAAAAGGGTTTGGGAGGAAACTGAGGGGTGAAGGATTGGATTGGATGATGAAAAATATGCAGCAGGAGTCTTGAACGTCTGTGAGCTCCTGAGATGACCTGAAGACACTTCTCCCGGTCTACCGCAGTGGGGCAGCAAGAGAGAGACATGAAGGCGACCCTCTTTTAGGTCAACCTGGTATTATTAGGTACAGTTATCATCACCCAGTTCATCTCCCTGCCTCTGGGCATAGCTAAATATAGACTGTCCTACTTTTTAAAGTGCCCCAGGAGAAAGTAATTTTATAATTTCTCTCAGTAATTCATGCCTTGGTTTAATGCTCAATAGCTATATACTACCTGACACATAGTAGGTTCCCAATAAATATTGTTTGAATTAATTGACTGAATTCACAGCATCAAGATTTTCCTTTTACGCCTTTTAATTTACTCACACTGTAGTGCTAGCCCATTGCACTACTTTGACACAATGGATCCACAATTAATGTCCCCATTTTATAATTTCCATTGTCACAGATAAACTGTTCTATATCATCTGTTACTCAGATGTTGATTCTATTCAATACTATTTAGTTGTGTCGTATCTGTATCCCGGATCTCCTCAGCTAGGTTTAAATTCCCTCAGTATATATGGACCAGTTTGCTAATTCTCTTCTCCATAGTATCTACTCTAGTGGAGGCAGAGAGTCAATATTTAGTAGGTGCTTTTTGAAAAAATGAATACATTCTCTAATTAATTCTTGAAATAATAAATACTTATTTGAAAATTCGTGCATCTTCCTAGACAGCCACTGACATGTCTTGTGAACTAACACCTAACATAACATCCAGATTGCCTGGGTACCAATTGTAGCTGGGTCCCTTACTAGCTGTGTAACCCTGGACAAAATACTTAATATTTCTGTACTTTAGTGTCCTTGTCTGTAAAATGAAGACTGTTAACTTATCACATATTTGTTTTGATGAGTAAGTTAATATGTGTAAAATGCTTAGAGTAATGCCTGGTACGTAGTAAGCACTCAGAAAATGTTGTTGTTGGGCTTCCCTGATGGCACAGAGGTTAAGAATCCACCTGCCAATGCAGGGGACATGGGTTCAAGCCCTGGTCCGGGAAGATCACACATGCCACGGAGCAACTAAGCCCGTGCGCCACAGCTACTGAGCCTGCACTCTGGAGCCCACGAGCCACAACTACTGAGCTGCGTGCCTAGAGCCCATGCTCCACAACAAGAGAAGACACCGCAGTGAGAGGCCTGCGCACTGCTACGAAGAGTAGCCCCCGCTCGCCACAACCAGAGAAAGCCCGTGAGCAGCAACGAAGACCCAATGCAGCCAATAATTAATTAATTAATTAATTTTAAAAAAGAAAATGCTGTTATTATTACTAGGCATGTAGTTCATATACATGGAATACTTTAATAAATGATAAATAACTCAGGCTGGATCACCAATAAATATCAAATGGTCTATTTAATAAACTCCATTGTGGCTAAACACATAGGCATACCCTCTACAAATAAAATCTGATTAAATGCTTCACTTTTCAGGTAATTAAAACAGGACCATATGAGTGAAATTAGCATAAAAAAACAATGCTGTCTCTTTATGAAAAGGAGAATTGTGAAAAAAACCTAGTAACCTAAGTTGAAGCATCCTGAAATAAGGTCAGGGATTGCTGAAAACTGAGGGAGTCCGTAGCATGAGGCTGAGGGCTTTGAGAAAATGTTTATTATATAGAATTATGGAAACAGAAAATGCTGCATTAAGTCAAATTCTATAGATGAAGAAATAGCCAAAATAATGGAAAGCACCATTACACAGATTATTATTTGCTTCCGTTCACAAGGAGCCCAGAGCCAAGGAGAATTAGGAGGTAATAAAAACACTGTTATAACTTTTGATGGAAAGCAGGCTGGGAGCCCTTAGCAAACAGGGACTCCGCAGAATCTGCAGAGCTAGATGCATGTTCCCAGGGGTATTAGAAGTGGGTATTTGCATTAATGTGTGTAAAGAAAAACTAAGATAGTTCTAGAGGTCAGAATCAGAAAGGTGATTTATATTCAAGGTGGAATGTAGCTCCTCTTTCATCAAGTAGTAAAAATTAATGAAACAACTATGAAATTTAGAAGGTAAACCCAGAGACCTTAAGGAAAAAACATAATAATCAACAAAATTCAATAAAGTTTCTTTTGCTTTTTTGAAAGAAAGTGTATCACACCAAAGAACTTGCTTTTAAAATACCACGTTCCTAAATAAGCAAAGGAAGACATTATTTCATGTATCTGTTGTTACAGTATTAGGTATAGAATCCATAAGCTACCTTTAGGAGCATTTCAATATAAAAGTCCTTTGGTTTTCTGGGTGATGGGATTAAATGTGATGTTCAATTTCTTTTTTAACAGTTGTTGTGTTATTTTTGAGACAAAAAAGTAAATAAAAATTCACTTATAAAAAGTCATGCTTGGACTTCCCTGGTTGCGCAGTGGTTAAGAATCTGCCAGCCAATGCAGGGGACACGGGTTTGAGCCCTGGTCCAGGAAGATGCCACGGAGCAACTAAGCCCGTGTGCCACACAACTACTGAGCCTGCGCTCTAGAGCCCGCAAGCCACAACTAATGAGCCCACGTGCCACAACTACTGAAGCCTGTGTGCCTAGAGCCCATGTTCTGCAACAAGAGAAACCACCGCAATGAGAAGCCCGCACACCACAATGAAGAGTAGCCCCTGCTTGCCGCAACTAGAGAAAGCCTGCGTGCAGCAATGAAGGCCCAACACAGCCAAAAATAAATAAATAAAAAAATAAAAAAGTCATGCTGATTAAAAATTGACCAAAAGACCTTAAACAAAAGGGAGCGTGAGCCAGTTTGCCTGTGTTGGGAGAGAAGGTGGCTCCCAGAGACTTCAGGAGCCGGCGTCAGAATCTGTTTCACTCCTCATCTGTGTGTGTGTTCTGGAGAAGTCAGAGTGACACAGATGTAATTTGCAGCTGACTCAGCACTGGGAGGTGTGGCACGTATAATCAAGACAGAGAAGCAACCGAAATCTGACTCAGAGGTGCTAGAAATACTGCCTTGCGGTAATTTTAGAAAAGAGAGAGCAAGCCTGAGACTACACAGCATTGAATTCGTCAGCATTGACTGGAACTAACTGTGGTGTGGTGGAAAGAACACTTGAAGTGTTTCTGCAGTCAGGGATCCTGAGCTTAAATCTAACTGTGTCTCTCAGGGACTGTGTGCACTCAAGCATTTCAGCTCCCTGGGCTTTAATTTTCTCATCTTTACAATGAGGATAATAAAACCTGCCTCAAAGTGTGGCTGTGAGCATTAACTGCTTTTACAGGGCTGTAGGGATATCCGCTGTGATGATGCAAAAGTGGTATTTATGCAAAACATCATAAGACAGTGGAAAGCGACATAAATTTAAAATCAGGCAGACCTGAATTCACCGAAAGTCAAATCATAGCTTTCCTTCTTTGCAGCTGTTGGACTTTGGGCAAGTTTGTTTCACTGAGACACCTATAAAAAGGTATGCATCTATCTACCCCATCGTGTTCTTAGAAGAATTAAATTCAATAATTAATGTGCATAGGGCCTGACACAAAAAAGCTCCAATCCAATCTCCGATTTCTCCTTCTGCTGCCTCTCTTCTGCCTCTAGCCAGAGAAAGTCCTCTGCTTTTGAAGCCTCATGAAATTAAATTTGGTCCACCCCGATAATTCAGGATAATCTCCCCATTTCCTTCTCAGGTTCCAGGCATTAGGATGTGGACAGTTTTGGTGTGGGTATTCTCCCTAAAGCTATACTTTCATGGGCCAGGTACTTTGCTAAATGCTTTCCATGTATTATCTCATTGAATTACCTCAATAACTCTATGCAGTTTATTTCTGTCAGACAATCTATAAGGAAACTGAGACTCACAGATGCTAATCAGCTTGCCCAAAGTCACACAGTTAGGAAATATAAGAGGCGGAATTTGAATGTAGGTCCTCTGAGTTCAGAGCTTACTCCTGTAGAGGACAAATGCCTTGAGATGCATGGGCCTTTTTTGTGTGCAGCAATGCTCCACGTAATCATGTGAGGAGAAAATATGTAAAATATAAATTCTCTGTGGAAGATCAAGTGGTATTTGGAAAGCCTGGCTTACGAATACTTATGAGTAACAGGAGGCAGATTAAAATTTTAATGGGACATTGTCTTGGTCTCAAGAAATTGTGTTCTTGGAAGGAATCCAATGTGGTCTGTCAAGGCACAGTATGGAACTATGACCATGGACTACATAAAAACACAAACAGTTATTAGGCTGGATTCTGGGAGGTCTCCAAAGGATGCGATGAAGCCTGAGGGTCAATCTTAGTTCACTTAATATCTACACTAGTGATCCTGGAACATGGGCTCTTCATCCTTTTTTAATGAAATTCACCGAAGATAACAAAATGGCTGGAGTTACAGTCACCAGAAAGGACAGAAGAAAAGTTGACAGGAAACATTTCCCATTAAATGTGGATGGGGGGCGTGGGCAGAGGAAGAAAGGAATGCAAAACATAGATAGTCACTAAGATAAGGAGGTCTGGATGGAGCCCCCATGATTTAAGAGGCCTACAATAGACAGAAAGGGGAGACAGGAAATTATATTGAAAGTGAAATATGGTAGCCGTCTTGAAAACTGTTTCCCAAACGTGCAAAATTCCAAATGTCACAAACTTCTGTGCTTTGGGGGCACAGCTGGAGGGAGGCCCCTGGTCATGCACTGAGCTGGCTTCCTGGGTGCCAGAGAGCTAGGAGTAGTTTGGGAGAAGCAGAGGCAGAGCAGGCTGGGAGAGGGTTGGGAGAACAGGTTAGAAAAGGGATGAATATGTGTCACAAAGAGCAGCTGCACTTCCTCTTAACTTGCCTGCCCACCCTCCCCTTCAGTTAAGTTATTCTGGGCTGGCCCAAAGGGCAGTGTTAAGTGGCCTCTGTGTTTCTCCCTGAAGAATCTCTCAGGGCCTCCCATAACTTCATGAAGTCATTGCATGTGTTAGGTTGGATGGTAATTACTGGGTTACTTGATTCTCCTTCTCCAAACCTTGAGCGCCATAAGGTCACTTGAGGAAAACACAGGATAGGAAACCATCCCAGAGATGGCTGTTAATCTCTTTTGGGAGTCTTAAAATTTGATAAAAGCTATGGTTTTTTATTCCTAGAAAAATGCGCAATCAGACAAACATTTGCATACAACTCCAGGGGCTTTATGAAGCCCCTGGGTCACTTTGGAACCCCCAGGGAATCTCCTGATCTGTATCCTCCAGGTTAAGAACCTCTGGTTATAGCAATGGCAAATGCTTGACGCCTGCTACAGTCTTCACCACCTCCCACTTCAGCCCCCGGCCCTCCCCCGCAGTGCCTTAGTGAATTGGTAAACATCGCTAATTGATCACACATTCTCCTGCAGATCCTAGCTGTGGTTAGCTAAACATATTGTGGTAATCATTTCATGTGGTAATAAATGTGAATTAAACCATCATGCTGTATGCCTTAATCTTATACAGTGATGTATGTCAATTATTTCTCAATAAAACGGGAAAAAAGAAAGCACTCTCTTAGAAATAAATGTATATTTATTCAATAGTCACAAGAAGTCAAGTGATTTTCCTAAAAGATGCTTCCACTCATTTTTATATTATTTTCCATTATATGTGAAATACATCACCTCTTCCTGACCAAAACAAACAAACTAACAAACCCCACCTCAACCTAGCTCTCCCAATTTTTCTGAATTGGCATCTGAGTTCAATCCTGGAAATGAGAAAAGAAGATAAGGAGAAAGGCTCATTGAAGTCTAAGAGGATTTTCCAGGTGGAAGGAGTGAGTAAAGGCTGAATAGGATGAGGATGGAGAAAAGGATTATTGGAATAGGCAATTAAATGTTTGGTGACTCAGGAGAGGGCAGTTTAAGGAGAGCTGTGGGGTTGTAGCCAGATCACAGCGGGTTAAGTTGATGGGTTTCTTTGACGGTAAAGAATACATTCAAATATATTCTAACTGTATTTCCTTGAAAGTTTTCTAAATAATCAGTCATATGCATAGGGATAGATGTACAAGGATGTTAACTATGGTCTTATTAAAATAGTACTAGTACAAATTGGAAACTATCTAAAGGCCAAATATTAATGAATTTGGTTAATTTGATTTTAATGCATGTATATGGTGGAATAATATTATATTAGTAAGGATTCTTTATTTTAAGTAACAGAAACCTGAATCAGACTAGTTCAAAGTTCATGCAAAGAAAGGTAAGAGGAATTTCTTGGCTCATGCAATTGAAGAGTCCAGAAATTGCCTGGCCCTAGGCAGGTCTGGAACGAAATGCTCAGATGATGTCCTCTGATTTTAAGATCTCTCTCTCTCTCTCCACTCCATGCCCCCACCACCATGTTTCTCTCCCTTCCTCTGGAATGGCTTCATTTTTACACAGGATCTCCATGATGAGAAGGATGGCCTCCTGCGGTTCCAGCATTTCTAGAGCTCACCGTCTCCACAAGAGAGAAAATTTCCTGGTCTCCGCATCCAGGCCAGGCCCCTCCCCCAAGAATCTTACCAACGCCATTTGCATCGCTTGCCCATCCTTCAGCTGCTGTGCGCAGAGGCGTGGAGTACTGTGATTGGTCAGCCCGGAGCACATGTACCTTCCTTGACAAACCCACCAGAATCACTTGCTGTGGGGGAAAGGTGTCTTCCAAAAGGAAGGAAGATGGAATTGACCAGAAAAGAGGTACCATTATAATTGTGAACTTGTTTTTTTAAAAAAGACTGTGTAGATCTACCTTTATGGGCATGGAGGCTTCGGGTGATAGGGAAAGACTGAGGTTTCATCAGAGCTCTGCTGGTCCCTGTGCCGGGAATCCCCCCACCTATCACTCCAACCCTTCCCATGTCTCTGGGCTACTGACTACTTGGGGTGGGTAGAATAATGCCTCCCTCCCCCAAAGAAGTCCAAGCACTAATCCCTGGAGCCTGCGAATATGTTACCTTATATGGCAAAAAGGATTTAGCAGGTGTAATTAAGTTAAGAATCTTGAGATGGGAGATGATCCTGGATTATCTGGGCGAGCTCAGTGAAAAGACGCTCCAAGTGCACTGTGAAATAAGAGAAGCAAGTTACAGAACACAACATAGAATATGATTTTATCTTTAAAATCTGTTTAACTTTACTTACATAGGTGCAGAGAAAAAAGTTTGGAAGATGTACTCCAGATAATAATAGAGTTATTTCCGAGGTGTTGTGATAGTAGATTTTTTTTTTCCTTTTTGCTTACATACAGTTTCTAACTATTCTGCCATGAACATGGATTACTTGTGTAATTCAAAGCCATAAGAGGTGAAGGAGAGGAAGCAGCCATTAAAGAGAAAGGTGGGAAGGTGTTTTGAATGAAGCACATAGAAAAAAAAAGTTGCTCGTTTATCCATTTATGTATTTGTGTGGGGAGCATTGGAGCCTCTTTTTAAGCTGAGGTGATGGGCCTGGGGGAGCTGAAGAAGAAGATGCGGGAACCAGGAGAAGATCTTGGGGAGTCGGATCTCTAGGACTGGTAGGGGGAGGAGTACCTCCTCAAGCCCAGGGCGCGGGTGTCCCTGAGAGGCCGGGAGGAGGGAGAAGAGGCCGGGAAGAAACATGGAGGTTTTTAATGGGAGAAGAAGGAAGTCAAGGACCTCAGTCTTCCAAGCAAAGAAGGAGCCATGGGCAAGGGGGCTGGAGTGGGGTGCGGGGGCTTAAGAAAAATGGAAGCAGTTGTAAGAAAATGTGGTCTGAGGAACGTGATGGGAATCAGCCAGCATCAGTGAGACTTTCTGAGTGGCCTCAGTGCCACAGAGATTAGATAATGGGGCTTGTAGTCATGCTAATCATGGCAGTGGCCTGACTTTTTCCTGTGACATGGAGCAACCTGGGAACAGAGAGCAAAGCCAGCAGAGAGAAAAGAGAGGGCTTGGCTGCATGGGCGGCTTCAGATTATGGGGTCCAGGGTTCCCCATCGGACCTCAGGGACTCCAACTGAGCTTCCTAATTCAGTTAATTGATTAGGAATCCACTGCACTGCTCTGCCCTGTGCCCCTTGTGCCACCATGCGGTTGTCATGGATCTCTCAGGCCTCATAGAGATGAATCCAGGAGCTCCACTGAGAGTATCTGAGGCCAAAACAAAAACAAAAACCATAAGAGTGTGACAAAGGACGTAGACATATGGTGCCATTGCGCTGTTGGGAGCAAAGGAGGGGGTGAGCTGAGGAGAGAAAGCCAGAGGGGACAGGCTAGTTTCCAAACCAGAGGTACAGTCCAGGTCACCTTTACAGGATGAGTAAGAGTGAGCCAGGCAAAGTATGGGGGAAGGGCATCCCAGAAAGGGGGAACTGCGGGAGCAAAGGCATGGAGGCCTGAGGCTATGTGGTATGTATAGACAGACACATGCGAGTGAGTGTCTTTACAGGGTCAAGTAGAACAGAGGGCCTGGTGGGAGGTGGGGCTGGAGAGGTGGGCCAGGACCTCACCCAGAGGAAAAGAGGCCTCTGAAGGAGCTTGAGAGAACAGGATCAGAGAAATAAAGAGCAAAAGGAGAGAGTACAGTCTCCTAAGTCAGGTTAGCCAGGAGGTTATTAGAAAAAAGAATGGTTGACAGTGTTGGGTATCCTAAAGATGCCCAATGAGACAATTTCAAAAATCTCACCAACAGACTTGGCAATTAGAAGGTCCCATGTGACTTTTGCCAAATAAGTTTTTTTTTTTTAATGAATTTCTTTTTATTCAACAGGCTTTATCACAACTTTACGCGGGCCTCTCACTGTTGTGGCCTCTCCCGTTGCGGAGCACAGGCTCAGCGGCCATGGCTCACGGACCCAGCTGCTCCGCGGCATGTGGGATCTTCCCGGACCGGGGCACGAACCCACGTCCCCTGCATCGGCAGGCGGACTCTCAACCACTGCGCCACCAGGGAAGCCCGCCAAATAAGTTTTGATGGGGCAGTGAGAACTGAAGACAGACCACAGAGGGCTGGAAGGTAAGGGAGAAAGTAAAAAGAGAATCTGAAAACTTTGGCTCACTAGAAAAGAAAAAAAGATAAAAGCAAGAATGGATCAGAATTTCAAGAGAGAGTATGTGTGTTTAAGGAAGGGAAAGATTCTAACATAGAGGCTGTCAGGCGAGGGACAGGTTTACATTTTAAGAAAAAAAAGATAAATTGCATAGAGCCCTCAAGATGGGAGGGGGTGGGTTTGGGTAGGAGGGGCAAGGAGAGCTGACCTTGTCTAATCGCCTCTATCGTCTTTATGAAGTATGCAGCATGGCGATCTGCTGAAAATGGGGAGTGAGGAAAATGGTGGAGATAGAAAAAGGAGGTCACATGGAAGGGGCGTTGGAGAGGAGCTCAGGACTTGTGTGGGCTGCAGAAAGTACATGAGGTCATGCATGGACGATGCACTGCTCAGGGCCGGGCTAGTAAAGGCCCTAAACAAATGGTGAAAATTATCCATGTTCGAGGTGAATCTTGAGGAACACATTCAGGGCCTAACTAATGTCAAAGGGACAAAATCCTGGGTCGGGGCAGCAATGGGTCTCAAGGCCAAATACCTACAGTGTGGGGAGGGGGGGAAGGGGGGACTGGAAGGCAGATGTCTAAAGCAAAGAGTTTCTTAGTAGTTTGTATATCGCTCTCCAGCATCTGGGTGTTGAGATTTGGAAAGAAGATCTAGTTCTACAAAGAAAGGAAAAATCGAGAATTCGAGGCCATGTTATAATTCCAGAGGCAGAACTAACTCTGCTATCAGAGTCTGAGCCTTTTGCTGCAGTGACTGCAAGTTAAGAACTATTAAACTGATAAAGTGCAATCTGAGGTGATGTGGTTCAAAATAGAAAAAATGATTGCATGACTGGGATTGGTTGGTTCAATCTGTTTGTTATCGTTTCCCCATTTCCCTAAATAAATGTTTACTCAGTGTCCTAGTAGGTTCTCAAAGTCAACAAAAACAAAGTTTGGCATAGATTTTATTGGCATGTCCCTGATTTTGTTGGTGTTGACAGGTGTGGGCAGCATGTGCAAGTATCGTTTTGCTTTGTTTGCTTGTGTTAACATGGTTGAGGTTAAGAGTACCTGCTCTTCTGTTGCACTAATGGGGTTTGATCCCAGCTACCTCTGACTAAACACCATCACGTCACTCTCCAAGCCTCAGTTTTCTCATCTGTAAAATGTGGATAATATCAGTATCCATTTCCAAGGGTGATCAATAAATGTTTCTCCTTACTATTATTGTTAGCTTGACTTGTCTTAACTCCTTTTTAATGCCCTCTCACCTGCTAAGCTGCTCCATTGGCCCATGAGCTACAATCAGGTGTGGTCTCAGAAGATAAGGCAGCCATGTTGTTTTTACAATATGACAAGTTGCCTAGTTCTGTGGGATGACAAATAGAGCCGTTCAGACACAATGCCTTTCGAAGGAAAGCAGCTATGTGGGTCTCAGTTAGTAGCATCAGTGTCATAGGAGGAAAAAGCACAGCCCCTCCTGGGTTAGAGGTAAGGGAGGCCATGTGAAGCCAGATGAATCCAGCAAAAATCTCCCAAGTCCCAAGTCCAAACCAGCCTGCGGGATTACTGTCTCTACAGTGCTGGGAATCGGACTATTCTAGGCAAGGGCTGAGTAAGAATATGCCTCGTGATATGGACTGGTCTCTAGGAGCAGATAGAAATAACTAACGATTATTTATTCATTCATTTATTTACTCATTTTACTGAATGATTGTTTATTCAATCATTCACTTTTCAGCACTTACTGGGCATCCACTATGTGGCAGAAACCGCCTTCATGCTGAGGTACAGAGATAAATCTAATATTCTTGAGGCCAAGCACATAACAGTTCTAAAGGCTGCTGGCCATTTTGAAAAATGTCTGTGTTCGAGACATTATACTAAGGACTCAGCATATCTTATTTCAGTGCCCCTTGCCTCTTAGATCTTTACACATGCTGTTCCCTCCTCTCTTTCTGGACTAAATAGGTCTTCAGAACTCAGTTGAGCTGCCATTTTTTCCCCAAGAAATCTTCTTTGACTACCCCTACCCCCAAGTCAAGTTAGGTGTCCTTCTTAATTGTTTCCCAAGCATCCTGGATGCCTCCAGTGGGCTTACCGTGCTATATAAATGAATCCTCTCTTTGTTGATCTATATCTACCTCTAGATTGGAAGAGCCATAAGGGCAAAGGTCTCATTTGTCTGGTTTACCTCTGTATTCCACCAGGCCACCCAGCACACAGAAATCTCTCAGTAAATGTATTTAGAGTAAATACATGCTGATACTCACAAATGAAGTAAGCGTTATTACCTTTGCTTTACAAATAAAGAAAGTGAAGTTTGTTGTCAAATAATTTCCCCAAACTTAAAGAGCACTATATAGGTAGAGATTGGAACTGAACAAATCCATAGTGTTAAATTCCAGCTAGGTACCGCTAGAAGGTTCTGAGGCTGCAGTCTGCCCTCTTTGAATATTGGAGTCTTAGGAAAAGTAAGAGAAAAGTTAAAAACATATTATCCCCAAACTCAGACTTTTCCCCTAAAGAATCAGAAAATTTGTTTTAATGGAATGGGGACTAACTTTTTAAAAAGTATCAGTGTTATTTAATGCTATATCTTTAAGCCACTTAAAAATCATCTCACATACTACCTGTTGTGTATCTCGCATGCTGGTCTAAGGCAGTAGATTTTACTCCCTACTCAGGGAGCCCTGGGCTCTTCTGGGGTGGAGGGTGACTGTGTCAATATGGGGAAGTAGCTAAGCAGGTAGAGCTCTGAGGCTGCACACGTAAGTTAGAGCAGCTCTGCTCTTATTCAGGGCTGTGAACCATTTCATTTTTTAAAGGGTTACACTGCTAGGAAAGAAATATCTTGAAAACCACCAGCCTACTCACTAATAGTGTCCACTTACTTACTATACACCTACTATGGGCCAGTCCTTTACATACTTTAAACCAGCGGTCCCCAACCTTTTTGGCACCAGGGACCGGTTTCATGGAAGACAATTTTTCCATGGACAGGGGGTCTGGTTCAGGCGGTAATGCCAGCGATGGGGAGCCATGGGGAGCAATGGGGAGCGGCAGATGAAGCTTCACTTGCTCACCGGCCACTCACCTCCTGCTGTGACAGGGGGTTGGGGACCCCTGCTTTCAACTTCTCTCTACAAAGTAGGTGTTGTTAATGGATGAGGCAGTTGACACTCTGAGAGATTCAGGAACCTGTCCAAAGTCTTCTGGCTGATAAGTGGCAGAACGGTCATTTCAACCTAGTCTATCTGCTCTTTTTCTGGTTTTGTATACTGCTTTGGAATCCTTTCCATTCAACACATTATTTATTGAGATTCTACTACTTTTTAAGCACTTGTTAGATTCTGGGGTTAGAAGCTCACAGTCTATTGGAAGTGAAAATCATGTGAATAAATATCTACACAAAGCGTTTTGGACACTATTCTCCAATGAGACATGGAGTGAAGAGCAGTCAGTTCTACCTGGTGGAGTGAGAGAGTGGTCATTTAGGTTTCTTAAAGGTGGTAATGCTGCAGGGTCAGTGACAAGTAGGAGTGCTGGAGAGATGACATTGGAGAGTTGGGGAGGCCAGATATTTTTGTGTTTTTTTTGCGGTACGCGGGCCTCTCACTGCTGTGGCCTCTCCCATTGCGAAGCACAGGCTCCGGATGCGCAGGCTCAGCGGTCATGGCTCACGGGCCCAGCCGCTCCACGGCACATAGGATCTTCCCGGACTGGGACATGAACCCGTGTCCCCTGCATCGGCAGGCAGACTCTCAACCACTGCGCCACCAGGGAAGCCCCCGGGGGGAGGCCAGATTTTAATGGGCTTTGTGTGTCATCCATACAAAGACTTAGAGCCCTGTGGTCTGGAACTTGCATCATTTAATTGATTTATAGTCCCCTAATACTTAGTTGTTTTGAAAATTCCAGTCTTAGCTAAAAATATCTCTGTGGAAGAGATTTGTTGCCATTTTAGAAGGAAAATGGAAAGATAGCTGAAGAAAGAGAGGTATTTGGAGGAGTAGCCCCTCTCCCACCAAGGAGTATGGACTTTAGATATTGGGGATCAGTGAAGGATTACAATGCTCATTTATCACACTGTGGCTCTGAAGTCACCCAGGGCCTCCTTGACCTACAAGATCCAGCTAAACTCGCCTCACAACTCCAGTTTCACAGCCTGTCTCTCCCAGCACTTGTTCCCCGAGGACTTATTCTCTCATGGCCCATTTGTCTCTAGATTTTGTCTTCCTCCAACCCTGTGTTGCACCAAGGATGACCCCAACCAGACACGCAAGTCAATAGCCAAAAGAATTCACTCACACCAAAGCACAAATGAGCATTGTAGATTTTACTAGAGATTTCTAAGGGGAGTTAGAGGAAGAATTTACAGCAGTCACACCAAAGTCCACTTTTAGACATTCTTGTTCTCTCCAAATTCCTCCTTCATGCAGTCACCAGCCCAAGGCACCTTTCCTCATTTCCTGGATTACCTGTTGAAACTTCAAATTCTTCTATTACTGAAAAGTGCATCTGTTACCCCAGCCCAGGAACAGACCTGGACTCAGATCCAGGGATTAAGATAAATTTCAAGCCCCAAGTATTTATAAAAGCTTTTCCACCCCATATCCCACAACCTTCAGGCCAAAATACAATGTTCTTCATAAGAGAAATCCTGGTGCATAATTTTTCCTATCTGGTTATAAAAGGATTAAGATAACAGTAGACTCTTTGATCCAAAAGTGTAAAGCTATACCATTGTTTGTACTGGGCAATCTCCCTTGAAGAATGAATCATCCCTGTCAATCCTGGGGGGAAAAATATGTGTCAGAACCAAGCTTAGATAGGTAGGGGGAGAGAATCTCTTTTGATCTTGTCAACGGAAGGAGTCGAGATGTTTAAGAGAAGATCCTAGGTGGTGGCCATCAATACGGCATCACCCATGGGCAACAGGTGGGAGCTTTGAAGTGAGGACTTAGGCAAAGGCTCTGGGAAGTGATGTCAGCCCTTTGGATAACTAGCTCATTGCCATTCATGGAACCTGTGTGAAATGGGAAGAGGTAAAATCCCTGAGACCTATCCAGTTCAAGTGGAATCAGAGCCTGTGCTTTGGAAGTTGCATCATTTAAATGATTTATACTCTCTGTTTACCCCGTTTACTCTTCCGTAACATTCAGTTTTTTTTGAAAGTTCCAGTCTTAGCTGAAGAATCTGTGAAAGTGACTCATTGCCATTTTAAGGGGAAAATAGAAAGATGTTTGAAGAAAGATAGAAAGATGTTGGGAGAGCAGCACCTTTCCTGCCCAGGAAGGTGGGGAGCCGTTGAAGAACGGAGGCAGTGGGCTTCCCTGGTGGTGCAGTGGTTAAGAATCCGCCTGCCAATGCAGGGGACACGGGTTCAAGCCCTGGTCCGGGAAGATCCCACGTGCCACAGAGCAACAAAGCCTGTGTGCCACAACTACTGAGCCTGTGCTCTAGAGCCCGTGAGCCACATCTACTGAGCCCGCATGCTACAACTACTGAAGCCCCCGCGCCTAGAGCCCGTGCTCCGCAACAAGAGAAGCCACGACAATAAGCCGTGCACCGCAACGAAGAGTAGCCCTCGCTCGCCGCAAGTAGAGAAAGCCCGCGCACAGCAACGAAGACCCAACACAGCCAAAAATAAAAACAAATAATTAAAAAAAAAAAAAAAGAATGGCGGCAGCAAGCAAACTGAGAAAATCCAAAGAGGAAGAGAATGCTCGGAACCCAGAGGGACAGAAGAGTTTCTAGGTCCAACTCCCATCCTCCACCTGGAGATTTCTCCTTCCAGGCTAAATTTTGGAGGATTTGAGTTTTATTTTATTGGGAGAACATAACAGTAAACTTCTTTATCAAAATATGGTTGCTACAGCTGGGCCAGGCTCGCTCCTATTTCTGACCCATAGTAAAGATAGGCCTTCATGTCAGTGAAGTTCTGGAAACTTGTGTGCCCAACACCCACCTTCAACCCCAGCCATATACCTGCTGCCTCAAGGTCTGCCTGAGGATGGGGATGGGAGAAGGATGTTGAGATGCATCCTCTAGCTCAGAGGTTTCAAAATAATTTTTTCTAGCATTGGAATTCTGTCCTGAGTAAAATTTTACTTTCAACCCCAAAATAGAAAACATAAAATTAGATTGCTCTGGTTGAATTGCAACAGGGGGTCGGGATGCCATCCCTTATGTTGCTGCCCCTTTCCACAACTCATGCCAATACTCCAAGTTTCCTCCTGGGAACTCTAGAGATTGAAGGGGTTCAGTATGAAGGCCACCCTTCTAGATAGTCATCTTCAGAGCCCTTGCCTCATGAGTCTGGCAATTGCATGTGGATAAAAGTTTATCTCAGTCCATTTGAACATTCCCACTTTCCCCTGGAAACACTTGTATGTGCTATAGGGGAAGTACAGGGTGCATTTGATCCGTGAGGTTATGTACCTGTGCTGGCATCTGCTGAGGTGTCCAACAGCTCTTTGGGTTCTCAATCATCTATCCATACAGGTTGCCTTTGAATCATTCTTCATTCACACCTGAAAGCTTCTTTTGGGTCTGTGGCAGTCTTGGCCTCTCAGGAATGATTCTACAACTCCAGTGCCACAGAAGGACACAGGAAACCGAGTCTTTCTACAGGCTACACATAACAAGCAATCATTTCTTCTCAAACAAATACCTTTCAAGATTTCTGGGCACAAGTTTTCTTTATTCCTGAAGCCAACAAGCATCCTGTTGGGGTATTTGGGGCTTCAGAACAGAGCACCCAACAGAGAATAACTTAGAACATAAGACTGTATGTTACTTACCATAACAAGAAGTCCGGAAGTGACAGGGAGTAAAAGGATTGACTATTTCAGCAATGTAAGAAAATAATCAAGGACCCAGGTACTTTCCACTTCTCCCTCTGTCATCCTCAGCATGTGGACGGCTATCCTCAGGCTTGTTCCATGGTTGGAGGTGGCTGTCACTGTCTCAGACATCACCTTCTCACACAACTGTTCCAAAGGCAGGAAAAAAGCCTCCTATATCTTTATTTATTTTTTAAATTGGAAAGTGTAACAGACAAAACAGTTTGTCAAATAAGGAGATGATTCTATTCAAGCTATTGCAATAGGGAGAATGTTCATGAATGAGAAAGTTCTCTAAGAAAGGGAAGGGGGTCTGGGATTTTTATAAAGGCAGGTCAACAAGGGGGTCATCCACAGTCTTACAAGAGTCACAAAGAAGGATAGAGATGGGTCTTCTTTTAGTACATGGGAGAGCATTGCTGGTAGCTGTTTCTTGGAACACAAAAGAGAGGAGGGATTTCAGAGAACAAAGGTGTAGGGGAATTTCTTAGCCAGCTCTGCTTTCTGAGAGCACAGGGCTCAGGTAAAGTTCAACATTTGTCAGTCTGCCCTTTTGTTCAAAATGAATGAATATCACTTGTCACTGAACAACTCAGAGGTAATTTATAAACCCCTGAATGGAGTGAAGCAGGGTCTGAGAAATAGTCTCTCGAGGACGTTTTGTTGCCTCTATTCCTGCAAAACCAGTTCAACCATCTGCAGAGAAGTGGTGGCAAAAGTTGGTTATTTTAGAGTCCTGGAGATCAGGCATCTTAAGAGAAGTATGCTTAAAATGAAAAAAGGGAAACAGTAACATAAAAGGTTGTATTAAAGTAAAGAACCAGGAGTTGAACTCTAAGGGTAACCAGTCCAGTGGATTCCAACAGGCCAGTGGAGGAAAACATCCAGTTATGCAGCACAGCTCCTTGAGTTTCTTGAAGCTCTTGAGCTAGGATGTCAATGCTCTTGGTGGTGGTATTTTCCACAGTCAAGGTTACCCCTCATATAAGGGCATGCGTGACCCAAGTATTTCATCGGCCTTACTTAGTAATCCAGACAGTGGCTTGTCCAGAGAGAATTCGGGCTCGTGCATGGTCTACTGCAATGGTGAGTCCTTCGAGCTTTATATCAAGCCATAGAGCTTCAGCTTCCAGGCCTTCTTCAGGTCCTGGGGAAAATGGCCAGCTGCAAGGCAACAGAGAGTCCCAGGAAGGATATGGACAGTCAGGCTATACTTCTCAGTAATGCCACCAGGCAGAAGCCAGATAAATTGGAAAAGTTAGTTTGGAAGAAGGTTGTAGCCAGATATTGAAGGAATCTGGAAGACTGAAAAATTGGGGAAAATTGACAATTTGGGCAAGGAAACAGGATCTGGTTCAGTTTGCAGGTTAGGTACCAAAACTGGTTTCTCTAAGCAGAAGAAGGAAGTCAATTAATCTCTACCTGACAAGACAGAGTTTGCATATTCATCATCTACAACTTATAGAGAGGTGTAAAATAGCTCAAAGACAATGAAAATCTCATAAATAAACCCAACAAATGTAGCCAGCTCTGACCGCAATTAAACCCCCTTTCAGGAACCTTCTACGATTTTCTATATCTGTTGCACCCCCTTTATCACAACTTCTCAAAGTGATAAAAACAGAAACACATTCATTAACAGACCCAAATATGTACATATACCCTCTCCATAGCATATAAAAATAGGAAGCAAAAGTATACAATCTTAAATTATACTTAGTGACACTTTTTCAGTATTGTATCTTCTTAGAAATGATCTTAGTATCTAATGAATATCTATTAATTAACTCAGTTTGGTATCAATCCAAGGTTTTAAGTTACCTAAAGATCTTGGAAATTATCTTCAAGCTGATGTAATTTCAATTACTGTTGAAATAAAGTTTGTCAGAATAATGATCCGATATGGTTAAACAAAAATTTAAATTTTTAAAAATTCTATATATTTAGTGGAAGTAATGCTAACCTGCTCTATCAGTAACTCTGGATAAGCTTAGGAAGAAGATATTTATGTAAAGTAAAAAACATATGTTTGTATCATGCTTAACTTTAACTCAGAGAAAACAGAGCTATTTTATTAAACTGAAATAACTGACCTAGTCTTGTTTGCCAAAGATTCACCTACATCTTGAGAACTTGAATTTTTAAAAAAATTCTGAGTTTTTTTCTATAAGAATACCTTTTCTTTTCCACATTGAAAGTATTTCAGGCTCACTTTCCTTTATTCCTGAGAATTTTAGGAATATTCAATTTATATATGAGCTTTTTTGTCTCTCAGCTAGTCAGAATACAATGAACTCCCTTAAGATATTTTATAATATAGTTTGGGAATACCACCCAGAGATGGGAAAGTACAACACAATCAGATAATGAGAGGTTTTCTGAGGCCTTTCTGAATTACAGACATATAAACATACAGAGAGAGAGAGCCACTTACAACTTCAATTCTAAATTTCAGCCATAGGTTAAACGTGATCCTCCTTTTTATTCTCAGTCTTCTTTCCCATATTGCACTTTGAAATCCTCCCATTCTTTAAAGCTCATTCTAAATGCACCTCTCCCTTGAAGCCTTACCTTAACCCTCAGGAGGGTGGAATTTCTTCCACAACCATTGCTCCTCTCTGATCACTTGAATCAATCAACCTGAAAATGCAGTTATTTATGTATATTCCTCATCTTCTCTTTAAATCCAAACGCAGGGATGGCAGAGACTAGATTATCTTTCTTTCAAGAAGCATTTATTTTACACCTACTGTGTTTCAGGCACTGGACTAGATACCTTTTAGACAACGAGTGACAAAAAGGTGGGATCCCTGCTTTCATGGGGCTCCCAGTTTGGAACTTGATATACTTTTATATTCTCTTTTTGTATTCTTCGCAGCATTTGCAGTGGTTTGTTGAATAAATTAATAAATGAATATCTTCAGGCTTAGATTCACCCTGATACTGAAAGGGAAGAAAAAAGAATTTTTTTCTGAGGGCCTATTGTGTACCCTGAGCTCTTAGGCACTTTGACCAAATTATCTACTTTAATCCTACTAATATCCAGAGTCTGAGCTGAGTGCTTTATATACATATTTCTAATCTTTACAGCAACCTTGTAAGGTAGATGATTTTACAAAGGAAAAAACTGAGCCTGAGTGAGGTTATCCCACTTGTCCTGAGTCATGATGCTAGTAGGTATCAGTATAGGGATTCGAACCCAGGTCTGTCTGACTCCAAAGCCCCGAGTCAGACTGCTGAGTATAGTTAAACTGCCTTGGAGAAAACTTAGGTCATATATCCCAGAGAACAAGTCACAGGTAAGTCTTGACTTAGGGAGCCTGTGCACCTCGGGCACTAAACGGCAGGCTGGCCCACACCAGTGGCTTGAAGGCCCTTTCAGCCCTCCAAGTGAGAGCCAAGGTCAGCAAGTGGTGGCATGCTTTGTGCAGGTGGGGCTGAGGTTCCCAGGGGCAGAGGGCTCTCTCACCTGGAATTGCACTCAGCCAGGTAGTCAGGAGTCAGGGGCTACCGGGGAACAAGAGCTGTTCATGCCAGAAACACACGCCTCCCGCTGAGGGCAAAAGTCACATTCCTTGTTTTAAGATCAGTACTCGGAGCTGGACCTTTCACAGAAGAGATGCTGTATGTGAATGAGCTCAGTGATAACCAGTACCAAACGCATTTTAACCCCTCAGGTTTGCAACAAGTGACTACAGTCAGTCTAACCCATGTAATGTTGGGAAAGAGGGGAATAAGGGTTGCTGCCTTAACCTGAGGGATGCAGCAGCTCCCTCACCTCCTGTAGAAAACCAGGAGCAGTAGCAAGAACAGAGAGCTTTTAGGACACATTTTAGGCTTTACAGACATAATCACATTTATTTACCACAGTTGCCTCACGAGGTGGGCACGGTTATTATCCTTGTCAAGTTACCAGCGAGGAAACAGGCACAGAGAGATTTAAGTCTCTTGACCTATATCACAAGTCAGTGGAAGCAGCAGGATATGAAACCATATTGTTTGAGTCCAAAGATGGTGCCTTTAACCACTACATGATATGGCACCTCCAGGCAAAAATACCACAGGGGATTATTATGGTAACGGCCACCCATGAATCATACTTCATGTGTCCACACCACTTTGCAACTTCATTGTTGCCTCTCTCATCAAGAGGTGGAATCTATTGCTCCACCTTTTTTGTAATTTTTCTTTTAAAATCTGGGCTAATCCTGTGACTTGCTTTGACCAATAATTATGGCTGAAGTGACACTGTGGGAGTTCCAGAGCCTAGACCTCAGGAGGCTTTGCAGCTTACACTCGTATCACTCTTACCCTCTTGGAATTTTGAGACCGCCATGTTAGGAGAAAGTGCAGGCTATCTTCCTGGAGCATGAGAGGTCATGTGGAGCAGAACGAAGGCTCTCCAGCCCACAGCCAGCCCAGTTGGCAGTTGAGTAAACCCTTTTGGATGTTCCAGCTTTGGCTGGCTCCCCCTGCCTGCAGCTGCACCTGTGAGCCCAGGTGAAACCAGTAGGACCTCCCAGTCAATCCACCGAATCAGAAATAAGAAACCATTGTTGTAAGCCACTAGATTTTGAGGTGATTTATAATGTAGCAATATGTAACTGAAATTGGTGGGTTTTAAATTCATTGTCTATCTTGGACTCCCTGCTTTTTGGCAATCTAGGGTTACATGATAGGGAATGATGGGAAATTTGAGCTAGAGGAATGGCAGACAGCATCTAATTAAACCCTTTTATTTATTTATTTTTTTATGTTATTATTTATAAATTTCAAACAAGGCATATTGATCATCACTTGAATATGTTGTTTTTTGACATTTTATGTAATCTGTGAATGATATAGTCAGGCTTCGATAATGTCTGAAAAAACAGTGTTTCTTTAATTAAAGTTTTCAGACAAATTTTCTTGCATTTTGCTATGGCCTTGCTGCTTTTGTCCTGTGTCTTTTTGAAAAATTAATTAATTAAAGAGCTTTGTTGGAGTATAATTGCTTTACAGTGGTGGGCAAGTTTCTGCTCTATAACAAAGTGAATCAGCTATACATATATATATATATATATATCCCCATATCCCCTCCCTCTTGCGTCTCCCTCCCACCCTTCCTATCCCACCCCTCTAGGTGGTCACAAAGCACTGAGCTGATCTCCCTGTGCTATGCAGCTGCTTCCCACTAGCTATCTGTTTTACATTTGGTAGTGTATATAAGTCCATGCCACTCTCTCACTTCGTCCCAGCTTACCCTTCCCCCTCCCCGTGTCCTCAAGTCCAGTCTCTACTTCTGCATCTTTATTCCTGTCCTGCCCCTAGGTTCAACCCTTTTATTTTATAGAGGAAGACACTTGTCCCATAGAGGAGAAGTGACTTGTCCCAAATCACAGTTTTTACAGCCTGAGACAAGACTAAACCTGTCTTCAGAGCCCCACATCTAGAATTCTCTTTGCTACGCGACATTGCCCAACTACACTGCAGTAAGAGAGTGTAAAAGCTATTTCTGACTAATTTCAAGGATAAACACTAAAACCTGTTTATAGTACATAGCCTTAAATTTATAGTCTTCAATTGTTGTGACATCCATGCAAGGAGATCCATATGCCAAGTACCCATAAAATGCCAGGAGGGAAGCAATTACTGGAAACAAGACAGTGAATTATCATAATTGAGTATATATATTGTCTCTGGTGGATCTGTGCATTTACGGATGTGCCAACTCCCTGGTAGACCAGTTGGTCTCACCTTGGCTGCACCTTGGAATCTTCTGAGGAGTTTTAAAGACCATCTGAGGTTGGCCCAGGCATCAAGAGTTTTAAAATTGGCCCAGGGTGAATCTAGTGAGCAACTGGGGCTGAGAACCCCTGCTCTGGACCGTGAATTCCTGGAGGGGCAGAATTTTTATCTTTGCACCCCTCCAGAGTGCCATTCCAGAGAACAATTGTTGATTGAAACTGGGGACACATGGCTGAAAGTACTTACAGAGAGCGGCTATGGCAGAGTGGAAATTACATGGGCTTTGACGTCAAAAATATGTCTTTGCCTCTCAAGTTTGCTATTTAGTAGCTGTGTAACCTTGGATACAACAGGGTGTCTGAGCCATCTATAAAATGGATATAAAGATGATACTGACTTCCCAGGGATGTTATGAAATTCAGCTGAGATTGTTTAGCTTTAAAAAACTCCTTGATAACAATAAAGACCTTGTTAAGTATTGTTATTTCTATTCAGAAAGGAAATAGACAAGCTTTTTTTTTAAATGGTAAAAGCAATGAAAGATGATTATAAGAATTTAAGCAATATGGAGAGGTATTTTAAAAAATCAAGTACAAATTACCTATAATTCCTCCATAAGTACACTAAGCATTTTGTTATTTCTCCTTCCACATGTTTTTCTTGCTGTCTCTATGTGTGTCTGCACACATTCAAACACATGCACAAAAACATGATTGAAAAAATACAGGACTGTATTGTGTCCATTTTCCTTGTTAGTACCTTGAGTTCTTCATATCCATGAATAGCAGTTATGATGTATTTCTAACCTAGGGATTTGAAAGCAATTGAAGGAGGTAATATGGTTATGATGAAATGGAAACAAGAGCAAAGCCAGCGCAGATTTGCAGAAAAAATTACACACTTGGGGTGCCTAATGATTGCTGAAAATTATTTGCAAGGTTCCACTGTGGCTTACCCATTTTCTCCCCTGAAAAGACTGATGTCTCCCACAAAAGCTTGGGAATTGACATAGATGGTCCTTACCCAAGAGCCTTAGTCACAGCCCCCAAATCCTTTTGGCCAGCAACCTTTATTTACACATGGCTTCAAAGGTAGTGAGGAAGGGAATGGAAGGAAGAACAAAAGTGCTTATTCAAGTAACTATTAATTTGAGGAAAGCAAGTTTCATACCCGAGCCAACCTAGAGTTGATTCAAAAGTCAACAGTTAAAAGAGCCAGAGCAAACAGGTCAAATCTCTGAGGGTGATACTGTCTGGCAAGGGATCCAGCTTTGGGAAGGACCTGAAGACGACTGAACTCTTTCTAGCTCAAGCCTCCTTTCTTTCTGGACATAATTCCTCATAGCATCAGAGCCTCCATGTGCCTGTTGACTGGGGGTCTTGCACATAAGGAGGCTGTGTTTACAGAATCAATGAGGAACAGAGGAAGGGTGGCTGTAAATCTAAACAACAGGCCCCCTTTTTTTTTTTTTTTTTTTTTTGTACGCGGGCCTCTCGCTGTTGTGGCCTTTCCTGTTGGCGGAGCACAGGCTCCGGACGCACAGGCTCAGCGGCCATGGCTCACGGGCCCAGCCGCTCCGCGGCATGTGGGATCTTCCCGGACCGGGGCACGAACCCATGTCCCTTGCATCGGCAGGCGGACTCTCAACCACTGCGCCACCAGGGAAGCCCCAACAGGCCCCTTTTAAGGTTGCTCCCAGTACAAGCATGAGTGTGAGTGTGGCGTCATCAAAATAAGGGCTTTGCCAGAGCGATGTCTTGTTCTGCCCAGGAACCACTGCTCAGAACAGCCTTGGAATTTTTCTTTGCAAACTTTCTTTAGAGGCCCACAAGGAAAATCTATTTCATTTTTTATAGTACCTTCTGATTTTTTTTTTTTTTTGGCATGTGGACTTGTTTAGAATAAAAAGAACTAGATTTGGAGTTGGAGAAACCTGTTATTAATTCCAGTTAATCTACTTATTAGCTGTGTGTCCTTGGATAAGTCACACATCCTCTATATTTCTTGATTTCCTTATCCATAAAGTGGGAAGCATGATCCTTACCTATCTCCCATCCTTCATCACATGGGAAATTACCATGATGCAGTGGTAGCCTCTAAGGTCACTACCAGGCAAACTGGTACACCCTACCAGAGGTCATGGAACAGAAAGGCTCACTAAGCGAATTAGGATGTCGAATCACGTGGACTATAAAATCAATGTAAAACACATAGTGGAGGCAAGAGGAAAGAGATGAGCACTCTGAGGTAGGGTGTGATCAGGGTGGAAGGACACACCGAATCCTGGGGTAGGCAGTGTTCATTTGCCCTGTCTCTTTCTCTGCCACATCAGCCTTCCCCGCTGGTGGTTTGGTTACAGGACCAGAGTTGAGATTTGAGCTAAGGGGCTCGCAAATGGAAAGTGCCCTGGCCAAGAAGACACACTTAAACTATTGGAGAGACAGGACAAGTATACCAGGCTAATAGCTGTAGCTTGCAGCTCACCTGCTAAGCAGCCATGAGTTTCAGCCATGAGCTTGCAGAGGACACATGAGCCAGAATGGGTGTCAATCAGTGTGTGGCTGAATTATGGTCTCATGAATATTGATTGCTCATGTATATGTAGTACACCCAGAATATTAGCTCCTCATAGGACTCACGCATATTTATATATCACTTCTATGTAATATATAAGTGCCTCCTGAATATTTAGTGCCTTATAAATATTAGGTATCTCTTGATCCTTCCATCCCTTTCTATGTTAAATATACACATGCCATATTTTCTAACATATTTTATGAATTTCACTTATCTAATTTTTTTCTTTTTCTCTGTTGCAGAATTGAGTATTTTCAAACCAAACAACAAATACACATTACAACATTGTCAGAAGGCTCAAGTGAGAAAACACCTTGTAAGATGTAAAGTCCTACATAATTTTAAGGGATTATTATTATTCCTGTTATTTTGATTATGGCCATTTATAAAAATCAAATCTATCTTCAAACTGTAAAGAGGAAGCAGTTTAACCCAATGACTAGGAGCTGTGAACTCTGCTAATGACTGTCTTTGCTCGTCTTTGGGAAATTGTATAACCTCCCTGAGACTGTTTTCTCATCTGTAAAATGGGAATAACAATAGCAACTTCATAAGGCTTTTGTGAAAATCAAATGAGATAATGTGTGGAAAACACTTAGGAAATTGCTTGACCCACAAGAATGATGATACCTAACTTTTTTTTTTTTTTTTTGCGTTACGTGGGCCTCTCACTGTTGTGGCCTCTCCTGTTGTGGAGCACAGGCCCCAGACGCGCAGGCTCAGTGGCCATGGCTCATGGGCCCAGCCGCTCCGCGGCATGTGGGATCTTCCCGGACCAGGGCACGAACCCGTGTCCCCTGCATCGGCAGGCGGACTCTCAACCACTGCGCCACCAGGGAAGCCCGATGATACCTAACTTTGATTGAATGCTGACTCTATGCCAAGCACTCACGGACTATATGATTATATAAGTATGATTATCATGCCCATTTTACAGATGAGGATTTTTTAAAATAAATTTATTATTTATTTATTTATTTATTAGTGTCTGTGTTGGGTCTTCGTTGCTGCACACGGGCTTTCGCTAGTTGCGGGGAGCGGGGCCTACTCTTCGTTGCGGCACGCGGGCTTCTCATTGCCGTGGCTTTTCTTGTTGCGGAGCATGGGCTCTAGGCAGACGGGCTTCAGTAGTTGTGGCATGCGGGCTCAGTACACGTGGCTCGTGGCTTTAGTTGCTCCACAGCATGTGGGATCTTCCCAGACCAGGGATTGAACCCGTGTCCCCTGCATTGGCAGGCAGATTCTTTTTTTTTTTTATCAGAATTTTAAAGTATTGTGTTTTTTTTGTCTTTTTTTTTAAACATCTTTATTGGAATATAATTGCTTTACAATGGTGTGTTAGTTTCTGCTTTATAACAAAGTGAATCAGTTATACATATACATATGTTCCCATATCTCCTCCCTCTTGCATCTCCCTCCCTCCCACCCTCCCTATCCCACCCCTCCAGGCGGTCACAAAGCACCGAGCTGATCTCCCTGTGCTATGCGGCTGCTTCCCACGAGCTATCTATTTTACGTTTGGTAGTGTATATATGTCCATGCCTCTCTCTCGCTTTGTCACAGCTTACCCTTCCCCCTCCCCATATCCTCAAGTCCATTCTTTAGTAGGTCTGTGTCTTTATCCCTAGGTTCTTATCCCTAGGTTCTTCATGACATTTTCTTTTTCTTAAATTCCATATATATGTGTTAGCATACGGTATTTGTCTTTCTCTTTCTGACTTACTTCACTCTGTATGACAGACTCTAGGTCTATCCACCTCATTACAAATAGCTCAATTTCGTTTCTTTTTATGGCTGAGTAATATTCCATTGTATATATGTGCCACATCTTCTTTATCCATTCATCCGATGATGGACACTTAGGTTGTTTCCATCTCCAGGCTATTGTAAATAGAGCTGCAATGAACATTTTGGTACATGACTCTTTTTGAATTATGATTTTCTCAGGGTATATGCCCAGTAGTGGGATTGCTGGGTCATATGGTAGTTCTATTTGTAGTTTTTTAAGGAACCTCCATACTGTTCTCCACAGTGGCTGTATCAATTTACATTCCCACCAACAGTGCAAGAGTGTTCCCTTTTCTCCACACCCTCTCCAGCATTTATTGTTTCTAGGTTTCTTGATGATGGCCATTGTGACTGGTGTGAGATTATATCTCATTGTAGTTTTGATTTGCATTTCTCTAATGATTAATGATGTTGAGCATTCTTTCATGTGTTTGTTGGCAGTCTGTATATCTTCTTTGGAGAAATGTCTAGTTAGGTCTTCTGCCCATTTTTGGATTGGGTTGTTTGTTTTTCTGTTATTGAGCTGCATGAGCTCCTTATAAATTTTGGAGATTAATCCTTTGTCAGTTGCTTCATTTGCAAATATTTTCTCCCATTCTGAGGGTTGTCTTTTGGTCTTGTTTATGGTTTCCTTTGCTGTGCAAAAGCTTTGAAGTTTCATTAGGTCCCATTTGTTTATTTTTGTTTTTATTTCCATTTCTCTAGGAGGTGGGTCAAAAAGGATCTTGCTGTGATTTATGTCACAGAGTGTTCTGCCTATGTTTTCCTCTAAGAGTTTGATAGTTTCTGGCCTTGCATTTAGGTCTTTAATCCATTATGAGCTTATTTTTATGTATTGTGTTAGGGAGTGATCTAATCTCATACTTTTACATGTACCTGTCCAGTTTTCCCAGCACCACTTATTGAAGAGCCTGTCCTTTCTCCACTGTACATTCCTGCCTCCTTTAACAAAGATAAGGTGACCATATGTGCGTGGGTTTATCTCTGGGCTTTCTAACCTGTTCCATTGATCTATCTTTCTGTTTTTGTGCCAGTACCGTACTGTCTTGATTACTGTTGCTTTGTAGTATAGTCTGAAGTCAGGGAGCCTGATTCCTCCAGCTCCATTTTTCGTTCTCAAGATTGCTTTGGCTCTTTGGGGTCTTTTGTGTTTCAATACAAATTGCGAAATTTTTTGTTCTAGTTCTGTGAAAAATGCCAGTGGTAGTTTGATAGGGATTGCATTGACTCTGTAGATTGCTTTGGGTAGTACAGTCATTTTCACAATGTTGATTCTTCCAATCCAAGAACATGGTATATCTCTCTATCTATTTATATCATCTTTAATTTCTTTTATCAGTGTCTTATAATTTTCTGCATACAGGTCTTTTGTCTCCTTAGGTAGGTTTATTCCTAGATAT